>NW_008794085.1:557911-646137 GCF_000699145.1 Aptenodytes forsteri
GGTATGGAATGTCCCTTTGGCCAGTTTGGCTGTGCCCCCTCCCAGCTTCTTGTGCACCTCCAGCCTTCTCGGTCGGTAGAGCATGGAGAGCTGAGAAGTCCTTGACTAGTGTAAGCACCACTCAGCAACAACTAAACCATCGGTGTGTTATCACATTATTCTCACCCTAAATCCAAAACACAGCACTGTACCAGCTACTGGGAAGGAAATTAACTCTGTCCCTGCTGAAACCAGGACACTTAGAAACTAAACCCCAGTTTCTCCAACCAGCAATTGGATTGGAATTTGGTTTATGTTTTGACCGTAAGCCCAATGTTATGCAACTTTATCTGTCCCTATTTACCCAAAGTTCTAGAAAACTTTCCATGATTAAATAGGCTACTTTGGCAAGACCAAACAAAATGAGTGAATAACTGAAATATACACACATAAGCTCGGTACTGCTTAAGCAACTGACAGGTAACTGCGACTTGCTCTTTTTCACGGGAGCTAGTTTTGTCCTCATAACGATACTGACTTTTCTGTGAATTCATTTGTCTCACATCATCAGTATTTGGCTTACTAGCCCATAGTGGAGACAGAGAATCTCAAAAGTGCTACAGAAACATAAAACTAAGGCATTTTGGTTATTTTACCACATAGTCCAATGGAAAACATCTCTGCGATTACCAGACAGCCATATGACACTTACAGATGTGTCACCCACAGACTTTTCTGTGCAGCTCACTTCCAGTAACTCAGTCATGGCTACATTACGCAAGATAAAACTCACACTTTCAGAGGGGGCATGCCAGCTCTATGGGTTTTGGCCACCACTGGTGAAACACACGGAATAGATGGGCCCAGAAGAAGCATTTACTGGAACTTCAGAGGCACAGAGATGTTTGGAAGGCAGCTGTCAGATTTTGCTTGTGCGTGGGATGTCAGGAAAAACTGGGTTGGTGTCAGTCAAATTATCTTGTCCATCAGTCTTTTAGGAAATACACTGAGAAGCCTAAAACAAGATGTTGAAAGGGATGGTGTTATTTCTTCTGTGAAATGAGGGAATGTTTTATGTAGCAAATCTGACAATGAATTTCCAACATGAAAGAATCTGCTTACTACATCTTAGCTACCTTACTTGATCCAAGGTTTTAGAATAACCTGAGAGTGTCAATCAGGAAGAAAACAATATAAAAAGACCTGATAAAAACTCAGAAGTTGTATCAGGCAAAGTCAAATGAAAGCAACCAGAAGGATCAACACATCAAGTTAGCTTTTTTTTTTTTCCCTTCTTCCATCACCTGCTGCAGCCCTTCCTCTAAACTGGTGGCTCTAATTTGACAAGTAAAAGAAAACCCAAAAAAAACCCCCAAAAAACCCACTGTTGATTCTTAGCTCATTTGCAGAAACCCACCAGTCCAGCTGTGTCCACTGCTTCTTCACATGTAGAAACCAATTAAATAAAATGGCATCAGAAAGGTAACTTCCTTCTCTTGGACGCAGTAGGAAGGAGGTAGGGATGGGTATTTACTCCTTTCAGCAGCAAGCATCTCACTCGTCAACCTAACTCCTACTTCTCTCCATTGAGCATGCTTCTACAAAAGCCATCCAGCCAAGATACCTACATTTAAAAGGTGTATCATTCCTCTGCAGTAAATTCATCCTTGAAATAAATACTATCCGCCCTCAGTTTCGTTGGTAGTAACATCTTTTCCTCCTAGTATCAGCTGGCATCCTATTTGCAGTGCAGGTACAAATGATGCTTACAGCCAATGAGAGACCCTAAATATGGAAAATGGGAGAACGACTGATAGTTTTGACAGATTAAAATGGAGAACTTCCACACAGGAGATGTGTGGAGCACAGCTGAAGCTGCTGGAGATACTGATATAACTTGTGACACTTAGAAAAACGACAGCAGTGTAATGTCAATCTCAATAAGAAGCTAAAAAGTCTACAGTAAGAGAGGAATTTCAAGACATCCTGCTATTGTTTAAATGCTCTATTTTGCCAGCATCTCAGATGACAGAATAAAAGGTTGACCACAGCAAACGTATTTCCCAGTAGCTCTACCGAGCTCCTTAACCATCGGGAGCAATTTCTCCATTTCCCACTTGAAAAAGGAAGTGATAACCAACATTTGGGCCGCTCCTCATTTCACCAGAAGTCTCCGGAGTTTTATTAATATTTCCTGCTACCACCTAATTAGATCCTGTGCTTAAAAAGCTAGTTTCATCCATATCAGTATAGAAAGAACATTTTAGCAAAGCTTTGTTGTTGTGCATTTTCTCTTGGGTTGGAGAAAGAAGGAAACTTTATTTGTCATCACATACTGATCTTACTGCTCCAAAAAATATTTTCATATGCGGACACAGAGGCACTCGGGGAACCTGGTGAAATGAGACAACTTTTCAGTTCTTGTAGTGGCACATCTGTAATTCATCTACCAGCACAAGTGAAACAGTAATAAATACTGAGCAAAGCATGCTTATTTGTGTTCAGATCAACAAATAAAAAATAGCAGTTGTTTTTAACTACTACAGATCCCTGGACGACTCTTCAGTCAGTTTATTTACGATCTCTCACGACTGCACTTTCCTTGTATGTCTCACATCCCAAACTTTGAGCATGACATGAAAAAAACAAATGTCCTCTTCTCGCTGGATCTGGTATCCACCTATTCACATCAAACCTCACCTGCAATGGCCAGAGCACCTTTCAGAGCGAGGTGCTATTCAGCCCAAGTGGGGGGTGCTGGACTTGTGGTAGGACAGGAGCTCTCATGAATCGCTGCTGGCAGCAAGCAGGGAAGAGGTAGGACCTTACCGGTGAGGTTAAACAGCTAGGATTCAGATATATCGTCATAGGATAGCGGGAGGCTCTCTGACCACAGTTTCCTTGTAAAGAATACGGCTGAGGATAACAATTTTTTTTCCAAATAAAATAATTCTACCACTTTTACAAAACACTTAAACTTTGATTCTTCAGACCAAAGATTAAACTCTCTTCCAAGCTTTCATTTATATTTGTTGTCTTTAGGAAAGTAAAGCAAATGGCAATAAAGAGCGCTTACTCAATTCACGGATTCAGCCAGAAGGCCTCAGTCAATCTGAGTAAAGCCTTAACTAAGTTAACAGAGAAATGTGGCATTTGGATCAGGGGCTTATACACATGTTCTTGTTCTTGAATGGTATGTTTAATTTACAACTTCCCTGTACTCTGCAGAATTATCTTAAATTGCCCATTAGAAAGGTTAATGTTTAAAATTTAAAATAACTATTAAATTCAAAAATCCACAAAAAAATCCTTCATCTTTCATTGGATAATAATTTCAATCAGCAATTAAACCACCATAATCCCACACCAGTCATTCCGCAAGACTTCTCTTGTATTATTCAGCCTACACTCATCTTTCAGTCCTTTTGTGCTGGTTAACTGTAACGCAGTCTATCATTCCCCTCATTTAATCCTTTTTTTTTTTTTTTTTGACATCTATCTTAACTTTCAAAATAAAGCATTATAAGAAAGAACTATTTAGTCTACTAACACAAGCACAACCTTTTTTCTTTTGAAAATTGCACCATTTCTATCTACAGCACCTTGCAGGAAACCTGAAGTATAAAGTTTGGGAAAGCAGGTTTCCCAAGGTCACAACATACCATTGGTTAAAAAAATAATATACACGCCTACGAGTACATTAACAACTGTGCCCACTTGCCAACCTGTTTAAGGTTATATATAAAGAGAAACGCAACCGTGCTCTTTCACTTTACCACAACCTTAAAGTTTAGCTTTAACTCATTTCTGAGGAAAGGTTTCCTGCAGACTTTTCACTTAAGTAGTTGTAACTACAACTGCAAAACGCTGTTGACTGGTGGACTCCAGAGACTTGTTCATTACCTGTCATTAAATGTTTTAAAGTTTGCATAATTGATCCAGCCAATAAGTCATCATTGATTTATAGGGGTCTGTGCTGAAGAGTTGCTCGTTAAAAATTCATAACACTGGTATGTGTCTTCACAATCCATTAGCTGTTCACGTACCCACAGTCCTAAGATTGATTGACCTTGGACTGAGATTCTCATGGACTCTGCTTTGTTTGTTTTTTTTTTAAAAAACTTTTTTTTTTCCATATTTTTTACACAAGTCCACAGTATAGAAAAGCAATACTTCAACCTTCTCCCTTGACAGCTATACTTTGATTTTTTTCCTCTCCATCAAAACTGAAATGTTACTTGAAATGATGAATAAATAAAGCATACTCCATAAACAGCTTTCCACTATTATTTAAGCTTGCGAGCTGTGCTCTGTTAGTCTCCTTTCCCCACCATCAGATTCAAGTGTGTAAATGTTCTAAAAGGCTTTGAATGTTTTATGATGATTTCAGGGAATGATGGAGTAATAGCTGAAGAGCGAAGCTATTAGTTTTAATATTTATATTGAGTGCTCTGAAACATTAATGTGACAGGATGTAAGATCAGAGCAGCGGGACATATTTACTTCACAACCATTGCCACGTGGCAAAAATATTTATTTTCTGAAGCTCTGAGGCCAAGTTTTTTTCACAAGAATTTAAAGTTCAGATTGACATATATATTAGCTTTTCCTGAACTTTGTATTTATTTTTAGGAACTAAAGATTGGCCACTGTTTTGGATACAACTTACTTCATTTAGGTAGGACCCGAGTATAATGATGTTGGCAGTGCATCATGGTCTCTTTACAGAAGTTTTCCAAAGCTGATATTAGTTTAGCACTTCATCTCTCCCTGTCTGCTGTGTCTGCTTCCCAAAGAGCACCTTACAGAAAAGAAACACAACCGTTTGTTAACAAAGAAATGGGATGGGCTCAAGAGCAGAATCATCGTTAAAAGGCTGTTTCACATTGCCTTCCAATATTTCATGCATGAAGTAAACCAACCCTGTAAATGTCCTAAGTCATTGTGCTTGGTTCTTCTGTTCAAACTCGCAAACATATTAAGGTAAGTGATCTTAATTACCAAGGGTCAAACAGTGCTCACCCCACTTGTGTGGTTCTCATGGTCTTCAGCGAACAAATAAAGGAAGCAAGATGAGATCCCTAGGGAGAAATCTTCCTATCAGATTTGCAGAGTGGATCTGATATAAATGGAACAAATGATGACTTATTGCTGCTACATTATGAAAATGTGATTTCTCCAGATGCTCCCACGCTCTGTATAAGGACTCCATAGGCTGACACCACCGCCAGGAAGCGGTTCACAGATCTCCAGCAGGAGAAACAGTTGGGTCTATTGGGTGCATTTTAGCCAGATGTAACAAACGTTATATTGAGCTACGTCAAGCAGGCTTACAAGAACAATAGTGCTGGGCAGAAAATGGAGCATGCAGAAAAAGTGAGGTTACCAGTATATTATTACGTTGTTCGCCAGAGTCCTCTTTATATACCGTTCTATACTTCTATACAGTCATGGTGTGCAGGGGGCTTACAGGGACTGGAGGGCTGGGCTAAAAAAAAAAAAAAAAAACCCAAAGAAAATGGGTGCATTTTAGCCAGATGTAACAAACGTTATATTGAGCTACGTCAAGCAGGCTTACAAGAACAATAGTGCTGGGCAGAAAATGGAGCATGCAGAAAAAGTGAGGTTACCAGTATATTATTACGTTGTTCGCCAGAGTCCTCTTTATATACCGTTCTATACTTCTATACAGTCATGGTGTGCAGGGGGCTTACATGGACTGGAGGGCTGGGCTAAAAAAAAAACCAAAAAAACCCAAAGTCATAGTAACACTCAATTGCAAAGTTGACTAGAATGGTTTGTCATGTGCTTTCCCAACCTTACCTTTCCAGCAAGACAAAGCAAGCTATCCAAAGGTCTTAGTTATCTCTCCAACATTTCATTAGCCTAACTAACTTCTGACTTAGTCCTTGGTGACCTCCTTTCCCAGATACCTTCTAAACCATCCCCACAACAGAAGCAGCCGACAGAAATGTTCATCAGAGCATCCTTTAGTGAGTTCCAACAGGGCAGAACATGAAGCATTTTCTTCTGGAAGTATATTTCACTGACCTTCATGTCTAGTGACACATAAATGTCAGTTTATCCTCCACCATTATTTTGAATATTCTGCTAATTGAGTCAATCCCCTATGTTTTACAGGCTTCTATAGCTACGGGTCATCATTCTTCATCTTTCCCACATCTGCTTTTGTTCTTAACTTGCTTATGTTGTTTAAGAGGCATTTCTAAATACAGCGCTTCTCATTATTAGCTGGATCATATGGTGCACAAATTAATAGGGTAGAATCTTTAAACATACTTAAGGGGAAAAACAAACATGCTACCTGCACCTGTGCGTACAGCTACTTTACAACTTCTTGGCCTTCCCTGTATCCATCAGAGAAAATAATTTACGAGTGTTTGCTTCCACTTCTCTGCACAGAGTCTTTCAAGAGTGTTAGAGGAGACTTTCTATAACGAAAAAAAAATTAGATATGAGTGTAGCAAGCATAGGGAGAACGATTTACATCACTGAATATGTGGGAGTCACGTTCTGACCCACATCTGCTACAGCTTTTTTTAAAGATGGAAGGAAAACGATGAAGTCAAGGTGTTAGCTACCTATCAGGATCTCCCCCCTTGCAGAACTCCATTAAAACATATTGTCCACCAAGACAATTCTTCCCCTTGTAACAGAGCAGATATCACCACCACAGTGTACACAAGGGTAAAGAAAAGAGCAGGAGCTGCTATTTTAGCGCTGAGAAAGCAGAGGTCAAGACAGCGACAGGCTGTGATGAAATCGGCACCCTGTCTTCTGCTAGGGATGTTCCTCGGGACCAGAGTATGGCACTGCACATTCTGTAGCGACAGCACCCAAAGACTCGGTCTTCTCCTCGCAAAAGAAGACATTTCCAGCAGAAAAGGATCTGACTTACAGTCTCCTTTGGCAGGGGGTTTCCACACAAGTGCTGGAATCACAAATGATAACATTTTCTCAGCAGGATGTTCACTGACAACTACTGACTCAAAAATGCCAATTTTAATTTACAAACTTTACGTTCAGCAACATTTCACACTTGGAACATGGTGAAAAGTGCTCATCGCCATATGAAGTCTCTGCCTGGGGTGTTGAGGGAAATGAGTGCAATTTTAGCTAAAATGGGTCAAATTCATCCCTGCTATTACTCCACTGGTATTGTTTGAGTTACACCAGCGATAAATTTTGTCCAGTGTGGTTAATGGGGTCATTGTTAAAAATTCTGCTTAAAAGAACTTGCTTATTTGCCTTTTTTGGTACAGATGAGCATTACATAGCCCAAATCAGAAGTAATCTTTTGTTATTTACTACACGGCTAGCTAGCAGCGACGTGCACAACAGAGTACTGGCGTGTCCCTAATTATCAGGAATGTGACTTGATATAGTCTGTATGATATACAAATTGTGACAAGTTTGCTTTCAGAGTGTAAACTTTTAAAAACCACCATAAAGACCCCCATAAAAATATGACTTTGACTAGAAAAAGATGTAAGCTGCATAATGGCTACATGGGTATTTTTCCTTAGAGATCAGGAGAAATATGACAAGTATGACTGCTATTATAGTTATATAGCATATTCCATTTAGCAGCGATATAGCAGAACTGTGAAAGTATATCCTAAGGTATTTTCACTTCACGCATTTGACATTGATATTAGTTATTGCATTTAAGATACATTGGGCTGTTTATTGCTGACTGTTTCCCCTCACTGAGAATGTTAACCACAGCAGAGGAATATTTGATGTTACAAATTATTTAGCTTGCTACTCTTCATTTTCCTTTTAGTATGCAATTATTTGTTTGGTTTCACTGAGCAAATGAAATTTCAAGGGCATTTCAAGGAAAATAAATAAAGTACAACCCAAAAGGGGGGTTTTTTTGTTTGTATTCAGGAACAGCACTGAATCATGCATATGTATGAAACAACAAAATCAGGTTAGCTAAGAAATTGGAAATTGCACTCCACACTAGAGCATTTTTCTTGCTCTAGAGATCTTTGCTATGGATTTGAAGGACTAATAAAAAATCAGCAGCATGACTGGAACAGATGTTTTTTATGGACTCGGCTTGTTAATAGTCTTTTTAGCTTCTCCTAAGGACTTAAACCGAGTTCCTCACTTGTCCTGAATATCTGAGACGATGTTAACATTGTCCAAAATGTACACTAACAAGCAATAGCAAAAAGCTAAGGTCTTACGCATGGTTATGAATAAAAATTCAAAACATTGCTCTGAATGTGATGAAACCCCAAAGCGGGCAATGTTACAAAACAAAAACCCAAACTTATTGACTGTATCAAACCCATATAGTGTCATTCCCTTGAAGGGAAGATAGGCTGGTAAAATACTTCCAAGCACTGTACTACATGTATTATAAAAACAAGGGCTCGTTACAACTGAAGAAATTCCCTTAATATTTAAATCATGGTTCACCTCTGTGTACAATGAGAACTGAAACAAAATGAGCCAGATCCTCAACCTGTGTAAACTAGCCAGGCTTTATTGGCTCCAGCGGCACTGTGTCAATTTACGTTTGCCATACAGGCTTTGTGTTCTCATTCTAGGTAGTGAATTTTTGCAGGTAGAAAAGAAAAATGGGAATAATTGGGGAAAATAGAAATCACAGTCTGTGTCACAGACATTTCACCGGTCAAACCATACTTCATTTACTCTGTTGCTGTTTTATTCACTCATTTTTCTGCAATTTCCTATGTTCCTCCACAAATTCATACCTGCCAGATACTATGAGAGTTGTTCATTATGCCAGGCTCTGAGAGGGAGGGAATTCACCCTAGGACTTGCCATTTTATCACACCTTTTAGCTAAGGCTCCAGAACAATGGTGCTAAACGATAACACCCAGACATAGGACTGGTCCCTCCAAATCCCACTCACTGGGTTAAGAAATTGCATAGGCATAATTTACTTCTCGGGCTTAGAGAAGGAGGAGAAAGGGAAGCTCCGTATCACTTAGGGAGCACTTGGTTAAACGGTACTCGAAAAATTTCAAAATTCCAGCTTGCTGCTTTTTTTTTTTTTAATATATATACAGAGGCACCAAACCATTACTGGCATTGAACATTTGAGTATCCTAATGTCATTGCTCTGTCAGGTAAAGAGATACACCTTCATTCCTTCAGCCAAGCGATGCTCAAGCTCAAATATATGGGATTTCTTTCAGTAAGGACAGATTGCCTTTTCTCTACATGTAAAGCACTCTCTGAGAAACCTAAGGGAGAGAGAAAAATAGCTTTTTCCTTAACAAGTGACTTAAACTCAGGTGCAAAATAAGGACAACTATGTCTACTCTCTTCCCAAGTTTTATTGTGAACGCTGTTCATATCCTTCTCTTAGAGGTGTTCTTGACACTCCTGGGAGTATTCCCACAGCAAGGATTGGGGATTGGCCTGCTGCTTTTCTCACTGAATTATCCCAAAGCCTGTGATGTCCCTGGGGGGCTCTATTGAGGCCTGTCTTTTAACCCATTTATATTAGTAGCTGAGGTGACTGGAAAGTTTGCTATTACGCATATCTATCTTCATATGTCTTTGCTTGTTGCCACTGTCATTTATATACTTAGAACACCCAGCTTTAGTTTGTGAGAGCTTTGGTTTGTAAACAGCTTGAATTTGGAATATTTGATGAACACCTCCCACAAATGGCTGCATAAAAATCTGAAAAAATACCAATTACTGCCAAAATGTTCCAATCTGATTCAGTAAACCCAAAGTAACCTCATGGACTATACTGAAATTCTCCCAGATTTATGCAATCTGACACAAGAATTTGAGCCCACTCATCCCATGCTATGGACTTGCTTCCATACAAAAAGCATTGAAAAAGGAGAAAATGCCCTCATTCAAATTCTACACGTTAATTGCCTACTTGCAGGCTCTTTGATACAAATTTTAAACACAATAACCTACTGCTCCTATTATCTCCTGACTTGTAACTGCTTAAGTCAGCAACCTCAATGCTCTAGTATATAACTCATTTAAAAAACCCCAAAGAAACCCAGACAAGACAAAAAGCAATGGAGAAACAGGTATGACAAACGCACATACATTTCCTGGGTCCCTCCACAAATTCAGATTCCTCAGGCCAGTGAGAACATCTGCAAGAAAGAGTCAGAGCTGAATTTTTCACAAGCACCACACATAATGGGCAAACACTCACTGAAGGGAACCACCTACCACCCAAATGCAGAAGGTTTTAGGGAAGCTGTCCTGTCACTTATCCTGCAACCTAACCTCTGTGCTGCCTTCGGACTCCCAACTCTTGGTTTTTGGGGAAGAAGTGAGCATCCAAGAAGTTCTGATTGTTTCTTAAAAGGGAACTATCCTACAGAACAGAATCCCTCTTCAGATTCACATTTTAGTAGCATTTAAGTGGATGAAAATATAAAATCTTTTCTAGTTAACGGGTCATAACATGATTTTCTCAGCAGCATCTTTTGTACCCCACCACTACCCTTATGCTGCTTCACTCTTCTCAGATCACAGTTGCAAACAACCATCTTTGGCTTATTTCTGCTCCATCCTGACACTATAATAAATCTAGACAGTTGTTGCAGCTCCTTTCCCTGTTAATGTGGAACTTGGAAAAATAGCCTTGATCTGAGCTGGAATCACTCCTTGATAAGATTTTATACCAGACAAAACTGATATTTTGTCTCATTTAAATAACGATAAAAACTTTGCTCCCTTATAGCTGACCAGGAGAGACCCTAGCACATATTCTTCTTTTATAACATTGAAAGTAAGTGTTAGTGAGACCTGCTGATTATCTGATAAGAACACAATTAATTTGTGCCCAGACTCATTAATCTTTCTTAATATATGTCAGCCCATTACATTTGATCCATGACCTCTGTCCCCAGTCTTGCATGAAAATCTCTCAGGATCAGAATCACATCACGGTTTGGCACGGAGCCACCAGCTCCGGCAGCCGACTGCAAAATGCTTCAAAGCCATCAGCAATGGCAGCTGCTGTATTTATGTGCACATGCCCGAATGATAAGTTCACAGCTCCTCTAAGGCAGACTGAAAGAAGTTGGCCATTCGAAGGCCTGAATCCCATCAGAAGTACAGCTGTGTCCCTATTTAGATCAAATGATTACTCATCTTTACTCTCACTTCTATTCCCACAGACACAAGTGTCAGTTGGGGTGCTGGGACAGTCTATGCAAATACTTTCCCCATGGCTTTCGTAAATAATATTTGATTTAACATTAATAAATGTGCAGCAGTGCTTTGAAATCAATTGCCCTTTCGTATAAGGACATTCATGGATGGAGGAACGGAGGATCTAGTTAAAAATCACTCATTGCAGTATACCTGGGTCCTTCCTGCTTTAACAATTATCTCAAGACAGGGAAGTGTCATTTTTTGTAATAGTTGAGGCATTTAGATTGATGAAATCACCTGGCTTGATAGTGGACACGAACACAGGCCTTTCAGTGCTTTTTGGCAGCCATCAAGTTATTTTCCCACCCATCATTAGCAAGGGAAGTCCAAAGGCTCACATTATTAGTGCTCCTAGAAAATAATATGCGCGTAAGAACAAGCAGCGAATCTGTGATGGCATATCCACAACCTCCTCATCCTCATATATGCGATATTTTTTTAATTGAAGCAAGCATTTCTAAGCCAAACTCTTTATGAATTTGCAGCCCAGACCCTTCCTTGTCATCAGCCAATGTTCATTGGTAGGAGAGAGGTAAGCACGGAATCCGAGAATGACAGAAGTTGAACGATCACAAAACCAACTCTATACATTTTTTTAAATGCCATTTTTGATGCCAAATGTCAAAGTTTTAGTTAATGGGAATTTAATTAAAGCATTCTTTCCCAGCTACATCTAACTCATTTTTGTCACCAATACAGTTTGTGAAAAATACATAATCATTCGCTGTATGACAGTAGTCTAAATTGCATCACTCGGAAGGAATAGCATACCTTTTCTTGGTTAGCTGCTGACGTTTCATTTGATGCTTAACACATGAAAGACACAACGCTGCCACAGCAAAAACATATGCAGCCAGTGGCTTTAGGGGGGGGTCTTCTGCTACATCTAACTCATTTTTGTCACCAATACAGTTTGTGAAAAATACATAATCATTCGCTGTATGACAGTAGTCTAAATTGCATCACTCGGAAGGAATAGCATACCTTTTCTTGGTTAGCTGCTGACGTTTCATTTGATGCTTAACACATGAAAGACACAACGCTGCCACAGCAAAAACATATGCAGCCAGTGGCTTTAGGGGGGGGTTCTTCTGTGAGGAGCTTTGTGAATCTTAACTCCGTGCATGGCTTTTTACCTTCTCTTGTCTTTCTTCAACCCACGGAAACAGCTAGAAAACCTTGCGATATAACTGCCAAAGACAGATCACAGACAAAGTATGTGGTATTTCAAATACAAGTAACATTTTCTAAAGTTTCTAAAGAGCAACTTATATTACATATCGATTTATCTGCAACCACAGCATTTCCAATCTTAACTCCGTGCATGGCTTTTTACCTTCTCTTGTCTTTCTTCAACCCACGGAAACAGCTAGAAAACCTTGCGATATAACTGCCAAAGACAGATCACAGACAAAGTATGTGGTATTTCAAATACAAGTAACATTTTCTAAAGTTTCTAAAGAGCAACTTATATTACATATCGATTTATCTGCAACCACAGCATTTCCTGATCATGTCCTAGCAAGCAAATGCTTGTTTTATTCTTATTAAAATGTCAAACAGGATTTTAATCTTATCCAAGTGATTATACTGCAGCTTTGAATTACTCTGCAAAAAAACCCATTCATTCATTAATCGCTCACTCATGCAATGAAGAAGAAGGTGAGATTGTCAGATACTTACCATGCCTGATGGGCTAATTGTGAAGGGACGCAGCTCAGCTGCTTGCCAGCTGCCCAGAATGGTAACTCTCAAGGGGAAGGAAGGGAAGAAAAGTTCTCATCTCTGCTCTCCCCCAACAGCGGCCTTTTCACATCTTCCAAAGCCATGTAATCTGTGAAGATGCAGACTAAGCTGATAGTTTCCCACCTCTCTAGCACAAGGATGATCAGAGCTATGTCTCCCCCTTCCCTCTCTGTCCACAGACATCAGATTGTGGTCCATCATCTTTAGATGCTTGTTGCTAAGGGAAGAATAAAGCATGAGGGAATACATGTGGTTATCTTTCCAAGCGTCACTGCAGGCACTGCGGAAAGATTGCCCACTCCTCTGCTGGGAGCTTTCTCCAGCTTTAAACAGATCCCCACCATACAGACTGCCAGGCTAGGATCATGAGGAAATCTGGTTTTTAAAAGAGCAGAACTTGCGCAGGGATTGTCACAAATGCCACAGAATAAGCAAATTTGGACTCAACTGTCAACCTTATTGCCAGATTGTCAGAAGATCTGAATCAGGAGAATAATTTAAATGTCAAATCAAGACACTGCAAAAGCAAATTCCTGTGATTTACCGTGTTGCTCAGAGATAACATGACCCAAGGGTAAAGAGAAGAGCTGGCTGAAAAAAATGTCTGTTTTTCAGGGGGTTGTGGAACTTTTTGTTGTAAATTCACCGAAGAAATTGGAATGTATAGATTTTTTCTCAGGCAAAAGCGCAATGGTACTATGACAGAGTTCTCCAAAGGGACTTTGGATCTCGTCCAGACATACTTGCCTTGACAGATATTTGCTATTGTGAGAATTAATAAACTAACTTTTGGGAAGTGCTCTGAAATCCTTGGGAAGGAGAAGGTCGACATGCCAATTCTTGTTATTTTTAAATTAAATGTTTTACATGGAACTACAGACATATCATAACGCTGCTGGTACTGGTGTGGACTATTGCAGCATTTTTGATAAAGCTTGCACTGGAAATGTGGAGACTAAGAGACAACCATATATTTATAACGATAAGCCTTTCTCAATGGCTATCATTGTGTTGATACTCACGACTTCAGGGAGGATTTTGCCTGAATAAGGACTGCAGAATAATGCCCATATTGAGAAAACCATATGAACTGAACTGGAAAGAAAAAAAATCCAGGTTAGGAGCTGTCATTCTGAAACTCATTTTCCCCACCATGAAGATGAACTCTTATTACCTGTGAATATGGAATTCAAATACTATTTTCAAGTTTTAAATGTAGGTAACACTTTACATTATGTGTCAGTGTGGTACCAATTACAGCATAACTCTGATATTGTAAATCTATTGAGAGAGAGGACTGAGCCAAGAAGTTTCGTAGCAGCCCAAACTTCAAGTAAAGTTCAAAAATATTTCAATTTGCTCGTCTTATACAAGCCCATATTTAGTATCCTGGGACATTCAGTGCCTTGGAAATAAGCACATTGTGTTTTTAATGTAACAAACAAACACCTTGTACTTCTTTTTTTCTTCCTCATCCATTTTATGGGTGAAAATGAGATCCTCATCTACCCACTTTCACACCTTAGTAGCTATTGCCTAATATTCTTTACCCGTAATAAGGAAAGTCTGTATCCCCCGTTACAGTGTTCTGCAAAGAGCACAGTCTGGGCAAAGGGAAGTTGAATGTTGTCCTGGTTCCACAACTGAACAGTCTTCTGTCGCTGTGTTTGAAGCCAGCTCTTTCTTTGGCTGACCTATAGTGCCGTAGCTACAGTGACAGCTCTTCAGCTAGCCTGCTTTTGACTAGGAGAGTATCTAGCCCTCAGAAAGAGGGAAAAATAGATACGATGGTATCAGGGAAGCTGCTTTAAAGAAAAGAAAGCAAGGCTGTGCCTTAATCCCTAAGAGAAAATCTTATAGGATTTAATATAAAAGTACAACATTGCTGCAGGTATCTAACTAGTCTTTACTGGTAAGATACATCGCTAATGTAGAAGCTGATGGCAGTAAGAGCCGTACTTTTCATGAAAACAGGTAGATTTTCTATAGTCTTCAGAGTAGCAATTAGGACATAAAGCCATTTCCAACGCTCAGTGAGGGCAACGGAGAGATTCTGACACTGGTCCATTGAGGGGCTGCTCCCTCCCGCTTACTGAGAGCCCAGGTACAGACCCTGGACCTTGCCTGTAGAGCAATAGGGTGTCACATCGAAGCTGCTGCTTTGCTGTGAAAATGTAAAAGACAAATAGGTCTAAGCTATTAAACCATACAAGCTATGCTGTTCTTGAAGAAAAGAAACGAACAATCTACATATAAATGATAAAATAAAGTCAATTTTCCTATGGAATATTTCAGCTAGGTATGCAATCTTGGAGTCTGTTTGCTGGACGGTGCTTTTAACCAGAATACTAAACCCCAGTGTACAGGAAATATTATCTATGCAAGCGATTCAGTATTAGTTAATTAGGTGTGCTAGACTATTTTCCTCTCAGTGAATGGAGCTTGTATACTGGTATCTGCCATTAACACTAAATGGGGCTTACACATGTAAAATCCCTCCGGCATTGAGGGGGAAAAAAAAGCCTTTCAGTTTCATAAATAATGGATCAGTAGCAAAATTAGCATTTCATGAAAAATTTGAAAAACTAGAATGAAAATATAATACAATTTCTATTTTATGTGTCCCAGTTTGCCAGTGCATTGTGTGATCCAACACACAGGTCATCTCCTGTACATCTACTACATAATCACATCAAAAATTCTCTCAGTTATCTGCAGACTCAAATACTCACCTATGACCAATGTCCTCTGTGGCATTATGATAGTAAAAGTGCCCTTCTTCTACCAGCGTGCTGTGGCACTCGGTTAATTTTCTGGTGTATGAATATTTCTGTGATATTTTTTATTGAATTGTAATAAATGCCATGACTTTTCTACTGTGAAGTGTTTCTTTTTCTGTGTATGTTATGTGACATGCTTACACACAAATAAATAATGGTTCCTCTGCAGGTACAAATATAAGCAACTCTTGCCTGTTCTATTCCAATAAACATTCATATGGAAAAAGCTATAAGCCTAGGTTCTTAAGCATGCAGACTGTGTACAGTACACTAAGTAAATATACACCCATTCGTGACATCAAACATTTTTACCTCCTAGTCAGCTCATTTCATTCCCAACGCTTTCCAGGGTGACCACGATATGCAGCGATCTCCACCCATTTTAGCTGTACTCCACACTAAACCTGGCTGCGTTTGAATCATCCAGAGCTCTGCCATGAACCTTGGTGGAACAAGGATTGCAGCTTGTTTCTTTTGTAACAAGATGCTGAAGATCTCACCTAAGCCAAGACTTCTCTACGAATTTGCCCATTACGATTAGGAACAGAGCAAGGAATAGCCCTGCTAACTCCCATGAAAATCTCCAGACAAGGCCTGTGCATGGTGGTGTGATGAAAAAGGGCAAGAAATCATTCACATGTGAAGACGAGTGGGAAAATGATTTTAGCAGGCCCACCCACAAATGGTAAGACATTGCCTTTCCCTTCTTTTCAGGATTCTGTATCTCAATCCCACGGCTTTAAAATGTGAAGCAAAACCTATTAACATGGGCTTTGTGTTTCCAATGGAATAGAAGTTGTAATGCCAGCGGGAAATCAAATTCCGAGAGTCATGGTTTTGGGTTGTTCCATATTCTGAGCCTAAATTTTGCAATAGTTTTTCTTTTTTTCTTCCTCAGTGAGTAAATACACATCTAGAGCAGCTAGATGCAGATTAAATCTGCAGCCAGGCATACTTACAAATCAGTATCTTTGGTCAGGAAGAAAACAAACAACAATGACTTATTAATTTATAAGCATTAAACTCATTGAACACACTGAGACAGAAGGAAGAAGTTACAAATACATTAACCCATGCTCGTTTTCCGTAACTCTAACCACTAGGAATTCTTCTCAACTGTTCTTTCGCAGGACATATTGAAAGAATTTTTTTAATTCTACCTTTTAAATTGTACTTTTTGCTACGTTTTTGGTGTTTTGATGCTATAAACTTAAATATCAAACAGGGGTCATGACTGTATTTTTTGATTCTTGATGTCATCATTTGGCTTATCTTTAAAATGAAAAAATGATTTCTGTTTTCCCAAGGGATCAAACAAGCAAGCTGGGAAGTCAAAGGAGAAAAATAACATCCTCCCTTAGGTTGAGCAATGTGATTCGTATTTCCTCCTTCCAGCTTTCTGCCTATGGGAGCATCTGTCAAGGCTGAGTCAGCACCTTCCCAGGAAAAACTCATAAACATGTTAGAAGACATTTCATTTTGTCATCTACCTAGGCACATTGGATTAGTATGCAAATAAGACAGCACAAGAACAGACCACAGCAGCAGTGCTAATGCTCTAAGTGATCTTTCAGTGTAATTAGAATTTCTTTCATCTCACTAATTTGACATGGCAAATTAGTGAAGCTAAGATAAGGGGGTTTAGTAGAGCCAGGGCGCTGGTATGTACACAGAAACTTGCCAGTAAGTCCATTCGCACATGGGAGTTGTGTAACATTGCAGAGAAGTGACAATTAGTAAAAGCTCTAGAAAATATCAGTTTGTTTTATTTTTAGGTTATATTTTCTTCTGCTGCTATCTTACGAGAGTGGTTTAGAGATCTTAGCCTCTCCGCTGTTGAGAAATCTTTCAAGACTTAGGATAAGCTACACGGTACTACAATTATACAAGTTTAGTCAAGTCTGGCCCAGTGGTTCACAGCAACATGCTGTGTTATCACACGGGAATTCAAGGGGCAACTTCGTGATTTCTGTTTCACAGAACGAGCTAGCTGAAAGCCATTCCATGGCGACGGCAAAACTGAGGACAGTGGTTGGCTTCTTTTCTGCACCCTCCTGCCCCAGATCATGCAAGCTCAGGAGGGGTCCTGAACCAGAAATGAAAACTGGTCCCTATCGCTGCAAAGTAGCCCTGAAACTCAGAAGGTTTTAAGGATGGCTGGAGCAGGCAGAAGTCTGGCAGAGGTCTGAGGGAAGGCCTGGTTAAGAAAGAGGACTTGTCCAGCCTACAGCGAAATAAAATATTTAACTTCCTGATTAAAATGAAGATTTAAGACTGTTCTTAGTTTTCCTAAATTATTTATCCCTAATATTAGGGTAAATAAGTTACCTGACCTTTGATGCAACAGGCTGTTCGTTTGGACCTGCTGAGATCATCAGCCAATTGAGAGCATCTGGCTAGAGATGTGATGACCCATCGCTCTCAGCTGAATCACAAACCCACACACCATCCCCCAGAGATGCAGCTTCCTTCTGCATCTCACACTCCCCAAGGGAAAAGGGCTGCATAAGCCAAAGAGGGGCTGCCCTGAAATGCGGTGTACAGATCTGAGACAGAATTCTCGTTCTGCGCTCCTTTGTGTTTTAACTGATTCAGAATAATGTCTGTGGATATAATAATGTCAGTTGTTTATAAAATTTGCATCATATAATGAGATGCTAAGATGGGATTTATTACTTGGAACTTTTAAAAATAATGGAGTAGAGAAAGATATATCTAGATAGGCATATTTAATCCGATTATCCGTTCACTGATAGGAGAATGACCTATTCTTTCAGTTATATACTTTGGATTGCTTCTATAATTTGACACAGTCCTGAGGATAATTTAAGTTGTCTTTAGGAAATACCAAAGGAGCCAGTCTATTCGACAGCTGAAAGGAAAAAAATGGTACTCAAAACCAAAGCAAGTTCCTGGGCGGTGTGGAGATCCTCACTATGGAGCCTGAACAGGATTCAGAAAGGACCAAGCAGAATAGCCAGAAATGTAAGCTGCCCTTCCAACGAGGAGACATACGTTGGTATCTTGAGTTTTGCACATCTCAAAGTAGTAACGTCCAAAGCACCGAAACAGAATAGACGTTAGCCAAAGTCAACCAAGGCAACCCCAGAGACTCTGGATATCGACCTTTTCGTTCCTTTTTAGATCAGAATGTGGTATCTTTGGGAGGAATATCTGACGAGAACACCAAACCCTTCCAAACCCAGAGGTTTTTTGGGCACAGTTAAAGAGTTGCTTGTAAGTACACTCCAGGAAGAAGGCAAAGGAATTCCCCTACAGAGAGAACTCGTTTCTCCTCTTGGAATCACCTTTTGGAACTTTTTTTTTTTGCTGAGAATTGGGTCTCATGCCCCATAAATCTGAAAATTGTAGGATGGGGAATTCCCTAGAATCTGCACAGTAGAATTGAACCCCTGAGGTACAGCCAAGCAGAATAGCATTGAGAAAGGAAGGTGCTTTTGTGTTCACTCATACTCAGAGAACCCTTCTTGATTTTAAATGTGGGCTACCTATTATTTTATAAGGATTTTCAAGGCCTATTTTTAATTTTTTCCAGTCTCTTCTCATTATAGGAATCACTTGCTAAGGAAAAAGATTATCATTTTGATTCCTTATCCCCAGAGAAGCTTGGCCAAACAGGTACTCACACACAGAGGCAGACAGAATCTCTGTTATTTATTATAAAAATAAGCTAACATCACCTGCTTCTGAAGGTAATCAGATATTGCTCAGATTTCAGAGCTCAAAAAGTTAATACTAATGCCTGTTCTGAAGATGCTTAAAAGAAATCTTTTTTATAATTATAATCTTATAATTACAATGTAACTAGAAGTTGTGGAGAGATGATGGGAGAAAATATTATTCATCATAATATGTGCCATAAAAATGCCTTTTTTAAAGACAGAGGAAAAGGCCATACTGTAGGGAATATTTCATGGCTAGTGGGAGGGTTAAATAAACAAATGATAATAACACCAATCAGACCTCTTTGCTTAAAGCCTGCAGAGTCAATCTGCTTCTGACTGTGGAGCTACCAACCAGCAAAGGCAAACTAATTAGACACAGTCAAACACTTAGGCAATCACACCTTGTGAATGTAAGCGTCTTCCTGTCATTTGGCAAGTCTCTCAGCTGCCTCTGAGCGTGAGACAACAAATCCCCTGCAAACAAGTTCCTCACTCTCCCTGTTAGTGAGATCTAACAGAGCACAATGGCTGGAGGTGAAAGGTGGCAGTCTAGTCAGGTAATGACATCGTCTTGAACAGCCCACATTAAAATAGTGGCACTTGTTTAGACTAGCCTATTTGCACCTACCTGCAGAGGGCCTTTTTAATGTAATTATTAGCCTCTGCAGCCCTGCTTAGGATTTGAAAATATCATTCATTTTCATCTTGCTTCAACTACCGCTGCTATCTCCTATTCAATCCCAGTCACCTCATCTCCCCACAAGTAAGTGTAGAAACAGAAGCAGATGAGAAGAGTTGAATTAACAAGAAACAAGTTGGCAGGTGAGCTGTGTGACACAACAATAAAAAAAAAAAAAAACTAAAAGATTTGACAATATATTCTAATCACTACCTGACTGTAGCAGAGCTGCAGGCATTGAAATAGCTTTCTGGGGAAAAGAGAAAAGACAGCAGGAGAATGGTCTAAAACCTCTTGTGAGAAACCCGAGGGCAGGAACCAATCCTTATGAGCCTTAGAACAAATATGTAATTACTGTCTTTCAAAATTGTCTTATTTTCTCAGGATTTAACTATTCACTATTGACAAAATATGACACAAAGTACAGTCATAAGGAGTGAGACAAGTAACCACCACCCAATTCTAGCCTGAGAGCCCCAGACACACAGCTGACTGCAGAAGACACAAGCCCGTACGAAGGAATTGTGCAGCCACGGACCAAAGCTTCCCTCCAGTTTCCTAATGAGAATCCATGTTGCACTGGAGAGGTGAAGTGAGTTACCTTGCCTCCCTGTGTTCTCATTCACGAAAGGTCCAGCAGAAGCTATCTTAGGGTATCTCAGAGCGTAAGCGCAGCATTTGCCAGATGAGTGGGGCAGGATGCATTTGAAGAGTACTCCAGCAGCACGGGGCCAGTGACAGTCAAAAAAGCTGGGGGAAAGAGGGACTGGTCCAAGCAGAGAAGCTGTAACATCCATTTCCTCCTGCCAGGGAAGCACAGACCTGCCCAGCATGAGTCCACTGTTCTGTGGAAGTTCTACAAAAACTGGATGAAAGATACATGGAGGAGGAAAAAGCAGAATTTCTGCTTCCTTTATAAAGAGAGTAATTTCAACCTATTTTAAGGTGATGTCAACAAGGAATAAATGATTTAGTTCTTGCCTTGTCTAGCATCAGTCTCCTCACAGAAAGGACGTCTTGTTTACAAGATCAGTGCTAGTTCCTGATAAAGAGAAGGCTCTCAAACAGCCTTTATGGAAGGTTTGCTCAGTGTGATGTTTTGCCTTTTGGTACAGTTACTTTGGGTTCTATTATTTACCTTGCAAATATATCACAAGTTGTATCAGTGAAGGTAATTTATCTTTGTGCTGACAAGGTATTCAGATTAATTTCTCCAGCACACAGCGGTTTCACACGACTGTTGTAGCGTAGGTTACCACCTTAATTGGTGCCACCGCCCAGCTTCCCGTGCTGAAGGAGCACCAGAGAGTCATAGTGTGTCCCAAGCATTGCTGATACCTACTTTGTTTGTTTGTAGTTTTTTTCCCCTCCATCTGGCTATGATGGATGAGGGTCCTTTGACTACACTTGTTCTGTAAACTGATATTATGCATCTGACCTAAAATGACAGCTGGAATCAGGGCCACACTTAGAGATGATCATGCCCAACACAAAAATATAAGCGAGTTCTGGAGGGTGCCAGCCCTGGGTCAGTCTCAGCTTATTTGTCAATCTGCCAGTTCACTGCTCCTCAGTGCTCTCCTTCCCCGACTAGCAGAAGGCACTGCTTTCAGGGGTAGTAAACACAGCATGTTGAGAGACAAGCAGTTGGCAGGAGTCCTTATGACAGGGGTGGCAAAAGCAAGACAGGTAGCCAGATGGATCTGGTGCGGCCCAAGGCAAGCACTGAAGCAAAGGGGTGAATCAAAATCAAAGGGTTACTATAGCCTGATGGGAATCTCTGATTATAGTGACGCTGCATAGGCAAACTACGTGTTCTGCAAGCGCTCATCTGTGCTCTGGTGCTACTGCAGTGTCTTGGGCAAATCTTGTTGTGCAGTGACATTCTAAGTCATTTTGTATCGCTACTATTATTGCTACTCATGTCAGTTTGTCTCTGATCAGTCCATCCTCCCTTTTCCACTTGGTCTCACTTCGAGACTTGGGGGGCTTATTAGTGTTCACTGATCCTCCGGGCTCTGTATTAATTTGCTCTTAAACGTTTGTACCACTTCCATCAGAAATTAGGACCTATACAAACGAAACTTATTGATGAGAAAAGAAGCACGTTTTGCAGACAGAAGTACGATCTTTCATTAGACTGGCTGATCTAAGTGGGTAAAATGGGCAAGCTCTCCAGCCATTGTATCCTTAAGCTAGCTACGATACCCTGAGACACCACAGCTACTATTACTGCAATATGCCTATTAAAAAAGAACATTGTAAATGAACTTGAGGAATTCCGTTTGAAATTTTCAAGACTAAGAGGCTGAAAATAATTCATTTGGTCCGGATAAATTATTCAGTGCTATTGCACCACTAATACTTGTTTATTTATACCCACACATACACAAACACACCCACCCCAACACACTGTTACTTAGCTAAATATTTTAATTGTATAAAATATTAAGTGATGAATACAGTATTATCTTGCACATAATATGACCTTATTTTTCAATCAACGGTGACAGGGTATTGAAGCATCAGTCTGTGTGCGAATCTCTGTAATGACATGCCACACCATGAGAAGCAGCTGCCTCACGATATTGAAACAGCCTTTGCTCACACCAGCCTGTCAAAATTAGGATGTGACTGATCCCTATACCTGTAGCTATTTTCCTCTCGATATTGCATGTCATTTTGCAGCACGTTTCGTACTTGCACCTAGAGGGTCCTCACTTGCAGGTTCAGCTAGGATTTAGAGGACAGGCTAAAGGACACCTGCCCTTTTGGAAGACGAGTGACAAAAGCATTAGAAGCACAAATATCTGCAAAATGGAAAAGACGCTGTCCATCCCTTTGGCCACAGGACTGAAGTAGGGGTACTGGAGAAAATGAAGGAACCAGGATTTTGCCACAGCTGTTCACTCAGACTCATCCCACGTTTCCCTTCAGCCATCAGACCTGAATTAAAGATAGAAGGGACGTTCATGGAGCGACTAACTTCCTCAGAATACAGATGTCTCCTGGAGCTGGCACCAGCTGTCAGGATGCCCAAACAACAAAATTTGTTCTCTTTCATTTTCTTGCAAATAGTGTTTTAAAGAAAACCACGTTCAGAGGGGGAAACATTTCCAAAGTAAGGAGCAACCAAGGAGATGGCTCAAAAGAGACCTGAGGCAAATTAAAGCCCAATTTAACTTTTGCTCAATAACTTCACTTTATTTGGATGAATCATTTATGTAGTGAAAAACTTCAGCTTACTACACTAGAAAACTCAATTAATAGCCAAAGTGCTTAGAGAATAGGGAAGGGGAAGGATGGAGGTAAAACTCCAGTTACCGAGTTAAGAAGCAGAAGTAAAAGCCTTTTGACACAGAGCATTAGAAATATCGAAGAGGAAATGGGAAGAGTTCCCCCCCAGTCCACAGCAGGAATATAATGCTTGCACAGGGCGGTCGGTGAACGATAAGGGATAATAAATCCAGGTGCAGGACTCGGGAAAGACTTGTACCACACTGTGCCATCGCAGGTAGGCCCCCAACGACCAGCCAAAGGCCACACGGGAAAGCCTGTAGTGGAGCAGGGACGAGACTGTCAGTGCCCCAGCTGCCCCACTGCCTCCCTAGATAGATCAGAAAGAGGGTTTCGCCTGGCTGCTCCTTGGATTATGGAAAGGATGTTTTATCTTGGCTTGCAGACACACCTTCCCAATTGCTCAGCGCCGTTAGCATAAGGACCCTTCGTGACTGGGTGTGCTTCTTAGGGGTTGCTCTGCCTCCGCTCTCTAGGCAGCAGGTACCAACAGTATTCAGAACAGCAGCATAAAAGGGAAATCACAGCCTTGCCTTTACCACCAAGAGATGAGAAGACAGAAAAAACCTCCAGCCTTTTTCACATCACCCATTGCTTTTCTTTTGGATCTGTGTGTAACTACACAAATACCTCAAATACGTCACAGGGAAAATAAGTCACATTTATCACAGTATCAGACACCACTTTTCCTCAGTCGTGAAGAATCCAATCCATCAAAGCGTGAGAAGCAAGTTGTGGGGCAGGAACAGTTTGTGAATTACAGCTTTTTCAAAAGGGAACGGAGGGAGTGAGCACTTTTGTTCTCCAGCAAACTTAAACTTAGCAGCAGAAATCAAGTCCGTAACTAAATTTTTCTGCTGGCTCCCTTGTTTGCTTCTTAAATGTAGAGGAGGGAACATTAGGTTCAAGTAGTAGCCACAGGAAAGGGGAAACTGAGTAGCTGAGACTGAATGATAGCTTGATTGCTGTGGTCTCTCAGGTTTTATCACATTAGAATAGGTTTAACCCTTCAAAATCTGGTCACCTCTCATCTGTGGTAGGAAAACTGCGTTGTTAAAGAGAAAAATGTCCTGGTGCATATGGTATACCATTAATAAGTCTCACACTCCATAATAGGAACATTTGTACACAAATGTGTTTTTTGGGATCTAGCCAAGAGCAGAGCACCCCAGTGAATCATAATGCACCGCTAATGAGTTATTTTTGGTAAATTTGGCACTCAGAGTTAATAGAACCAATTTGTCCCCAAAAAGCTAAATCACTTATCGCTTCTTTGGAGGTGCTAAGTGGATCTAGAACTTCAGGATGCTGTCAATAAAAATGAAAGAAACTCGTCAAAGCTGCCTACTAATTTGTGCTCCTCTCTACTTCTGTTTAGAACAAAGGTAAGATGTATGAGGTGCTATGACAGGCAGGCAAGAGTCTGTTACAGGAAGCAGTAGCGCAATTTAACTGTGCTCCAGGGCTGATGCTTGCTGTCTGAGGTGGGTGACCACAAAGAAAATAGACGATTATTTTTGGGAAACATCCAATTAAGACAGCGAGACCCCAAGTGCAAAGCTCTGAAAAGATGTTGAATTGCCCATGTCCTAAGCATTTGGAGATGTGGAGTTTTGGTTCAGCCTGCTACAGACTGCTTATAAATTCAGATCTGGAATTATATTTCACATCCTTCTGAAACAGAAAGGTATCCAATTCAAATTGAAATTGAAGGGGAGGCTGGGAGGTTAATATGAGGTTTTGGTTTGGGAATGTCTCTGATGGCAGAAAAAAGTCAAATTATTTTCCATTTAGAGAGTATTTCTCCAACTCAGAGAGTCATTGCCACAGACACCAGCTGTATTTCCTATGGGAAATTCCCCTTAACTCCTCCCTTTCAGGTGTAAGTTGCCATTAATGCCCTTCCGATGTTGAGCAAAGGAGCTGCATATGGATGTGCAAAAGATATCCACAGAAGTTTCCACTTTAATATCCAATGAAAAATGTATTTGGGTAGGGAACTCTGGTTTTGAGTGTATAGCAATTGTCTGCATTAACCAACCAGTCTAAGTGGAGTGCACTGAATAGGAAATGAGAGTAAAGCAGAAGTTAAAGCTATGCCAAACTACCTGAGTGTAATGTGGATAGCAGTGAACTGTGACTCATGTCATGTTGGGTTATGTAGCATCAAATCACTGTACAGTGTGACACAACGTAAGCAACATGAGTGGCGTGAATGTGACACAGCACAGCCTTTTTTCCTCTCTCTTTCTCTTTTCTTTTTTTTAAAGAGCATTTTACTTTTAATCAGATAGCTGCTGTCAATTCAGATAACAGCTGCCTGACCCAAATTTTCAGCTGACTAAAGTGGACGAATACTGAAGTGTGGACTTTCTGTTACGAAAAGTTAACATTCCAGACTAGCATCTCTGCGCTAAAAATACTCCTGTCTCATTCTCTTCCCCCCACCCGCCTCTTCCTCCCCTAACGCTACTTATGTTTTCTTACTGATACCGAATCAATAATTTCATTTCTATATTACAAATCTTAAAACAATACTGGCAAAAAAGTATACTGGAATTTTACTTACTGATGTTTAATTATTGATGTAGGCTTCTTTAAACATATTTGGCTCTCTGAAACAGCTCTTTAGAACTGTGTTCCATTTCTTATTGCTTACCTATTCTGTTTGTTCTCTGCCTCCCTGATCCTTTTCGATTTTCTGCAGGTTAGCAAGTGCTGCATTGTCTGCTTTTGAAATGTGTCTTTAGGCATGCTTTTGTTTGACAAGGAATGCCAAGGCTGAGCTGACAAAGTCTGTTTGAAAATCTTTTTCCAGGTATACAAGATCAGTAAGTCTGTTCAATGTATTCTGTGATTAGTATTTTTCTTCAGATATTTATATCAACATTTCAGGTTTAGTGAAAGATGTTTTCTGAGCATACCTGTCAGTGGGAAACCTACTAAAGGTAAGTAACAGTATCATTTATATATTCAAATGTATAAATATATTTATGGTAAATAGTTGACATCTCTCTCCATATAACTTAAAAGAAAATATACCTTTAACAAGCACTCAGCCACTGTTCTTTTCACAGGTTGAAACAAATATCAACTTACAAAAGCTGTCTTTTAGGTATTTTGGCTCTGGCTCTTTACAACCAGGATCATTTTAAACATAATATTTAGATTTCTGTACCCTTTCCCCTGCAGGGGCGGGGGCACTGGGGATAATGTTTGTCCTATAAGGCAAACTCTCAGGTGAAGAAAGCCTTTATATATTCAGACACTGCACACTCATTAATTCCAAATAGGATTTTTTTTTTTTTTTGACTGAAGACACATCTTTTGCCTTTTACCTCCCCAGTTGCAACACAATCATGTCCTTGACAAAACAATTTGGTGAAAGCTGTACCCAAAGCCTGCCTAAGAGAGGCAAACCGAACAAAGGTGGCACAATTAAAACATGTAGATCCCTCTTTTACCAACACATCTCCTATTTGCCGTGGGATACAATGGCCTCAAGAGGCAGCCTTCCACGCTAGTGACCACAGAGAATTTTCTGAATCCTTGGAAAAAAAAGTACAACAGCCCCCAAACCTTCACCTTTTATTCCTACCCTCCACAGAGCTGCCATCCCATAATTCTATTGTCACTGACTGTCTCCCAGTTAGGGCTGGAGCCCGATACTCTTTGTCTTTGCATGGGGACACCTGAGCAAATGACTCCCATACACCAGGTGGTGCTGGGATTTACCAGGTGGTGCTGGGATCCCAGGCAGTTCCCTCTGACCTGGAAATGAAAGTCTGTACAGAAGATTTGACACTAAATGTCGATGCATTAGCAAGGGTATGAACTGAAGGCAGAACACGGACCTAGCTGAGGGACAGAAATTTTAACGTAGAACAGAATTTTCCTTCTGATGACCACAACAAATGCTTGTTGGAAAGCGGAAGGCAAATAAGGGATTTGTGAATCTCTCCTACGGTGAGATTAAGTCTGCTCTCCTACGGTGAGATTAGGTCCGCTCTCATCTGAAAGGCTGAAGAAATTCTTCAACAGGAAAGAATTCTCATTTTCTTGTGATCGAAACTCTGGGTAATAGAAGGGTCAGACTCTTAATTCTAAAAAAAGCTACACTTTTTTTTTTTTTTTTGTATCTTTGTTTTTCATAGAAGACTAAACCAAACACCTAAATTTGAACATGACAGAATCAAAATCTAGACTCCAATATTGTCACCTTAACCTAAAACTGCTTTACTGTAATTACATTTTAAGATTCTCTTCTCCATTAACAAAGTTCACACTTAAATGTCCTGTGTCTCCATTAGACGTTGTCCTTTATTAAGCAACATGGAGTCACCTCCAGTCAGCAATAAGCAAAGAAATTCCTACAGCTATTGGGTGTATTACAATTCCACTGTCCCCTCTCTTTTCTTCCATATACCACTAAATTTTAAAGCAACATCAAGATAATAATAGACAGCCCAATCCTACCAAGGCATGACCTTGTCAAATCATGATCAGAAGAGATGAGCATGCACACTCCATGATGTTTCCCAAAGGGCAAGGTACAGAGCTGAGAAAGACCATCAGAGCCAAGACTGGAAACTTTAAAAATGTGTGTCACTTCAAAAATATATTTTACTGTGACTTAATTTCTATTATATTAATGACAATTGCAAAAAATATCCACAGATATAAGAATGCATTGCACATTCCTTGCCCAAAGAAAGAAATAATAGGAAATGTCGGGTTTATGTAAAAATAAAAGCCATAAATATTCTAACAGTTTTCTGCTACAGCAAAAGTACTAATCTAGTGCATTTGAAAGTGGAAAAGGATAACAATTGATCTTAACTTTGAAACATGCGAAAGTATTTTCCTTATGATCTTTTGCCATAGAAAATGAAACCAGTCAATTCAAATGTACAGAAGTTGATCTTGTTTAAAAGGTGCTTGGCTCTCTAATTACATGAGAAGTACCTTTCTTTAATAATTTATTAGAAATATGGGGCAAGATAAAGACAAAGTCTAAAAATACCCACCATGTAAACTAGTGTTGAACCGCTCTCTTAAAATTAAAAGCTGAAATTCTTTGACTGTCTCATTTTCTAGCAGAACACAAGAAAGGAATATTTTAGTTGGTTCTCACCCTCCAGGCAAAGTAGTATAAAACCTCTGGCCTGATTCCAACCCCATTATCAAAGGACCACTCACCTAATCTAAAAAAGCAGCTCTTCATCAATTTATCATTAACAAGAGCATTACAATATAATGTAGGGAAACGGCTTTCCACCAGGGATTCAGTTAATGGGAGTCTAGAGCCACATAACAAGCATGGCAGAAGATATGCCACAGTAGGTGAAGATAATATACATATATTCTACGCAAAGAATACTGCAAATAAATTCTCTGCTGTTGATGAGCTCTCTGCAATAGTTATTTTTTTAATATTTAATTTTAAAAGTTGAGGTCTCATATTCTACAGCAACATACGTGAATGCAAAATAATTAGTTGCTGACTCCCTATGAAAATGTTTTATACAATTTATTTGGCATCAGTGAAAGTGTGACTCTGGTAGGTTTTTGTGGGATTTCGCAAGTTAGCGTTGATTCCTGTTCGCTGTCTATCCCACCACCTCTAACCTCAGGAGTTCAAAAATCACAAGCCAGGCATCCAAAATTCAGGAGGCGGTTAGTTAAGATATCACAAGATACTACGTGAGTGATCTTTGGCTTTTTATCCTCCTTCTGAGGATTAGGAATATTTTTTCTCAATCTAAGCCCATAGCTCCATGGGGTAAACACGCTATTTTATAATTTTTAAGCACAAGCTGAATTTGGACATACTCCTATGAATGCTGCAGCTGAAGCTTTAAGGAAAATACTGATACTGTAAGGCAAGCCACAATATCACAACTGGTGAGTCTCTCACGAGTACCTAGGCTGTGGTTCTGTCCACGGTCATTAATGTCACGTCATTGCTCTACTACACCCCCCAGCAGAAAAAATTCAAGCCAGACCAGGGCAGGTAAATAACTTTTTGTGCAGCTCACCAAAGCCTGCAATACAGAGCTGGTGACACATTTTTGAGCTGACATCAGCTGGGAGAGAAAAGACTGTATCTGTTCTAGCCTAAAACTTGCCAATGTAAAGTTAACCCATCAATGATACTTGAACGAAGTGGAACCAGCAGAATGAGCTTGTATCAGATCAGCACTTTGCATCATGAGGCTGCAGGTTTTTGGGGACCTTTGGCAGGAGCCGTGAAGCCAACTATGTCACTGAAGCACGGTCTCAACTGAACTCAAAACAGTGAGGACTACTTTATGGATAGAGGGAGCAAACTGGAGCTTCGTAAGAAAACCAGGAAAAATGTCTCACGCCATTCGTATTTCTAAAATATTTTCATCTTAAGAGAGACAGTCATTGGAATACTCCTAATATTACGTTTCCCTAGCATATACGTTTTGTGGACTATATTCCTCTAAGACAATTTAAAAGAGTATTTTGGACTTATGCTGGGTAAATGAACTGTTTTCCACCAGCTGTAAGAAATTCATCCATTACAGGCCATACAAAAATTTCTTGTACTTAAGTAAAGGTAAAAGAAATTAGGGGGAAAAAAAGCCACAAAATACCTTCAGTAAATGAACAGGTCTGATGAGATTGTGAACTGTGTGGCGTTTACATCACTTCAACTCAGATCTAGGAGTGAAGTTATATATCCTGAAAAAAACCCCAAGTGTTGCTATACATAACAGTTCATCTGATCAGCAAGGCAGGTCACAGCAAACGCTTCACCCCAGTGCTCTGGTTTACCATGCGGGCTCCCCGCAGAGCAGAGACGAGTTCAAGGTCGCTACCCTGAAATTCAAAGTGCGCTGCAGGGCTGGCCCCACCTTCCTGTGAGACCTCCTTCCCCTTCTCTGACCACGACCTCCCGTGACAGCCGCGTTCCTCCAAACAGTGAATCTGCCAGCAAACAGGCAAGACGCTCCTGAGAGGAGGAGACGACTTTTGGAGGAGCTGGATGTGGACTACGGACCTTCTTCCCTGAGGAGAGAAAAATAAACTCACTTGCAAACTTCAGTGCAAACCTCATCTTTCCAGCTGAACATCCCTCAATAATTTCTTCAAACAAAGCAAAAATTCTATAAAATGATCAGACCCTTTTCCCAACAGGCTGAGAAGAGACAGAGGGGAGTGCTTCACACACGCAGATGCATTCACACACACACACACTGCTCTGAGTAACAGAAAGTGTTTTGATATTACACTGCATGAGAGTACACAAGAGCGTACTGAGACCAAACACCACAGTTACAGTGATAGTTCAGGAACAGGATTAGAAGATGTACTATACTGAATCAAATACGTAATGAAGTACTCACACAGATATTTGATGCTATTGCCGTTGGCCTCTACGCATTGCCAAAAGGAACTGATATCCCGATACACAGCTTAAACACAAAAGCAACCTTCTCTCTTAAAATATTTTGAGCATCATTGGACTGGGGATACTTGCTTCCTTCCAAAGCTGCTGGTGATCTCTGTAACAAGTTTTGTTTGACAAAAGCTTCATATAACACGGCAAATCCTTCGCTTTTGACTATTTCACTTCAAATGAGGAAGAACAAGACCAGGGTTGGGAGTGGTTACCCAAAGCCATGTCCTGTCAATATTTTCAAGATTCGCCCCCCGCCCCGCCCCTGACCTGAGACAAAGAGGCAAAATTGGCAAAAAAGAAAAAAAAAAAGGGGGGGGGGGGCACAAGGGTCATGCACACCAAAACAAATCATGTCAGTAGAAACTCTCCACTTTGATAATTTCAAAATATTTCATTTTTATTTCCGTTTTTAAAAGACATGTTTTGTAATTCTATTCACCAGACATTTCAAACAAGACAAGTGATTTCTGTCTCACTTCAGACCTGTCAAACCAGAATGCTTAAACCCCAGGAAGCATCTTCCAAGAAGTTATTGGCACTTATTCATTCCTATTAACTGCTTTAATTTTGAGGAACTGACACCTTCTAGGGAAAAACCCATTTGGCCAGAAAATTCCCAGACAAACACGACAAATAGCACCCCTCTGGAAGGTCTCAAGAAAAAGTTCCGAGTGGTTTTCCCTGAGGGATCGTTCTGTTAATGTTGGACATTAATTTCCACGTGTGACAACGTCAGGTCAAAGCTGTTGAGAAGACACACAGAGGACTTCCCTCCACACGCCACCGCAGAGCCCCCAGGCTGCATCCCACTCCAGGAAGGTGCGGGGAAACGCACAGGTTGTAGCACCTTCAGAGGAAGAGCCTGATTTCAGAAAACGCAGCGTCTGTACCAGTTAGATAAGGTACCTGACCAGGGAAACTGCAAGAGCAGCAGCGAAGGAGAAGAACCGGGCTAAGAAGCTGTAGCAGCAGCAGTAGGAGACGGGGATAAAGGTTACTGAAGGTCAAGTACGGCCGGCGCATCGCTGCTGGCACAAAATTGCTGCTGCATTCCAGGAAATCATTCCCTCTCATCTTCCTGAGCCTGTCACATCCTATTTCGCTTACTGGTTCCTCTTCAAGGTGTTCGTCTTATTTGTCTCCTTGGGTTTGCTGTTTATCTCCATTTATTCTCAGCATAATTTGAGGCTCGTTGTTTGAATCCTGTGACTGGTGGGCAGGCGGGGGAGAGCTAACCTGTGTAATGATCTGGAGAATCTACGTGGGAAGGAGAGAGAGCAAGATTAGTAGAAGTGATTACAGCGGGAGTTGTGATGGGAATACCATTTCACCAGAGCGAGCGGTGGGGGACCAGCTGGCCTGCATCTCGTCATCGTTGCAGAGGAAACTGGAGGAGCCGTGTTACTCTGCGAGAGCTGTGTCCGGGAGCTATCAAATTACCTACTGATGAATAAGCTGGAAAGTTGTCTGAAATAAAGTTTAGGAAGCACTAACATACCTCACGCAATTCCAGCTTTATGGTAATGTATGTTAGATAATTAGCACCAATGGGTAAGAGGCATGAATGCTCATACATCGAAAGTAAAGCATTAGCATATATTTAGCAGATTACAGTTAAATTTATCATGAGCTACCTGTCTCTGCTGAAACAGTTCTTACAGCAGGAAACTCGGTCCTCCTTTGGAAAAGAAAAAGGTATTAGGACTTTACATTTGGCTTGCTGGGGGCTCTTTCGAAGAAACCGAAGCTCGCTGTTCACAAATGAACTGTGGAAAAAAAACCAACCCCTATCACCAGCCTGGGCCTACGCATTGGTGGCACAGTGCTGGCATGGGGGCTGTGGGGACGGCCTCCGTGAGGAGAGCCCGGGGCTGCCCCGTGCCGGACACGGCCGGTTCCAGCCGGCTCCAACCGACCCACCGCAGGCACAGCTGAGCCCAGCAGCCACACGTGGGGCACCTCTGGGAAAAGGTATTTAAAGAAAGGGCTCAAAATGCCGGGTGGGGAGAAGAGGAAGGAACGGAAAGGGAAATAACAGAGGGAACACCAAGGTCAGAGGAGGAGGTGCTCAATGGCAGAGCAAATACCCACACTGCAGCCCACGGAGGACCCCACGCTGGGGCAGACGGACACTCCTGACAGGACGGCAGCCCCTAGAGAGCCCATTTGGGAGGAGGTTCTCCTGACAGGACGGCAGCCCCTAGAGAGCCCATTTGGGAGGAGGTTCTCCTGACAGGACGGCAGCCCCTAGAGAGCCCATTTGGGAGGAGGTTCTCCTGACAGGACGGCAGCCCCTAGAGAGCCCATTTGGGAGGAGGTTCTCTCTCCTGACATGCAGCCCCTAGAGAGCCCACTCTGGAGCAGAGGAAAGGCGTGAAGAGGAAGGAAAAGCAAAGGAGAACTGTGATGGACTGATCGTAACCCCCATCCCCGCTGCACCACTCCGGGTGGGTGTAGAGGAACCTGGAGTGAAGTTGAGCCTGGGAAAGGGGGGAGGAAAGGTGTTGTTTTAACGTTTGTCTTTCTGTTTCCCACTACCCAGGTTAATAATTAAATATTTATTTTAACTGGCAATAAATTAAGTTAATTTTTCCCCAAGTTGAGTCAAATATTTGAGGGAGATTGGCTTCTAGCTCCTACAGAGCTTAGGACTCAATGTCTACATCTTCACTGTAGGACAAGTGTAGGTGGATCTGGGGCAACCTGCCTTCTCCAGAAGCAAGACACAAAGTCAGCTCATCAGCTGCGCCTTGCACCTGCAACAGGAGCTAAACTTCTTTTGAATTACACTCAGCTACATCTTGCATTCATGAGACAGCTCCTGCCTCCTCTTGACATCCTGCCCTGGATAAAGAAGTATCTTCTCTGGCCCTATTCATGATTATAATAGCTTTTAATTTTAGCATTGTAATATGCCAATATTTGCACTGTGCAGGTTTTTAATCCTGATGCTAACAATTTACCAGTTAACTGAGTCAAATATATTCTGTGCTAGGAATCTCCTGGGTGAATGACTTAATTATATTAAACTTGTTTCCTGGATGTCTCAGCCATTGTTATGTTTGCAAAAAAATTCAGAGTGCCCTGTTTTTACATCCTTGCCCAAGCATGATTTTTTTTTTAATTTCTTCATCTGTTTATTTCGGGAAGTTTAAGAAAACACCTTTAAGTTACTATTGAATTAAGGAGAAAATCATCCCTCTACTTGTTCAAAGGAGAAAAACCCAGAACCTCAAACACACTTTTTCACCTACACAGTCCTAGAAATAATGCCGAGTGTTTATCATTTCATGTGTATTGCAAAGCCTAAGTAAAAACCACTTGCATCTTCTGAGAACAAAAATGAGAAGGAATAAGATGAATAAGAAACGCTACCAGGAAAAGACAGAAAACTAAGTGTAAATGGAGGTAAGCTACAGCTAAAGTGGCTGTAACATTACTCATGGATGGAATATTTGCACATACTATAATGTATGAAATCTGCAATTAAATTTTAAAAGAAATTCTTAAGACAAGGAAATTTGTCATTAAAGGTGGAGAAAGATGTTGAGATTTGAGAATATAACTCTACTGTTATCTTGGAATTCTTTTTTTCTTCAGGAGTCATTACAATTTCTGTCTTTGATAAAGGCAGAGCTGTTTCATATACTAACTAATGCTGCTCATGTTGTTACAAGAGTATTTGCGGATGATATTTTAAAACGGGATACAGAGAAAAGTATATAAAGAAAAGCATTTTTGAGGAACAAATCTTATTTCTCTTCACATACCCAGACTCAGACTAAGCAGTTCTCTTATTCAGAGTGCAGAAGTGGAAACCTAAATTTAAAGCAAGAAGTCAATTTTTCTTTGTGACATGGTTAGGATACACCACCAGGAGTTAGGAAATTGAAGAGGTCATGTATCTGACACGGAGAAGCACATATGCACCTGCTTACAACCTATATACTGGTCACAGAGGGATCTTGCAGAAATAAAAAAAATCAGGATCAGAGGCAACAAGGAAGTTTCTGGATAAATCCAGACAGAAAGGCCATCCAAGAATACCCTCTTGCCAAGTTGCTTGGAAAGCACAAGAATAAAGTTGAGGCTTCTGTTTTCATACAGATTTAACTATATAAAGCCAAGTGACCCAGTGAGAAAGATTGGCAGAGGGATCCACTCCAGAGTAACCAATAGACTGGAGATTAAAAAAAACTAACATGAGACATGGAAGAGGCCCTGGTCTTGATCTGGCAAAATAGCTTCTTTCCTTCTCTTCATTTTTTAAGATTTTGGGACATCCGAAGGCAGAACGAGAACTGCATTCGCCATCCAGCTGTTCACACTACCAGGATGAATCTGTGAGAGTGAGAGCTGTAGAAACACCTAATAGAGGTGCCTTGGAGGGAAGGAAAAGGCTGCAGACAGGGAGTATGGTAGGAGACAAAGAACAGGATCCTTGCATTCATTTTACAATTTTCACCCCCTAGAAACAGCAAAACAGCGTAAAGAATACCAACGTATTTTCTGCATTGTTTAAAACACTATAAATACAGGAATTGAAATGTTTTCTTTCTTTGATTCATCCAGTTGCACCTGTTTTAGATAGAGAGGAAACGCAAAACAAACACGAGTATTCATTCTTACTTGCATGATTATTAGTGTGAGTCGAGAAAATTCAGCTCTTCTGAGCTGAATTCTGCCCCTTGTTTTTGCTGATCACTGAGCATTACAATCCGGTTACACTCAGAATTACTGAGAGTAGAACATTTGCTTCTTTGGAGAACAGAGAGGCTTGCTTAAAGTTTGCATATATTGACTTTCTGAACACTAGAATGATATACATGCCTTCAGTGTTCGTACATAATATTTGTCCTATTTTGTTTGCTCTTTTGCTTATATTTTTTATCACAATAGAAAAATATTCTAGATTTACAGAATGGCTTTTCAAACACCTTCAGTACCTACATGAACTGAATTTTTCTTACTTAGAAACAAGAACACTAGGTGTCTTCAAGAGCAACAATAGGCACATACAATTACAAGTAACTGTATATGCAGGAGGCCCTGGGGACAATGGTTAGGGCAAGGTTTGAGTATGAGATATGACACCAAACCAGAACTGGGATTCAAATACAGGCTTGGAACCAGCAAAATCTAAGTGAGCACTGGATAACTTTGTAAAAGAACAGGAACTTGGTTGCTTCTGAATAAATGATCATTACATGAAGCTGCTGGAGAACAGTAACCATGGAACAGCGAAGCCCAGTTTACTCCAGATTTAAACATCCATTTGGTCATGTCTCACGTTTGGCTGTGAAAGTTTTGCAGAACCTTAGGGGGGAAAAAAAAAAATACAGCCCCCTCCCTCCAATCTACATTTTGTAATAGAATACGGTCTTTACAGATTCAATAAATTATTAATGGAGAAGGTAATATTACTATTAGACCCTGGGGTCTTGGGCTCCCCACATGTAAAAGACCTAACTCTACACAATCAATCCAGCAGGATAACTCTGTTATACTCTACTTAACCCAGATTGCCTAACAGGGTTTGAAAATGGATTAGTGGATGATGAGCTTGTTTTAAAAGCGGTATTATCTCCCAGAAAAGCAGAGGATAATTCCTACTAGCAGGTTTAAGAAATAAAATGATCCTAGGTTGGAAAGAAACTTTTCCTATGTTCTCTTGACTAGCTAGACACTGACACGTGCGATGACTAGAGACATGGGAGAAGCTAAGCATCAAAACAAGCATCAATCAAAAACATTCCCACCAAGCAATAGTGTTTTTAGACGCTTAGAGAGTAGAAAGAACCTAGACTGACAAGAGGGTATCAAAACTGGCTTATTCTTGCAAATTCTCTGAATACCATCTATGAAGGGCCAAGCACGATTTCTGGAATGGCTGCAGCTCTTCATCATGACAGTAACTCTCATGATTAATACTGGTATGTTGAGGATATCCTAACGCACTTTTAATTACAGGGGGAGACATAAAGCTGAAAGCATTTCTAGAGACCAAATGTTTCATTGTTTTCGATCTTTGGTGACTACGGAACATCCAAAAAAACCCAGCAGAATTCTATATATCTATAATGATGGGTTCAATTTTGATTTATCACAGAAATCTCTGCTCACTATCAAAGCACTGTGGTACGGTCATTTTTTATTTTGCACTTGTCAAGATAGCTCTGTTTTTCTTGCATGCATGCATTTTATTTGTTCATAATATTCCCTTGAAATAGAGAAAAAGGCTGGAAATAGCTCCAGATTGGATAGGACAGAGAAAAGGAAAAGCATAGGAAGACTTACCTCTACATGGAGACATCATGGGAGTCCATCAAGCAGGTCAGAGATGTGCTCTTCTGAGAGGTCTATGGGGAAGCCCTGTTCTCTCTAACGTGCTACCAGCCATCTAGTCTCAGCAGTGCCAAGGCTGGAGTCAGGAGTATTCTGCAGAAGACAACTTATGAATATGCACTCAAATTGGGGAAAAAAAAAATTCACACATGCTTCCTGCTTACTATTGAGACATATTCTAGATCTGAACTATGACAGCTTCTCACCAAAGGGTAGTGTTAAAAGAATACAAGAGAATGTCCATTGAACAGGAGTTTTGATTTCACAACTGAGCGAGTGCATCTCAAAATCCGATGCCAAGACTTACAATATTCCAGACAGAGAACAGAGACGTATTCTGAACTTCCCATGCATCTACTGAAAACAGTTCATATTTTGAATATCAAATCTTCACAGCAAACTGTTCATAGGCAAGCCCTAGGCTGAAAGATGTTCACATGAAACATTAGTTGAATAAATTAAAACTAACATATTTCTGGATCCAGTAGAGCAATTTGTAAGAACAGTATCTACTACTGGCATACATGGTCACTCCAGGGTTCTGTGAAAACAGACAGAACTCCAGAACTCACAACATTTTACACTGGTGTAATATATCTCTCTTGTTAACAAAATGGCAGCATGACAAATATAACGCAGGAGTACTGCTTGGCCCCCTTTGCTTAGCACATTTTCTCTCCTTTTATTCTTCAGTACTTTTTCTCCCAACATGTTTTTTGTTTTCTGTGCTGCTACCTGGCTCTTCCCTTTCAGACAGCCTTTTCCTGACAGTTATCAGGGTTTAACATACTGTACTAGGAGGCTCGTGAATATTGCTCTTTGATTTTTAGTGCTTTATGATGAATGGCTAGGAATCGTTGCTGTAGAAAAAAAAAAAAAAGGGAAAGAAAAATAGTTTCTGAAAACCTTTGTGCTATTGAATTCTGCCTGCAAACTCTCCAGCATTGAATCGCTTTGCTACAGGACTGTCACTCTGCATGCTAGATGTAATAAACCTTCCCCCTCGCCCCCCAAAAGAGCAAGGTATAATGTGGGAAAACTAAGAGAGTATGAACTTTAAGTTTGATTAGGATGTACCCTTTCTTACATTTTTCCTTCTTGATTTTTCACCCTCTTGTTTTTTAAAAAGTCTTCCCAGATGCATTTAAATTTGAGGTGCTTTGTGTCTCGAATCCTTTGTCACTTCACAACAGACGCCCACCTCTTTTTTCATGACCTAAAAAAAGCAGTGAACCAGGAATTTAAGTGTTGGGACCCTGGACTAACAAAGAGTATTCAGCTCAGCAGAGAAACACGCTACCTTCTACTGCATTTAGCAACCTAGACAAAAGATGGGGTGGGAAAGCCACCAGGAGGAAAGAGAAGAGAAGCAGCTTTAGAATAGAAAGGGGAAAGTCTGTCCAACTGCACATTTCTGGGAGGGATCTGATGAAAGTACTCCCGCCTTTGGGTTTCTTTAAGGGTGTTGTCTTTGACCCAGAAGCTTTCTGCCAGTGAAATTCAAGGAATTTATAAACTGGTCCAGGGTTTCAAGAGCATACAGGTGAAATACATCCCCAGAGGACTGGATTTAGTCCATCCCACCCGGGCAGAGCATATGCAGCAGGCTCCACACCTTCTAGAAGCCTTGGCAACTTATTTGTACCTGGGAAATTCCAGGCAGGAGCAGGGCCACACTGTTACTTGCGTGTTGCCATCACATCCGCACAGCTGGAAATCCAGCCTGAAATCACTGCTGAGGAGCCTTCCGCAATACCCTGCAGAGCAGCGAGGATCCCGGCGGGTGAGACTAGCTCTTGACGCCACTTCTGCAGGCGACGGAAGGGCAGCGTGGCCCCCCCAGCAAGCTGCTCTCATTCTCCCACGGGGCAATCCCACGGTCCTCAGAGACGGCTGCAGGTACGGAGCATGTTCAGAGGAGCAGAGCTCTGGCTGGTCCATGGAGGATGAGCAAATGATTTTTTTTTTTCCCCCCCCTCCCTCTCCCCTTTTTTTTTCCCCCCTCCCTCTCCCCCAGAAAAACAAGCTTCCCGTCCTCATTGCTCAGTGAGAAAATAGTCCAGAGCTGTGAATACAAATATCATGCAGCAAAGTTTATGTTCTGTATTTTTAATTCTTTTTAAGGCAGTAACTCAAAGTATATACCAGGCCAGGACATACTGCTAGTTCAAATGTGAAAGCATTTCCTAAGGCTTCAGATGTATATGTTCTTAACTGGTGGAACCTCAGAGAGGTCTACCAAGCACTGCTAATGTCAGGGAAGGAATTAAACCAATTTCCATCAACTGAGGACCATGTTCTTAGAGTTGGATCTCAGTCGTCTTTATTGTTCACATGACCTTAAAAATACATTTTTTCCTTGATTTTTCTCCTTCTTCTGTTTCTAAGTGCCATAATTTCCCAGTCTGGCCTAATGAAATACACAGAAGCTGATGGTCCCTGCCACAGAGGGCCAACAGCCTACAAGCAGTAACAAAGAGCACAGTGGCAAGCGCCAACAGGGGAAGGAAAAGAAGCATTTCTGGGTGAACTCGCTTCTGGACGAAAAAGTTCAAATTTAGCACTCTCACCTTGCTATGCTTCCATGAATGATAAGCTTCAACTCCAGAATTGTTTAGCAGCTTCCCCTTTCAGGATTCATGTGCTTCAAGCACACACAGCGGTGACTTTACAGCATTCAGCTTTCCCAAACTTCTTCAGCATGATGGAAAAACACAGAAGAACACAAGTCATAGTACGGCTCAGTGTTTGCCAGCTTCTTGGAACTCTCGGTCTCCGATTCCAGCATGTTTCTGTACCCTTCTTACTAACTGGTTGCAACGTGGAAGAACCGTACAAGCTCATATATGCCTAGGAACACGGAAAGGCTATGACTTAATCTTGAAGGTATACATGCTAAAAAATTGAAGTAGTTTAAACAGGAAGAAAAAACCCCAAACACTTTTTTACTTTAATAACCAACCATAGCCAATACTCCCCTGCCAAGAGGACCTAGGTATGGAGCAAATGCCTATTTACCAGAGGGAAGAGGTAGTAATATGGGAAACGTAAGCAGCCTGTTGGAGCACCACGCTCCAATTATGTGATATGACCGTCACCATGTGTCTGCGCACATCTACATTCAGACCAGAGCGTGCACAAGATGAGGATCACTTCCCCCATTGAAACCTGCCGATTTCCCAGGGAGGCTCGTAGGAGGCAGACCCGTGGGCCCTGCAGAGAGTGCCGCTTGGCCCCGTGGCCTTACACAGCTGAGGCTCCTCTGAGGCTGGGGAGGGAACCAGCTGCAGCCACGTCAGTCCACACTCCTCAATGCTACTGTCCCATAGCAACAAATAAGATACTTTCAGTTTGGTTTCCAATGCATCAAGCTTTCCAGTGAAGTGGTTCTTTGCATTTCACCTGTACCTTTTAACATCACGCAGATAGTCACATGCTGCCCTCCCATCTGCCGGCTCACAAGTGGAGAAAACTGCCAAAAATCAAACAGAAAAACAGCATTCTGTGTTGCACGACCGCACAGTGGGCACTCACAGCACACATCAGTATAGTACCAGTCATACTCGTCTAATGTTGTGTACGTAACGGTGCTTTCACCAAAGCGAAACGATAAAGAGCAGAAGTTAGCTGGAAGATACACCAGCACTCCCTAGTCCCTACCGACTGGTGCGTTAAAAGGCTCCACACAGAGACGGGTCATTTCACTAAGAAGCCACTTTGCCCTGTGAAATCAGAGTGCCAGGGTCTCTCATCAATACGTGGCTCTTGGCTGTAAGGTCACGATTTCCTTCTTGCTAAGTCCAACTTCTTTTCTCTGTTGTACCAGATCAGTCTGGGATGCGTGGGACTTTCATTTTTCCTGAGAGCCTACTATATTTATAGGCAAGAAATACTGTTTTGTCTTTTTTTTTTCCCCCCCAACAGTTCTGTAAAATAGCTCCACCTTTTAGGGGTCTACACTAAATTTTTTAATACTACAGAGAATCCTTGATTTGCAAAGGAATGCTCAGAGTAGAAGAGGCTTCCCTCACAACAACCCCCCACCCTTCAACTTTTGTAAAGTTCTCTTCACAAAGTTCCAAAACACTCTGTTTTAGAGGCAAAGCGCTCAGAAAGCTTAACATTAAGTTAAGCTTTTTTTTTCCTTTGTTCTGGGGTGTGCATTTTGGGGCAGGGTTGTTAAGCAAGGAAAATAACAAAAGATCCTCCGCAGAAAAGGTCATTTTCTGGCAGAAGGTTCAGTTCATACCTATTAAATGCTCACATGGAGCTTGATTTATTGTTTGCTTGTTTTAAAACTAGAAACAACATTCGGTTCCGTATTCAGAATTTGTGTGTCATGTTTCAGCCTGGAGCGTATTTTTACGGTTAAGTTATAAACCCTTAAATTAAGAGTTTATCATTAAAAAATACAAAACTCCCTAGCAATAACATTGCAAACATCATCACTATGATGATAAAAATGATTAAATGCTATCATTCTGTTCAAGACATTGCCAACGGATTTTGTGTTAACTGCCTGCAATTAAAGGTCTGTCTTTTTTAATAACACATATTAATATGAATTCTGCTAATACTTTTGTAGCTTCCAAAATATTATTAAAATAAAGAAGTTCAGGGGGAGAAAGAGTAACACCAACAGGGAAGCAGACTGTTTCACAATTATAAAAGCCCTTGGCAACAGACAATTCAGTTTTAATATAAACCTGAATTTCTTAACACAGGTTACCCAGAGCAGGAGACAAGTTCTGTACTAACCTGATTTAACATGCCTGCCTGGGACTACTGAGCATTCAGAACATTATACTCCGTAACCTCTAGGAGCATCCTAATGAACTGGGGGAGCAAGATTAAACTAAAATAAACACATAAATTACTTTTTGAAAAAGTATGACAGAGGGGCAGCAAGAAGATTCATACTGGCAGTGGGCTGCAATTTTTTTTTCCAGTCTCTTCATTACTCATTACAAATAAGTTAGCTAATTGCTAAATAACAAAAAAAAGACACTAATTAGAGTAGTGGCTTTGACATCTGTGTGTATTCAAAGTTAAAACTTAATTAGATGTTAAAACCGTGTTGTTTTATTGATGCGTACTTAGCATTTTTAGGCTTTTAAACATTAAATGGAGGTTCACTCAGGAAGGGACATTACAATGAAACATTTAAATACACTGCTAATTTCCCCCTCTAGTTAGTGATACTCGCCTTTCTCCTGACACAGTCACTAGCAAAAAAAGAGCAAAATGAGAAACCTGCCAAACACGAGCAAATATTTCCACCTTCCTTCTAGAGCAAATTATTGTCTCTGAATTGCCACTCTTCTTATTCCGGTTTTATTCTTTTCATTCGTTGGCAAGGGAATTCATAGAGCTCCAGCCCCCCTCCTCCCCCCCAGCGATGACACTCTGCTAATAAACTCTTACTGCCTTTTTCTAGCTATCAAAACCACTGCATAAATCTCTGCCTAGGAATCCTCGCCACTCAGACACACGTACTGCTGACCCCCCTTGGGAACAGTGAGCGGAACCCTGTGCCAATCACCAATTATAAGATAATGGTACTAAAAAGCCTGAAACTGGGAGTTACTCAGTTGCTCTGCCAGGAGTCCTTCCAGGACTCTTTTATGTGCCTGGGAATTAAGTAATTAACAGACTAATTTATTGTTCGGTATAAAGGATTTCCATCGCTCTAGTCAGGTTTGACATCATCAAAATTCACCACCTCATCAGAAGATGCCAATTGTTCATCCTCATTTCCAAAAGACAGAGAAATCCATGAAAACATTGCTTCATAGCTCGTTTGCTTTGGAAAAAAGTCGCTGTCACAATCTGAGCATTGCCCTCCAATGCAAACACACATGCCTGATCTTCCAGAGTACCCTTAAATAAAGGGAGACCTAAATTCACAAGACCTGGAGAAGCCAAAGCTATAATTCAAGTAGGCTGTGGATACAACGACACTCCTCACTCTGCAAAGTAAAGGATGAATCCGCTTTTAACCTGATGACTGATTTCATTGACCGTCACGCAGACTGCACGGCATAACCTAGAACATTTTGCCTACAGAAGCTAGATCATTGCTACAGAGAAAGAGCGAGCTTTAACTACTGATGGCAATAAACGTTGCTGCTTTAGCTTACAGTCCAAGCCACAGCCAAGAGATTAATGTTCAAACACAGTATTACAACCTGCGTTTTCTAGCCGACACACAGTATGAAGGACTCGTCTGCATTACAAATACTTGTGTTCCACATTAGTGGAAGCGATGACTGCAATGTTATAGTAGTCATCGTGGTCAAGGGGAAATCGTGTTCACCTTCATGGATTAACCCCTGGTGGAGAACAACTTTCTACTTCTGTGCTCTAGGTATTCCCTTCCAGCGTAAGGAAGTCTGCCAGTTGGTCTTTGCAGAATCTTAAAGGAAGGAATCAGCCAGATCTGCAATGTCAAAAAGAAAAAAAGAAATCCAACTACGTTTAGGGACTAAAGAGCGTGCATTAGAGGTGTGAAATCTCCTTCACTGAAGATTTTTTAAGAACAAACAGGATAAACGCACCTGTTGGGAACAAGTCAGGTATTCCCACTCCTGCCTCAGTTCAGGGTCACTGACCAGCTGTTCTCTCGAGACCGCTCCAATTCGGATACTTTCAGGATTTTAATATTTACAGTGTTGTTCCTGCATCCCCCCTAGCCCAGTCACATCACTCAAATCAGACTCGTCAGCCAAAGTATAAAACATGGCAAAATGATCCCATGACTCTGGGTTGTTACAGAGCAGGAGCAAGAGTCAGAAGAATACTGTTGGGACTGAGAGGGCTGAGCAGCCTGCGGGGTGGCAAGGAAGGTGTATTTACCAAAAAAAGAAGCAATTGCAGAACCTCCCTGAGAGCCTCTGAAGACTAAGCCACGCTTTCCTGGCTTTGCAGAGGAGAACTTCCTTTACACTTCTTGGTGGAGGAGGCAAAAAGGAGCTTAAAGAATGGTGAGTTTGTTAAATCTAAAAAGAAAAGTTATTAAAAGAAAAGTGAAAATGCAGAACGTCCTATCGCTAATAAAAACCTGGCTGAAAAGTTGTATTGAAGGACAGCACAAAGAAAAATCATGATATCAATTCATAATACATCATGCAAGTATTTTTAATGAACTTTTTTTTAGTCCACAGCTCAAATCCTGACATTTATTATTTCAGTGATTACAGATGCTCTTTCCAGGATTTCTGTGAAAAAAAGGAAGCCATTTTCAAACCTTGAAACAAATTGGCTCCCCTATGTAAGTTTAAATTATCCATCACCCTGCAGGAGGATTCAAGCAAAATCGAAGGCCATCTTGATGAATAAACAAGGTAAATTTGTCACATTTTTTACCGTGCTGCATACTTTCAGAGTTTCATAAAAAGATCCACATAATTAGTTTAGCTTACCAGGAAAAAAAAAGTTGAATGACAAGGTCAGGCTCTTGCCCTTTCAGTAAATTAGAGAAGATTGCCATAAATTGCATAATATAATGAAACACCAATTTGCATATTTGCTGCTATATTAAAAGGGATCAGTTTTAGCTCGCAAAGCAGAACAAATAAAAACATGCATTTTAATAACTCAAATTACTCCCAGGAAGTGACCCTCAGCAGAAAGCCTGATTATCACTACTTAATTAGAAGACTTGGAAATCTAAATCCTCCTTTAAATCCTATTCTGTGTACAGTGAAAGATGAAGCCGTGAGTTTTGTCTTAGATTCAATATTTACTCTTTACTAATATGTTTGCAGGGGAGACTTTCCAAGCATTATGAAGACATGCAAAAAAAATTAATATTCAAAGAAAGAGTGCATAAAACCTGTGTTGGCTTGCAGGTGCAAAGCAATTAACAAGCTGGCATTTGCAGTACTTTTAATTAATTGATTAAAAATTCAAAGCTGACTTTCATTTCTTTAAATGTTTGAACATTTTATCCATCAATAATGAACCACTACTTACTGCTGTGCTACAACAGCTGGTAAATGAAAAACTTAGTCCAACACTGTAAAAAAGTGCGTAAGAATTTCACATTTTGCTTTCTCCTTACAATTTAAAAATGCAATAGAGTTTGAAACTCTATATGATGTGGAGGTGAATCTTATGTGTCTGCTTAGCTGTAAAAATAAACTGCGTTCTATATTACAGCGCAACCTAGAACAGGAATTAAAATCTAAAGTTTCAGTATAAAATGTATTTGGGTTTAATTTTTAATTTAACTTAAAACATTAAATTGTTTGCTTTGGGAAGTCAGGGGATTTTTCTTAAGGATAAAATGTTCTGCCCTGATCTTTAAAGGTTAAAATTATACTATAAAATGAGATCTTGAGTCATTTCTAAATGGTCGCAAATAATACATAGTCAGAGAAAGGTGCTGTGATTAAATTTACAAGTTGATATCACTTGAATGATAAATGTATTGTTTTCAGCAAGATGATTTTGGTCAGTATGCATTTAAAAGACACGACCGTTAATATACTTTAATTAAAACATAAATACTACATTGCTACCTCACTAGGCATTCACTCAGCTGGAACTAACTGTATTTGCTTAATCTACAATTTTAGATGTATTAGCAAAAATAAATGTTGGTGAATGTAAGAGCCTGATTACATATCTTGGGTAAATTGGTGATAATGAGTCAAGAGACTTTGTGTTCATCCACATATATTAGAATAAGAATCATTATGAAATTAAAGCTAAGATTAATCCTGCTAATGACACCATGGAGCATCTGGGAATAAGATAACCCAGATGTCAAATTCACTGTGATACTGTGCTGCTATTTGATAGAATAACCCCTTGAAGTGTTCTTCTAAGGCAGCTAGCTGGTACCCCACAGTCCCAGCACTTGAAATGCAAATGAGTGACAAGATAGACTAATAATGAGAGCAGATTCTAGCAGTAAGGAAAATGAATAAATTAAAAAAAAAAAATCTGAACCACTGATAAGAACAAGCAGCAGGCAACCCAATGTCCTCAATTAGGGTGGATGACATCTGCAGTGTATTTCTCTCTAATAAAGCCCTCACTCTGTATTCCAAAGCACACGATTCTAACACTGTTAACATTTTAATGTCTTGGGCGTGCATGGTAACATTAATTACAAGATGATTTGGATGACTTCTGAATCTCTTTTATGTCTTCCACTGAGTAAAAATCTGAGTTGCAGCTTTGATATCATAAATAAAATGTAGAGACCTGCCAAGCATTAAAGCTCTCCTGAAGTAACTCAGATCTGCTAAGTTACATTAAACCTTTATAGCTAAGTAAAGAGCATTCTCTATGAATTTAAAGAGGGTCAGTGTCTATACATTTTAATGGCAAAGCTTTACAGATCTCCAGCATTTTTCTTTAGACTGCAGCTGTTGTTGTTTTTAATTACTAATGAGTTTAATCTAATGTTTTGTTGAGCTCAATTTACCTTCTCCATAGCATTTGTTCAGAAACTTACACCAGGATTAAGTGACTCGCTTCCTTGTTTCCCCAACCCTGGGTCTTCTCTTCCTGCTAACTGCTCTGCTCCTTGTCTGGAAAGAGCAATTGTTAGCAAAACCAATCCCAAAACAAGACCAAGATTATCGCCAACTGAAAAAAAAAAAACCCACGCTTTAATTGTGGCACAAGACTCAATGAGCAAAGCAAGAGCAATCCAGGATCCCCGTGGGCTTTTCCGATTCACGCTGAAATGCAGTGGGACCTCATCTTCGTTGCAGTTGTTAGGCGTGCTGGCCACCCTCTGCACTGCCATCATCCCTGCATCAACTGTGTAGACACACTCAGTGCAGTGAGGGGAAAAAAAAAAAATGAACGAGGGCCAGCTTTTGTGGAGGGAAGACACGCAGCGTCCCTGGTTCTGTACTGCAAAACTGAGGAAAAAGCTTTTCACGCAGTTTTGTAGCCCACTTCACGTCAGCGTAACTGCAAGGAGCAAAGGCATGCGGAATCAAGCTTTTATTTTCTCAAATGAATACCTGAAGCAGACAATGAACTTTCACTACTGTCTGGAACAGGACAAGGATCTATCCTGCCTTCTTGGCACTGCTACCAGTGGCGTTAGGAAGCAGACTCCTGTTTGTGAAACTCTCCCTGGGGAAGGCTGAGGTGAGACGCTCAACCTTCTTGCAGCTTCAGTCATCTTGTAAAACTTCACTCTGCCATAGGTTATGACACGCCGTTCAGTAAGAGCTTGATGAGAAACATCACTGTAGGAAAGGCTCCTATACATTTGAAAACTACCATTTCTTTGGGGCAAATGAGGAAATGTAAATGCTTTGATCTCTTCTTTGACGCTGGGACACAAGTTGACCAGAGTCTTTGTGCCAAAGGTGTAAGACCACAACTGACTCACTTCCATGCATCATTTACAAGAACAAAGTAACAATAATATGCCAATCCACAGTTAAGATTTGTGGTCATGAGATTTGTGATGAGAAGCTGCTCAAGCCATTTAATCTCATTATAAACCCCCTCCCTCAGAAGCTCACATCTGTGCCCGTTTCTGATGACATTTCTGGGACACCACCACTAGCCTGTCTTCTGCTTTTTGGGGTTCCACAGCACATACACTCTTCTCTGTCTCTCTCTCAGCTATATATGTATCCACACACACCTTTTTCTTGGGTTTTTTTCCCCCCCTCTAAATATATTGATAAGAGACATTTACTGGTTCAGTTAAATTTTGTACAAGTCTGAGACAAGATAATTGAAGAGAAATTAAAAGGAAAGCAAACTGGCCTTGGGATCTATGCTTTCAACTACATTTTTAGGTGCACTTTAGAGGGTAATTTATACACTCTCTCATTTAATACAGATTTTCTTTCCTTTTTCAGCCTTCACAGCCTCAAGAATTAATGAAGCACTGAGAAATTTCAGAGAATATCTTGATGTTAATAATTTTAAACCCTTCCTCTGAGGAGCAAGGGCAATTATTTCTACTGTTATTGTGTTGCAGTAGATCTTGTCTTCCAGGTGGAGCCAGCTGCTGGCACAGTTGTGCTCGTTCTTTATGCCAGAAATTTGGGGGGATTTACTATTTAGAATTTGACATGTTTTTGTTGATATAATAAAAAAAGTGTACCCCTTTAGATACTTCAGCCATGATTTGCTCAGTCAGGAAAGTAATTCACATAGATAAAGTTGCATAAAAGGCACAGACTCCTTTCCCTGAACAAAGATATGACTGCACTCATGTCTTCGGTCTTCTATTGACATCCAGAGCCCTGTGGATTTTAATTTCATTTCAGCCCTGCTTTTTAGCTTATATGGTTGTTCTCCTCTCAGCTCCTCTAGATCAGCTGTGCGGGAAAAGGACTTGTGAAGTTGGAACAATTCACTCATAGCCTCACCCATTTAGAGCACTGAAAAGTTTGCTCAAGTACCCCCAAAGCTAAGTTCAAAGAATTCAGCATGTCTACACCTAAAAGTAAATCTGTACAATCAGCTCTAGCTATTGGAATGTATGTGCAACCAGAAGCATGGATCGTTCAAAAAAAAAAAAAAAAATCTTTTGTTGTACATTTGTGAGATGAAAGCACAAGCTGTAAGTCATCCTCATCTGCTGTCCTTGACGTACATGCCATGTCTTTGTTGGTGGTCTTTGCTAAGAGACAGAGACTGATCTTGTCCCAGCCTACATCACTTATCCTATTAATCAGCGTCTTAATGACCATTTCAAGTGACTTTTGAGCAGAAGTGGCCACTGTCTAACTGCCTTCCCATTTTCTGGAGAAGCTGCCTCTTCCTAAGAATGGCTTTGCACCACCCTCTGCCTTGCTGTTTCGCTCTGCTCACCCGTGCAATCACCTGGCAGTGAGTTGGAGGCCCAAAGCTCTCTGACCTCCTTCATTTTCATTCCTTGGAGTTGGCTTGCTAGGGAGCCTTCACAGAGCACTGCATGCCTGCAGTGGTTTCGCCTCAGTCTACACCGAATCCGAAATTTCAGCAGAGTTTTAAAACCCCATAGCCTGTATCTCCCCTCTGAAAATACTAACAGACTCGTTTCTTTCATTTTATCTGCTAGGAGACAGCATGATGCACCTCCTTGCAAGAACATGGAGTAAGTGTATAACCACTGAAAGGTTTTTTTTTTATTATTTATAATAGAAGCTTCATTATAGGGGAAAAAACCCTGATCAGGTATGCATAAAATGTGGCTTTTTCAATAGCTGCAAAAGCTTGTAATGTAACCACGGGGACAAACCACAGAGACCCAGAGGGGAAAAACCATGGAAGGGTTAAGAAAAATACCCCCTTAAAAAGGTAACGGTATCATCTACACGCTACTACTTGCACCAGGCAGGTTTAGTAAATTGCACACCAGCAAGTTCCAAGAACAACTACACAGGGAACTTCCGAGACGAAAGTTTAAAAGTCACAGTTACATGGGTCTTGCCTTCCCTTGTGCTTGGGCAAATTGCCATTAATATTAATGGCAGACAGGCATGCATGTAAAGGAGAGAAACCCCTAATTAGTGTCGTAGCACATGCAACATTCCTAACAGGGAAACCATTTTGTATGCCCTAATTGCACAAAATTGGCAACAAGTTACCGTATGCATCTGTATCAAAGGCTACAGAAGCTCGTGAATTCTCCAGTGGTAGGAAAACGTGCCCATACTGCAGCGTTTGGGTGACAAGAGCAGTCTGTGTATGTGTTATCCTTACAACCTCTGCTACCTAGCAAAGGTAGCCCTCCAGGGGTTCACTGACCTCTGTTCCTGCTGCACCCCTCATCTCTCAGAGGGGAAGCACAAGCATCTGTGTTTTGTACCAAGGCAGAGATCTTTTTCAGCATTTTTTACTTAAACAGATCTGACCGATCAATCTCTGCTGATATGCAGATATTGAAAAACCGCACCAAAACCACCCTGCAGCCTTACAAAAATATCAGAATTGCGCTGATCACGTTAGAGAGTAGGGTCTTCCCTCTCTCATTTACAGATTTCTTCATACAATGAATTGCTACAAATCACAAGAAAGTCTGTCTGGCTGCAGAAAGATGTTCAAGGTCCAAGTCATGCCTGCTACAATTTCTACTGAATACAAAGCATTAAAACTTCTGCAAAAATATTTCAGAACTCTTCCCGCTTTTAAGTCAAAGTTAGTATTTTTTTCCTAGCTAAAACAATAAACCAATTGTATATGAAAGTAAAGGTAAGTGGTTAAGTGGAATTATATGAGCAGCAATTGTGATAGTATGTTTTTACAGAGAAAACCCCTACCTTCTTACAACAACTACCTTTTTAGATTTTTAAATCTTTAAATATACATTACATAAGCATCTGTTTTCCTCTCTTAAAAACATCAGAGCAAGTAATTCCTCAAGTAACTCAGTTGACTTCTCACTGATGCAACAGACCTCATTTTTGCTCCAGAGATTCAGAGACAGAAAAATATCCTATTCAACATTTTTTAATTTTTAAACCGGAGAAAGGAAATACCGTGTGAAACATTTTCACCTAAATACTTAATTGGAAGTCAACATAAATAGACGACTGACATCAGCCTACTTAACAAGAAACATGACTGGCTCACTCGATATTTTCTGCACTAAACATGGAAGTTTCTTTCAAAAAGCAAATTCTTTCCTAGACTTTTTTTTTTTTTTAAGTAGTAGTCTTCATTCTTCTAGAACCAAAACCTGGAAGTGACCAAAGCAAAGTCTGAGAATGTGACAGTTTAATCACCTAGGAGCTCAGGTAGCGACAGCGCATCCACTTCACCAATTACAATAAGACAAATTTGCCCATGTTGTATTTGTGGATAGACTGTTTGGCCCCTAATACTCAACTTGGACGAGTTTAATGCTTCCCTGGCTGGCCTACCGTCATGCCCATCTGTCAGAGTGGCATAGTGCCCATTCACAAGGTAGAATGCCAGTTTCAACCAGAGCATGGATGCTAACCAAAGACCAGTTTAGGAGGAAAGCCTATTGGATGTAGCTAATGACACCTTATTTACAGAGATCCTCCTGGTGTCAAGCAGTGCCAAATTAAGAACACATGCTACATTACAAGGATCACATCTGTTAACAAATATTGGCACTTTGTCACTGGCATCTGCCTCTCTTGTTAATCCGCTTCGGTAGTGAAAAGGCTGCCTCAGAGGAAGAGGTGTTCGGGCCTCGTCCTACCAGCATAATCACAGATTTACTCACCAAGAATTTGCCAGTAACAGGCCAAAGTCTGTCAGCGTTACCTCTGCGTACATCTCTTCCCAGGGGCCAGTGATGCCCTGTAAAAAGCTGTGAAATTATAGAATTATAATACCTATTCAAATGAGCTTTTTCGTGTGTTTGAGGGTTTATTAAGCCTATTGTCATCCTGTCAGCAACAAGAGGAACACGACTACAGAAAACAGAGTGACAAGTAATAAAAAGGGGAGAAACAACCGTTGTATATTCTCGGTACAGCTGAGTTTGCAATCTAAGCAAAAGACGGAATTAAATACCTCAGCCCAAAGGAAAAAACAAAACCACAGAGTACCAGACATGATGTTCCGTGGGACTCCTTTGCTCTCTCTCTCCTTTTTTTAAGCTGAACCATATAGATGTATTAAGGCATGGACAGCATGGGCCAGTACAGAAAGGCCTCTGTACTGAAGGCATGCGATGACAACAATTTCCATTTTAAGATTATTTCCAGCTTCCACCATGACAACAACAAACTGGACCATGTTCACCACTTATAACTACCACTGTAATCCCTGCCAGAGCCTGGGCTCACAGTCCTGAGCGAGCAGTTTGCCATGAGTCACGCCACGGATACTAAGCCCAGAAGCCGCCAGTCCTTGCCAGCAGTCTCAGCAGTGCTCTGCGTGGCTGAGGAGGAGGGAGGTGGGCTGGCTCCCCATGCAAGCAGGTGGGAACATGAGCGCTAGGGGCTCCTCCCTTTTGGGAGCTGCTGCCACCCCTCCCGTTTTGCTGGTTGGAAGGCAATGGGATCTGCACTCCTAGCAAGTCTCTCACTTAACCGTTAGTCCAGGAGAAAGAAAGGAAGGCATAAGGGATGCAACATGAGGGTGAGACTGACGGGATGCTACTGCTTCCTGCCTTCGAGGGTACAGAGACAACTAATTACAGGGCTCACCAGCATTCAAGGCTGGTGTAAAGGTATCAGGGTAGATATAGCCGGAGCAGGACACTTGCACTAACCTCCTTTCAGGTATCTCACCTTGGTGAAGAGACCAGAACTCTATTCTCTTTGCTTTGTTGATGAGATCTAATTGCCTGGCTGACCATGTTGCAGCACGGCACATCGCTATGGGTAATTTACAATAGGATGGGGAGCTCTTGGACTGAGTTATTTGGTAACAAGCAGCTTTCAGTGGAGGTAGCTTAAAGGACTAGCTGAATTTTCTTGAACAGCCGCCAAGAACATCAATCCTGAAGAATCTCTTTTGTGTTGGCTCTAGAAAGGAGAAACTACATTTACACCCGCCTAGGACACCAAAGGTCTGGGAACAGGATGATGTTATTGGGAATAAAATGAAGTGTTTTCACTCCTTAGTCAGATGCAGTTACTGTTCAATAAATCTCTGCCCAAGAAGCACCACCAAGTATTACTATTTAGTTCACATCATCTTTGGTGCCGAGAGATCTGGCTCTAGCTCTTTTCTCTAGAAAGAGTTTCCTTTGGCCACCCTGCTCTTTCAGTTACACCAACCAACCACGCTAGCATCAGTACTGTGAGCTGGCTGTATTTTAGCCCAGTTCATTTCAGTAGCATTCACAGAGAGGGCACAGTGCTCCTCGGGAAGCACTGAAGATAAGATGGCATAAAACTTCAGTCTTCCTGTGCTATTAGAACAGCTCTGCCCCATACCTCATCAGTAAGCATTGATCTTTGCGGAGGTTCAACTTCAGGCTTCAGAGTGAGCTAGATGAACCACTCAAAATGAAATGAAGGCACAGGGCTGTGTGCCTGTGCCTTTGGCATACATGTAGAAACTACTCTCTCCTAGCACCATGAAACAGACATTCTTGTATGCTTTTACCAAGATTAAAATGTAAAGCAAATGGTCTGTTTTCTTTCTACTGTTGGATGAAGACCATACAAGCACTGAGTTAATTATGCTCTTCAGTGGCACCGCAGTGTTTCATTTGCCAGCCAGCAACAGTTTAACCAGTCAGGATGTGCAAAAAGGCACTGAAGATTTTGTTGAATGATCCCAGGAAGTTGTAGTTACCAGGGCTGTTACAGATGGTTCCTTCCTCCTCCTTTACAGCAGCACGTCTTGAGCAGAGACATCACTTCACTAGATAGAAACATGCAATTAGGACAGAAGAAGCAGGTATTTTACACTGTGCATAAGCCAGGAGAGTTCCCCAAACATCTCCAAACCAGTTGTCAGCCCGCACACCTGCAAAGCTTCAAGACGAAGAGGCACACATTGAGAAGTATTTAACAATTAAAAAAAAAAAAAAGGAGACATACTGATTGATTTGTCTTGGAGGCCTGAATAAAGTCTAGCTTGTGACAATCTATTCCAGCGAATAAGCAACATAGATATGATACAAACATCACTCTCCAGCTTGGCTGGTGGATTTATTTTGCTTAAATAGTCTTGAAGCACCAAATGACATTTGTGATAATGTCATAGGGGGAAAATGTTTAACTGCCTCCTGGATTTACCCGGCATGTGAAAGATGTAATTCTAAAGATAACGATAACAATATTCCATTTATTCATCTCCTGTCATCCAAATTAATCCTTCTGTTTTGCTAACTACAGAGGAATATCCTTAACCATAAAGCCGCAGTCAGTGCTGGAGACTAACAGCTTAAAATAGGAGATACGAATTTCACTTGGCGGCCAGCGTCTGAAGTACGAGAGGCACAACATGATTAACCACAGCTCAGCTTCTGAGCTGGGTGTGTCCTTGGCATGTTAGCTGCAGGCTGAGTACACCTATCCTCAGGATCCAGCTTCCACCTTGCCCACGCAGCTAGCAATCCCAGCAAAAATGTCATTTACAAAGAGTTCACCTTAAGTCAACGCTGCTTAACCTGGTAAGAAAGTGAAGTCTGTTAAGCCACCAGAGCATTTCCCAGCACACGTAATGGTTCCAGTACAGACCCTGGTCATATCGGCTTCTTGTTCACCAGGGAAATGCACTGGAATCACTGTTGAAAGTGACATATGTGGCTGTGGAGTCCAGGTTACACCACTTAATTTTAGACACGTATGAATTAGATGTCTCATCACTCAAATGCTTTCTCTAGAGGATATGCACCTCCAGAAGGCATTTCAAGTCTTAGGTCAGTTAAACTGCCCTTTTTAACAATCTCTCCCTCCCCCACAAGCAGAGAGAAAGCCAAGGGTGACACCGTCTCCTCAGATAGATCCTTAATGCTTGGTGGCAGGAGTCACTTTTCATTTTATGCACCTAGTTCAGAGAAGCAAAATGGCATTTCTTGGCTAGTGATGAATCGGAAAATACCTGCTTATCTAACCCTAAACGCCAATCACACCTCGTTAAGGGTCCCTGTCTGGTCAGTCAGCCCAGGTAAGCTGTCTCCTGGCCATCTGCATCCCTGGCCCCGAGGAGGCTGCGTGGAGCTGTTAGCCTGTTCAAGATGGCTGGAAGCCCTGGCAAAGCCTTGCAAACCGGCTACCATCGAGGACCCAAGACCAGCACAAGAGAAGGTTTTGCCTCTAGTACCATGACGGGACTCCGCAGGTGCCTGGCCATACAGGCCTACCGAGACTCTGCAGCAACTGAGATTTTTGCCGAATAAAGTAAAAATGCTGACAGGGCTGCTTGAAAAGCAGTAGTAATGGAGAAAAAAAATAAAAGGGAAGGGCTAATAGACAAGTGAACCGATTCATGTTTTATTCTTTTACAATAATATAAGAATTTAAAATATTAATTATGTACATTTAAAAGGCTAAGGATAGAAGATAAAGGCTGCAGGGTGGGATTTCTACAAACCCAAAACAATATATCCATCTAAAACTAATTCATATTTATTAGTGGAATAAATCCTTAAAATTCTTTCCAAAAGTCTCATCAAGCCAAACAATGCTCCAGGTTCCAGCCCAACAAACAGAACTGGAAACTTATGTCAGAGAACGCTTAAAAGTGTTATTAAAGTGATCTGCATGTATTTTCTTCACTTCTGTGGAAAAAGCCTGCTTTTAAACATTTTATCAAATGCTGCCCTCTAGTGAACAGATGGCTTTCAGATGAACACGCACAGACTAGGACAGTTGTATGGTCTACATGAAAAACTTAACTAAAATAACCAAAGTACATACTAATCGAGACAAAGGAGTCAAATGAGATGTCTGGATCATTAGTAGCAATTCCTACATTGTTACATTATTGCTGGTGACGTCTTTTCCCCCTACTATTTTATAAACATCTGAATTCAGTGCATTTAGCCATTACAATGTATTCTGTATCCCGCACATCTCCAGCATCTTTCCATATTGTAAACCTCCATCAGACATTTACATTTCATATGCTCAAGCTTTAATGATACGTTTCACCATCCTTGAGACTCCCCGTCATCATACAGGTAGCCTGTTCGGAATTAAATTCTGAATGTTAAATTAGCCTGCAAGATAACAGAGTTCGATGGCATTGTATAGATACCCGAAAGCGTTAAGGGAAGAAAAGAGCAGTGAAAAGTATCTACCACCATGCTTGATTCACACTGTTCTTCCTCCTTTTCCCATGAAAGGGATATTTGCCATGCTTCACTCGCACAAAATTTAAGCTTCTGCTTCCTACCCATCGATGAAAAGAACTGCTCTGACAAACAGACTCAGAAAAAAGCATGGAAATTCTCATAAACCACAGGTGTAATTAAAAAAAAACAACACAAACTAAGCCTCTCCAGCTCCCACAGTAGCATGCTTTAATAGATTCTGATCTGTTAACATTTACACTAGCTCAGTATTTTAATAGTATTGGTTTTATTTCTCCATCAAGTAGCAATTTCACCCATTAAGGTAGAATTAGTTGCCTTATAGTTTATGAGTAGCATTTAAGTAGAGGGGTTTGTTTTTCATGGGATAATTTTCTTGTAAGTGCACACTGGTAATACACTCGTAACGCTCAGCTTTCCTCCTTTTGCATATTGCATATGCTAAACAAGTTCTTTCAGCAATAAAAGAATAACCCACCACTTATCACTGCAGTCCAAAAGGCTGTGTGTAACGGGGTCGGAAGGAAACATTTCTTTAAGGCTGTGCCCCCCCAGTATTTTCTTGAAAAATAGAACACTTCTGTTTTATTTCATATACCTTTAATCAAACACATAACATTAAACGTTACTTTTACAGTCACTGCTACCAAATAGATATTCTGCCCACTACAGCGGGTAGGCAGTCATATGAATTAGTTTGAAACCTCATCCTTCAATCCATCTTAGTAACACATCGACTCGTAAGATGGGAGGTATCAGCATTCTATGCATGGGAAATAGCCAGGTCTTGACAGCTGCTGGAATTTTTTTTTTCTTCCACACTACCAACACGCCTGAAGGTTTTTCACTGCAAAGGAAAACAATACCAAAGAATGGCAAGACTTCAGAAGGGCTGGCAAATCTTAAGGGCATCCAGTTCAAGGTGGCTACCCTCATACAGCTTTAAGAGGCCTGGCTTTTGGAAGATGCTTGGCACTTACTTCTTAAACAATAGTCTCCTTTCAAGCTTCTCAAATGAAACACTACACAACAGAGATGCACGGTGCCAGGGCACGTTTTTGAAACTGCTGGTCTGACTCCTTTGGTTTTATCTTTATACCTACATCTGAAAAAGCCTCAAATGGTGCAAAAAAACTGGCAGAAAAAGGGAGATGATGATATTTAAGAAAATGGAAAATTTAAGTTTTGGTTCAGATTATTTCATGCAGAATATAAATCACTACCACGTAAAATTATCTCCTAGGTGCGTCAAAATCAGGGCTTTATATCATGCAAACAGCTGTTGAAGGTGCTGTGCAGAAATGCTGCACTGACAGCGACTGTTCATTCATAACCTGCATGGGCCGCTCAGTCCTCAGACCTCTGACGTGACTCCGTTGAGGGGATTTTTCACGGGAGTACGCAGGAACACAGCTGCATGACTGGAATTAAAGCCAGCCGGAGATAAAAGAGAAAAGGCAGACCAATATGCTATCCAAATACAGAAAATTTCAATAATCTATTTTACAGATTTTATAGTTTCTGTAAGAGCACAAAGCAAGCGCAGGAATCATTTTCCGTTTCGACAGAAGATTGCATTTGCCTTCCTTTCATCCTGCCTTCTAGGCAACAAGACAGTTTTCAGTAACACTCCTTCCCCAAAATGACCGTTTGCTCACTCTCCAGTGAACGGGTATATGACCAGGATTCAAGGGACAAAGATGGCTGGCTGGATCATTAGCTCTGCTTGGTGAAGACCTAGTACTGGCAGGGAGGGCGAGGAAAACACTGATCCATTGGTCCCCAAACACCCACTAAAAGGAATCCATAGACTGCGCTGTAGACTTAAACAGGCTTAATTATGGCATATGAAGATTAATGAACTCCATAATTTGTGTAACATGGGAAGCACTGGCATCCTGCACAATGAAGCAAATCTGAACAAATAGGGCTTTGCTCTTGCTGAAAGACTCTCAGTGCCATGGGATGGGATGCAACCAGCCCTGGCTGCGTCTTACCCACCTTAGCGGCTGGGTACAACTTGAGCAACACAGTATGCAAGGCAACTAATCCCTAGTGCCAGTTCTTGTGATTTTATTCCAAATTACATCAGTTTTAGATAAATTCTAGCCTGTGGTTCTCTGTCAACACGTGGGGGTCTTACGGAGACTGAATCAGTGCCAAAACAAGGGCTGTGCTGGAAATGATTCTGCCCAGTTTGTGAAGTAGCTCGTTAAAATCTGCCTCCAGCGAGCTACAGCCCCCTACCACTGCTCTCTCTATTACCCGAGCTGTGCGACTTACACATAACTTCTGCCATTCCCCCCTGCCCAGTCAGGCATGGATCTGCCACCGCCCGTGAAACTTATTGTCATTAGTTTGACAGCAGGGCCCTGGGCAGAACCGCGCACCCAACTCTGATACCCACCCTCCTCCTAGAGCGTGGAGAGCTGCAGAAAGAGCTGCAAAGCGAGGACTCCCCATTCCTCTGCTCTTCCCTGCACACTTTCCATTTCCTATCTGACTAGCACAAAAGTTAAAAACCCCGTTTGTGCTGGTCTCCTGTGCTAGCCAGACACCTGCTGATTCCATAATCTCCCTGTCCACAGAAACTTCACTGGGGTTACAGAGATTTTTTCCTTCCTGAATGACACCAATTGCAAGTTATGTCACTGCTCACAGAAACTCAGAGTTCACAGAGGAAGTTCTTGTCTCACAACCAAATATTCAGGTGCTTTGCATGTTTCGAAGGAGCACATCACAACAGCGCTGGATGCAGTTTAACTAACCTGGGTAAAATTCACACCAGCAGCCATAAAGCAGATTCATTTTTCTAAACATTTCCTTGAGAAGCGTCTCAAAGGGAACGTTCTTCCACCTGCACAAAGACAACTTCCATCCTGACAGCTCTGCAGCACGACCCAGGTGAGGCTGAAAGAACTGTCTTCCTCCGAGACCTACCATGCACCTGAATTGCACATCCCAGACCTTTCGAGTTTCATATCTACTCAAGACTCCCCATCTGATCTGTTTATCCCTGTAAACACTGGAGATAAAACTTCCTAATCCACGCGAATCTGAGAAAAGAGAGGCCAAATCAGGGGTGAAATTCTATCTCCCAAATATTTGGGTCAGAGATCCAAAGTACATCAAAAATTACTTTTTGTATACCATTTCCAAAGTTGGTTTGTAAAAAAAAAAAAAAAAAATTCATCATGCCATTAGCTAGTCAACAGACTTTATCATCCCTCCTCATATATGGTGCATTTTCAGCAATGGCACGTATAAGCAGGCACCTTATACAATTCATTGCTGACCTTACGCTCCCGCATCTGCTCAGCTGCTGTCTGCTGCCCACCGTTTGCAATGGAAATCCATGATACACCTCACAACTGGCAGCATTCTGGCAGGCGTCGCACATACTTGGCAGCCTGTAGAGCAGAGCTCCTCCCATCAGTTAGGGTCATATGCTTTTCTTCACCTTAATTGACACAAGTAGAGGGATCAACTCTATTCAGACTCGGCTTTAGGTTGCACAGATGAAACCTATGTATTTGTACATATGTACGCATGTGCCTGTTTATAATACACAGCTATTTAAGTCATAAAAATCCTGCACAAAGTCTTTTTCTCCTGCAAAAGGACATCTAAATAATAGTCACGCAAATATCTATTTAGGTAAATACCGAGATAGTAAAACCATCACTGCAAAACAGCTACTGAGTAGAGTACCCAATCCTACCTCCCCTTCAAAGTGACAAAACTCCCCTTGATTTCAGTGGAAGAAACTCTGACACCTAAAGTGCCACTGCCTGTCAAAAATGTTGTCCTGTTTGCAATTAAAAAAAAATAAAATAATACGAAAAGAGCAATTAAGTCTTATTACAGACTCTTCTGGGCTTTGCTTATTACTCCCCATTGTTTTCTGAGACCTGTCATGAAAATTTTTAAAGCCAATAGCCATATGTTGACTGTTGTCCCACTTTTACCAAAGACAAATACAGATTTGTTTGAAAATTTACTTGAAAAAATGCTCCCAGGTTAAGACCTTGTATGCCAAGTTTCAGCCCAGAGCGAATTTTTATGGCCGAGTTATAAACCCCTGAAAATAGGAAACTAATACTGCAAGGATTTAAAATAATAGAAAATGTTTCACATAATATAAATCTATAAGCAGAGTATTATATTTAAGTCTTAATATCTACATAGTTGGATTATCTTGTATCTTGACAATCATACTAAGTAATCTTGCCTCCTTTCCCCTTCCTTTGATTCAGTGTTTCATTCTTATGCATTAACAATGCTCTGGGCCATAAAATACTGTATTAATATTAGTTTGTCACAGTAGACTAAATTTAGAACAACTCATTAATATGGGAGAGTAAAAGGCATTCTGCCAGGAGTGTGAGTGACTCTATAAGCTCTTAAGGCTATAAGTTATGCAGATATGCCACTTGAACTAGAGAGCTAGCAATTCTTTTTGTTACTAATAAGAGATTCTATTAGTTGAAGCCGATTCTGTTTCTAATTAAGAAATGTGGAAAAAGGCAATTTTACCATTGGATGTCTCTCTGATGTGTAGCCGGAATAAGCCATACACCATCCTTCTCTGCTTTCTGGTCGGATAGGATTAGTGGCACACGCACAGAACGAATTTTCCTGTGCAGTATACAGGAAAAAACAACTCCGCTATAGCATTTTCTTTGGTACAGTCATAATCTGTGTATCCAGAAGAAAGTCCAGCAATCAGAGCTGTTTCAAAACAAATCTTGTAACGTTTAGAATTGCCCCAGTGAAGAAAGTTTTCATTTTTCACAAATACAGTCTTTCATTCGTATAGTTTCATGCCAGTAATGCCCTCTCAAAGGTTGTCAAATATTAATTTTTTTAAATTTAGTCCCTTGCTAAGCTACAAATATTCATGTTTAACACCAAGTAGCAGTTCAGGGGCTGACAACAGTATGTACCTTTTGAATGATGCATAGAAAGCAGCAGTTAGCACAAAGACAAAGCCACCAGATTGGTCTCAGGGAAACCCAGTGTCTGAATTTTTCATGATTCCTCTAGCACTTAAAGAATAAGAAACTGGCTACTACTGTTGGGAGATCAGCATTGTGAAGGTCAGAGCCCAAAAACATGCAAGTGAATCAGGTTTTGCCTGGGGAAAGTGAAAAGGGATTTAAGCTGCTTAAGAGAATTTTGAAGGTGTTTTTTTTTTTTTTAATGTATTTTACAAACACTGTGGTAGCTAAACAATAGCTATAAAAATGAGGAGAGAACCATATCCACCCACTCTCGAAAGACAGAGAAAAAACCTCTTCCTTATGTCTGAAGGCTTAAAACTTCCAGAGATCATTCTTTTTCTTATAGACTTCCCATTACCCTTCTTTTGCCTTTTAAGAACTGCAACTGCTTCAGAAGAAAATTGAGAAATGGGTAGTGTAAAATAAATTCAATAATTTCTCCATGCTTACAAAAATGCAACTGCAGTGAAGTGATGTCTTAATTACTCCACAGCCCAGTGGCTTGTGTATGTGTTTATTTTCCATAGCAGACAAACTTTACTTGATCTCGTAATTATTTCTAGAAAGTATAAATCAATTCCAGGGGGAAAAAAAAAGAAAAATAACAGAAACTGCTTAGAAAAACATTACACTGTTTAAGCAACTGATGGCTTCACCTGTCATCATCTAGTTAAGCTCTTAATGAGTTATTTTCTATTCTTGGTCACATCTGATTTTTTTTTAATATAAGTCCCTTTGAACAGCTGGGAGTTACAGCATCCTTTGATCACGGTATTCTGAATTTTCAGTCAAAACGAGGACATTTTTGTCCTTACTTGGGCTATTTTTACAAGTGTATTTCTTCAAGTATGTTTCTGGGCATTACTTTGCAGGCATACAAGGAAGCTGAACAATTAACATATACATTTTTACATAAATGTTTATAAATTTAGTAAAGGGAGAAAGCTTTGCCACAAGAAACCTCAGCTCTTTTGAAGGCAGTTTTCTAATGATGACCCTTGGCATGCTAGCCCACATGGGATTCCTCCGAGAAGAGTCTGATGAAAATTAGTCTATTCTCATTTCAAACAGAATTTTGCTGAAGTCCTGATCAGAGCATCAGCATGGAGTCCAGGGAGACAACACACGCTACTTGATTCACTCCGCAGCCTCCCTCTCCTGGTAATTGTTGCAGGAACACATAGTGACAAGACTATAGGATGTGAGGGGTCTGGATGTACTCGGGCTGTTACTCTCTGTTTAAAGATTTAAACCATCAGGGTATGATAAGGCTTTTTGATGTTCATTGAACATGGAGCTTGGGTACAGAAGAAGGGGAAAGGGCTTCACCGGAAGGCAATCATCTTTCAGAGCCACAGTAAGACTGCGAGAGGTGGGAAAATCTCAGTCTCAGCATAGACATGGAACAAAGGGAGATGAAAGGGCTAGGGTGAAGAAGGGGCCAGATCTGGCTGTGAGGCAGAACTTGCACTAAAAGATAGTTCGATGCCTTAAAAAGCAGAAAAAACATTTAGTGTTCTTGCTCCATTAACATACACTTTTGGCTAAAATTTAACTATTCTGCACATTTTTTACAGTTTATGTTGATACTAGGTTTAAACAATGCCTCTGGCTTATTTTGAAATTATTTAATGAATGTACTTTGTCAGATGAACATCATTTCCTAATTATACAGAAAAGTATTAAATGATGAGCTATTTTAAAGAGTGGATACAATCTTTTCTTTCCTAAGGGACAAACCGAAACCAGGCTGATGCCATACGTTGCTGTATAACGTGTATGATGTTGCAGGGGGGGACAGACATCTTCCTCGTCTTGACAAAGCAAGATCTATAGCTAGGCGCCCGAGACAAACATGAAGAGATATTACCATCACCAGGTAAGGCTGATATGCCACCATTTCATCACCCAGAAGGGAATGACTATTTCCAAGGATAATTAAGGGCCTAGTCCTGCACCAAGAACGGTGATGAGTACTTTTGACTCTCATTAGCTTTAAAGGGAGATGAGAGGAATCAGTGGGTCACAGGATCAGGCTCTAAAATGAAAGAGAGATTTGAAGGAGTCGTCCGCACAATTTCATACACTAGGAGGAGGAGAAAGACAGTTTGATCCGAGCATCACTTCTGTGCTCTGGGAGTTTCACAGCACCTCCACTGTACAGCACTGTAATTTTGTAGGTCCAATAGGCATTTGCCAGCATTAGCTGCTCTGAAATAAGAGAGAAGGTAATGGATTCGCACAGAAAGCCGAGTGTTAAGCTAATCAAAGTTAGAGTTACAGGGATTTATATGCACCTTTCTAGCTAAGAAACACTGTCTGCTTTTTTATACTAATCTCAGCGGGCCAAATTTATCCTGATGTAACTCAAAGGATATCAGAAGAATTACTGCACAGATAAAGTGGACCCAGTCTCCCTCTGATGTTATTCATAATCTGTATGTTTTGCTCTATAATAGCCTATATAGTTAGAGGGTTGCCTGACTGCAGTCACCTACAAAGGTGCAAAAGTCGACTGACTTCAGCAAAGTTAATTCTGAGTTTGATTAAGGAGATTCACATCAAAGCAGTAACAAGGGCTATTCCTAAAAATCATTCCCATATATTCACTGATGTTCTTAACTTGGCATTAAGAGCTGTATTAATACTCACATTAGGCTGCGCATTCTCCTTCAAATCTGAAGGTTGACACCCTTTTTCTAACAGCTAAATGCCTTACGTGCATCTTCGGTGAAACAACTTGGTCCTGCAGTGTGTTCTGTGAACAGTCTGCTTCCGCGAAAGTGCTTAGCATGTATGTTTGTAATCCAAGGTTGGCTTTCAAATCCAGGGTTGGCATTTTCAGAAGCATTTAAGAGACTTAAGCATGTAAGTCCTACTGAAAGTCAACGAGACTTGTCTTCCTAAATCAGTTAGGTTTTCTGAACGTTAGATCCTATTGCATTTCAGTGAGAGTTGCCTGCCTCCCAGCTAAGGCTTTGAAAAATGTAGCCAACAAAATAACACCGCCACAAAATTAACACAAACAACAGACACAAGTTGTGTAAATGGAGTCTTTCCGTGATCAGCCTACTCAGAAAATGGTAAGATCTCTAAAAAGTGATTCCTCTCTCTCCAGGACCCTCTCCAGATTCTGTATGAGGAAAGGTACACTCTAGTTAACGCACAGATGCCCCATGTGACAGCCCAGGTAAGGCCCACCTTATCGGCCACTGTATTGGCCAACTTCCACTCAGAAAAGAATGGGACTTTCTTTGCTGCCATTATCCAGAGAGGCCTATGTCCAAACTTGTCTGTCATCTTCTATGATGATTTGGTATGAAAATTTTGCTTCATTCTGAGAAAGAAAGGAAGTATGTTAATCTTCTGTCGTTATTCTGAAGAGCGTGAACTGAACAGTAAACCTAAGTACCTTGCAGGAAGCTACGGATAAGACCAGAAGATGCTGCTACGCCATCCAAGTCTCTGTAGGCATATTTGATGTGGTGTTCACGTAATAGCAGTTGCAGGAAACAGAAGTTGAAGAACAGTATTTTTTTTTTTTTAAATGGAAAATGTATTCCCTTTCTTTCATTTCCTTTAGTTGCTGCCGCACGACAGATTCATCTGCAGCTATCAAAGAAATTATGCACAGAGCCGTAGCTCACCCAACCCCCTGTGGCTTCAGCCGACACTTTAGAAGCTGGGATCCAAAAGGCAGTCCCAGACCATGGATGTCCTAGTTTTTCCATACAGCGCTCCTTCCTCAGACAAGTTAAAAATGCAACTTTGTATGAACTGACAACCAACAGCACTGAAAAGGGCCAAAGTTTGCATGATTCATTGCAGTCACCAGAGGTACAAAATTTACAGGAACCAAAAAAGCCACAGTGGGATTGACAACTTCAGCCCATGGCTGGAGGAAGCAAGTTCTGGAAACACAAGTTTAACCTGATTTCTTGTGACACAGTCAATTGTGGATTAAGTGCTATAACAGACACATACTGCAACAAGAACAAAAATTGCACCAGTTGCTTTTATGTTATTATACTTCCGGGTGCTCTCACAAAAACTTTCCCCAGAAAATCAATAAAGCAGATTGTGCCCAGCAGTCACCCATTACAGAATTAAATCCATATGCCAACACAAAACAATGAAGAAAACAAAACTAACAAGGGATCCATTTGGCTTTGTTTGACTTTGCCTGCCAGAGAATGAGAATGCAAGGCTGGGTGTAATTTAATGCAAACTTTGGCCTATCCTGGTCATGCATATGACTGACCCTCAGGGCAAGACCATCAATTTTCTATTAAAGATCAGAGAGTTGACATATCAAAGTCAACATCTAGCTGAATAACTGCAGTAACTTGATAATAATTCTTTTGTGGATTTCAGAGTGGCTTTTCGGTAAAGTATCAGAAAGGTAGCAGTTTTCAATCCTGACCCAACAAGATCTGAATATGAAATAAAGGATTTGAGCTTGATCTCCCCATGATGTGAGGATGAATGTTCTGGTAAATGTTAACTTAGTGCTCTGAATAGCTCAGTAATAGATGGGTTTAGGCGGTAATAGGTTTAAAATGTCAACTTATTGAATAATAATTTCATGTTGTACAAATACTACGTGTAAGAAGGGATTTGTTTTGCAAATTTTGAAATAAATGAATGGATTTGTGATGTCCTTCACTGTTCTGGTCAGAATGTTATACAAGAACAGAAATTAGTTTTGCTTCAGTAATATCCCTCATTGTTTCCCTGCATTATTCTGAGTATGTGTCATAACTCACGAGTCTTCTTTACTCCTTACCCTTAAACAGCTTGATGTATGTTTTAGCCCCCATGACAAGAATTACAATTATTCATTGTGCAAATAAATAAGATAGAAAAAAGAAACCTTAATAGATTTTTCTTAAAATTCTGCCACCCAAACTAAGAAGGACAGTGTTAAAATAGCATTCCATCATTTACATCCAAACAATTCCTACTGAACTCTTACTGAAGCAAGATCCAACACAACCATCAGATTCCGAAGCAATGACAACCCAGCGCTGCCTGACTGCTAACACATGGATGGAAGCATTCAAGCTGCTCCCTTTTTCACATCACGCTATTTCAGCCATTGCCTTCTGTCTGGGCATTGATGTTAAGGAACCTGTAGAGTGCTGCTAGCATACTCGGGAAGATGATGCCAAGCAATTGACCATATGGCATTTTGGAATATAAAGGCATTCTGGGGGCCTTTTTAATTATGTTTTTCTTTACTTATTCTCAGCTTGCTTCCATCCAAATCTTGCACTGAACTGCCGTCTATGTACACTTTCACACTTACATAAGTGATTCTCATTTTAGCTTAGATAAGTTTTAATCCACTACATTTAAATTGAAACCAAATTACCTGTGGTTGAATCCTAGCAGTTTCATTTTTCTGACTGACCCTGTAACCATTAGTTGATCTTTAACTCGTTCGTCGAGAACCACAGATATAAACTGAGCCAAAACTGTTCAGAAAGTCATTCTCTGTGAATCAGGAAGCAATGGGATAATGAGGAGGGTTAGCTAAGCTTCGTTATTCCTTCTACTTCCTCTTGATGAGTGCCAATAGCTGCATGGCTCTTTCCTCAGTAAGAACCCATGCGGCTCAAAGCCCCGTCTTCCAGACCTGCTGGAGGACTGGTGGTTGCATGTGCTGTACTCAATTATTTCATGGCCTATTTTGCACAAATAGCTTCGTGTATTCAGATTTATTTAAATCTCCCAAAGAAGCACAGGAGTTTATATCACTGGGCAAATAACCCTGTCCCAATTTCAGACAGTGAACCGGACTTCAGACAGTCAAGTGATTAGGGCACAGCTCAGTTAAGCATGATGCTGTCCTTTGCTTCTTGACCCCAAATTGTTGAGTAGCATGGCCACAAGGTTAGGTAAGTTTTATGTTTTAGCCCAGAGTAAGCTGTAGTCGCGGGCAAAGTGATTCTATCTAAATTGTCCCATGCTGAAATGAACCAAGAGCCTAAATTCCTGGGGAGACGTGCCCCAACCACTCCTCTGTAGAAGTGGTAGCTTGAAAGGCAGACCCTGCTGGGAGACAAAGGTTAGGAGTGTCCAGCCATTTCTATGGGAACTGGCTGTGATACCATAAAACAAAAGGCGATGATTTCTGTACAAGATGAGGCACAAAGAGGAGGGGAGAGGGTGGGCTGTGGAAAGCAGTTCTTCACTCTCATACAAATATCTTAGAGAACAATATAGGGATTACAGGAAATCATAAGCCAAGTAAACTGCTTTTTGGATAAGTATTTTCCGCTTACAAGGCTGCCCCAAGGCAAAAGTTGCTCTTTAAACAGAATTTGATTTTAAGGGCAAATTTACAATTATAATTAGCTGCAACGAGCAGCCAAACCCAGAGGGAGAGCTGCATTCAGGTCCTAAGTACAGTTCCTCATGGTCTGGCAGCATGTTCAAGAGCCCCTGCCTTGTCGCCTACCCCCAAGTAACAACCTCCAGACAGCTTGTGGGTCGTGCTGACAAGGCGGACTCCTGCGCTCCTAGAAAGAAAAAGGGGAGCTGGGGACACTCGTTGGAAACAAGTACATAAATAGATAAAGCATTTTAAAGCTGATCACAGAGGTGACTAAGCTCTCGAAGAAACTAGCAGCAGAGAGGGGCTGAACCCCCAACTCTTGCTTCAGCCTTGCCTGAAGTCTCCTTAAGTCAATTCATACGTATAGCACTTCAAACTGGGGAAAAGAAGGGACATATCCCCCCCCCCCCCCCCCCCCGCCCCAACCAAAACCCCAAACAACAAAATACAATAAAGCAGTCCCGAGAGACTCCCACCACCACCTCGGAGGGGTCAATTCCGAGAAGACAACGCAATTTTAGCCCAAGATGTGCCAAGCTATACTGTAAATTACGACCTTGCAGAGAACAAGGTGATACGGGAGACCAGTAAGTATCTTCAGCATGAACCAAAGAGTGGAAAGAAGCTTGAATAATTAGTGCCACTGGCACTAGGAGCTTCAGCACCAGAAGAACTCAAGGAAGTCTCAATGTCTCAATGACTCAAGTCATTCCAGCGAGCGGGATTTTTGCTTGATTATTACTCTGGTATTGCCCCTTCCCAAAATATCGCAGCTTGTTTCTGTTTCTTGGTTACATTAAATGCTAAAATCTAAGACAGTAAAAACAGAGCCTCCTTCCTGTAAGCTATACATTGGAGCCTTATTCAGGACTGTGGCAAGGTAAACTGAACAGTTTGACCCCATCCCATAAGTGGGCTGACAGCTTGGAAAGTTCAAATGGCAAGCACATGATGAAGTTCCACCCCCACAACAGTTTGCCTCACACAAACAGTATGTTATATTTAGGTTAGGAGACATCATGTCTGAATCCAGTCACCCTAACAGCCAAAAAATCTAATGGTGTACGGTAAACAGGAATGCCAGACAAGCAAGTCAAAGTTCTCTGTGCTACTGGTGCTGAGGGCCCTGCTCATCCCTGGCTGTCCACTGCCTCCATTATCCATTATGAGCACAAGTGGGCTTAAGTTTTATCTCAAATGATTGTATATACAGTAGACGTTCAAAAGTAGACGATAAAAAAAAGGAAAATTCAGCTTTCTTGAAGAATATAGGAGCAAAAAAGACCTTTCTCAAAATCTCTGCCTCCCTAATTTGATCAGAAACTGTGACGGTTACAACTTTCATCGGAGTTTCCAGTCGGAAATATAGAAGCATTAACAAAATCTCTCCTAACAGCACCATCAGTGAAACCTTTCTCTCCAGACTCTCTACCTGCTCTAACAGAACAGCTTGGTCAGGGATCATAAATTGGCTTCCTGAAGCCATCACCATCCTCCATGTAAAAACATAACTTGTAAGAGCACACAGCTACCCTCAGGTAACTGGCCTGCACGTAATGCTGTTACTGCCTGCGTATTTGGATGAACGCTTCCTCCCTCACTCCACAAAAGAAAATCCAAAGGTTCAGATCTTCCACAAAAAGAGAGCTGGTGGCGGAAATAAAGTAAAAATTTCTCCTTCTCTCCTTAAACATATGAAAGTCAAGCTTCTAGACAGATACTATCAATAAAGAGCCAGGCTAATGGAAACGCTATGCCACAAGAAGCTGAATAGCTTAACTTGGAGCAGTTGGTGGGTGAACCTTGGGACAGGGGTGGTAAGCAAACATGACTCTGATACTTTCTGGAGTGGTCACATTAACCTCTGAAAAACCCTAACAGGCTTCGAATTTGGAAAGAACTCATGCTCTAGCCAGTGCTTTCCGAGAGCCCAAGCAAAGGACAAAAACATAGTTAACTCAAGTACAAAGATTAAATGATCTGAAGCTTTCTCTAGCAGGATGAAAGTAGGCATGAAGCAGGTATCTGGGTGCTAATGGTACATCCCGAGTGCTTTGCAGGAATACTTTCCCTGAAGTCAAAGACTTCTCTTGGAACCAACACTAGAGCTTGCACTATCTACAGAAGAGGCCTTCTTAAGCCTCTTAAGTAGATCTACTTAAGGCATGATGTAGTGTCATTACCCAAAGATCAATACTGCTCAAGTAATTATCAGCCAAACTTCAGAAAACCTATCCCTCCACTGACAAGAACATCTGGATAGTGGGACCTGCCTTGGAATAGAATCTTTTATATGACAGTTCAGCTAACGTGCAAAAAAAAAAATATAGATCCTCGAAGGAGGAGGGAAATCAAATTCACATCATCAAGTCACAGCATTAGCTCCTCTATAGAATAGTTTTGTTTTTTCCCCAGGGTTTCGGTTTTATTTTTTCATGTTAGAACGTGATTTTTCTTGTTCGCAATTTTCCAAAACTACAAAAGGACACCTGCCATGTTAGAAAAGATTCAAAACAAAACCTTTTAAAAAAGCAGAGAAAAAGCTATGCAAGACAGCCAGCCCCAGCAGCTCTGTGATGCAGACAACATTCTCTGAGAATGCAGAATTTAGGCCATGAAATCTTCCCTGGCCGTGTCCTCCAACCTCCACAAACACATCTGTTTTTTTAACAGAGCAGCAGGCCACTTGAGGGTTAGTTATTAGTATCCAAAGGCCTCCCTGTATTGTTCCTATTACATATGCAAGTCTCATCCTTTGGCAGAATCTAACCTTTATCTTTTCCGCTCTTGAAAATAAAGCTTATGTCAAGGGGGCAAAGCCCGCAGTGCCATCGTTCTCCTCTCTGCCTACCATATGCACAGCCTAAGGCAGCACTGGAAGGAGTCGAGGATTTGCCCTTACAATGAGAAGCACCGTAACAGCTATAAGGCTGGCCCCAGCGATGTGCACATGCTGTCACGAGTGCAAGTTTGGGCACATCTGCCTGGGCTCTAGGTCAGTGAAGCTACAAGGCTAGCATTTAGCCCGTTTCTTTAAACAATCCATAGACATTAGACAGCACCCTTGATGGTATATGAAAAGCAGGTGTTTTTCATACCAAGTAATGCAGAATTTAGAGGAATGCTACACAGCTACCAAAAGAGCATTCAAGATACAGAGGAACATAAATTGACAGCTGAAATCATCGTGCCATATCTTCAGCTGCAAACTTGTTAAACCCACATTCATTTGCCTCCACCAAAATATTTCATTCTCTTTGATTAACAAATCTTTCTTAAATGAGGTTCAGTCCTACACAAATGTAAAATGGATGTGTGTTTTTTAAAGCACTGAAACTGATTTGCATTTCAGCACATTGATATATCTATAGGACAACTTTAATAAAAAGGCTCAGCTCTTCCACATTATTTGGTCTCTGTGTTGGTTTTGCTGGTGCATATAAAGTTATCTTAAAAAATGAAGGCAAACCAGGGATCCATAGGTAATCTAAGAAGCACAACATTCATGCTTGTTTATATCAGTATTTTCAGCTAGTACATATACATGATTTATTTGCAAACAAATTAATTAATGTTTCAGCAGCTGTTTGCAGCCAGTCTATGATCTAGTTTAAAGAGAGATGACACTTTTTTTTATTCCACAGGGGCAATTTCAAGTACTCATAGATTATATTCTTACTATCAGTCCAAATGATAAAAGAGTAGCGAATCCTGAAACAGCATAGCTGACTTTATAAGATCAGTGTGCTTCCACATATCCAGTTATTCCCTAATGCCATCTTTCCTGTGTTATCTTTTAATTAAGGCTGCATAATGCCAGTTTATAAACAAATCTCTAAGTAAGATCAAAAACTGACATATTTTAAATGTTTTTCATTCTCTAGTTTGTGGTCTCCTGGGGGTGTTATTCTAAAATGTACATCTCTGTATGAAATGACTTTATCGCATTGTGTATAATGAAAAGAAATGTTTGAATATTGTTCTGTAACCTGACAACAAACAAACAAATGAAAGAACAAATGCTGGGTAGCATAAAAGGTAAGCATAGTATACAGTAGGTAGATCACTGCAGAAAACATTACTATACTTTGTGATTTTATTTCTCTTGTTTAAGGAAAAAAAAAAAAAGAGAAAAAAAAGACTACAAGACAAAATCCCCAAAGCCTCGCTAGGCTAAATTTCCTCCTTCTTCTTTGAACAGACTACACAGATTTTGTTGACTAATTGAGATCAATCCCAGTTGTAAATCGCCTTACTATCCTACAGCTTTAATTAAGCTACCAGAGGGAGTTGTTTATCAATTAACACTTGTTACAAATTATTAGTAATTATATAAACTTTGCATATATACTTCCTTCAGCCAGTAAAGACTAAGCCATACTTCCCTGTGACAGAAATTAATTCAGATATAGTGTGTCACATTTTTCTTACAAAAAACCCAATAAGCACAAAAAATATGGAAATTAGATCAGCGTAGGAAAACCTGAAGTAATCCATGGTATTACTTTTAACTAAATGCAACAAATATTAACATACCTTGCACATAAATGTAGGCAATTACACTAAATGAATGAAGTTAGTCAAACTCTTTTTAAACAATGGTAGCATTCTTTAAGGGGTTGCGTGCATTTCCTTTGACTAACAAACATCTTAAATAAGGAACATTAGGTAAAAGTTGATAATGTATTCAAACATTAAAGCTACCTATTGCTCTGTGCACTACATTCTGTGATAATTTTAATTGGCTTAATTGAGATGCACAAGTCTGATTAATGTTTAATTCCTTTATATTAAAAAAGAGAGAGTCAAGTAGTTCGACATTTCTTCAATTATGTTAGATCTTTCTAGACTTCAAAGGAATGTTACAGTAGACAGCCAGATACTGGATGAACTGATTAAAGAATAAAGACTGCTCATTATAATCTAAGAGTACAAAATTGGTTTGTGTAGCCTTTGAAAGTTGAAATTAAGAGCTGTTGAGCTAAAACTTGAGCTACAGTAATTAACCCAATTTATAGCCATCTTCGCTTACCTGGTTGACTAAGATTAGTCATTTGAAATGATCCACTGGATTCACTGGCTCATTTATAATTCATTCTATGACCAATGAGATGCAATTTCACCCTACTGAAACCTTCATTTATGAGACAAAGATTTAGTGTCTCTACTTAATTTGTTTTTAATTACTTAGGATAGAACCTTCCTCATTCACATCAATGAGTAGAGACCTGTTCAAGATCTGGGGGTTTTTTGTTGGATTTTTTTTTTTTTTCATTTTTTAGCTAAAAAAGTAGTAAAAGATTACAAAATCTTTTGGAATAACACAAGTGTTGCATTATGAAAATAAGTACCTTACAGTAAATTTTATATCAGTACCACAGCTGCTCTTTGCTAATACAGTTTACTGTCAAGCAGAAAGAGATCGTTCCTGTAGGCTGTGTGCGGATAAAGCAAAACTACTCGGCGTGAAAGGGGTAACTGAACTTCTACTGTAATATTAGAGAAGGGGGCAGTGAAGTTTCTTTCTTTAAACTAGCCTGTATTGGCAGGAGTTTTTAAGTTTGCCTCTATTGGCAATAAACACTGAATCAATTGATTTTAAGAGATCTTTGTCTTTTGACCAGAATAACAACTTGAAAAGCAAAGGCACTGCACTTGACTGAAGACACGTTCAGCTAGGTCTCAATTATTTACTATCTGCAATGCTTCATAAAGAGAAGGAGAAGAAAATATCTAACAAATTTTATAATAATGAAGGGGCTTATGAATAAAACTACACTGCTAAATTATTCACAGAAAGTAGAATACGAGCACTAAAAAAGGAGTCAGAAAAGCAAACAGGTAGCCTGTTTTGCCAAACGAAATCAACTGTGTTACAGAGTGCATTTGATGATCATGGTAATGATTTGATCAAGACTGTTCTACAGTTGGGCTTACATGGGAGCCCTACACCCAGCAACAGGCATATGAGCTAAATGAAAACACTCTAACTAACCAACTTAAAGGTCTGCGAAACCAAAAATGATAGTAGAGGAAAAGAAGCTTTTCAAATGGAAGCGGTACAGTGGCTAAGGGCATGCCGGAATGCAGTCAAACCTTTGAATACAGTACTTTTTGACAACACCTGTTAAATGTAACTGAACATGAAAAGATATCAACACCCGATAGCTTCTCGTCTGATGAAAACTCGCAGAGTTCTATCGACATTAGTTGGAGCAAAGATAATTTTCATATTCCTAGAAGATATGCCCAACTGTTCGTAGCATCTTACTAGTACTTTGTTACATTAGAGGTTTTATTGTAGAGAAATGCTGCCTTGTAATTACCTATTCACCACAGGCAAGAGGCATTTTGCTTTTTCCCCTTTTCCATATTAAAACAAAAGCTATTGCTCAGATACTGAAGTGGCCTCTTTCTGTAATACTGTAAGGTCCCTTTCTCTGGACTATCAGATTTACAGTTGATTAAGAAAAATTAAATACAAACAATTACAGCAGCAAGCCTGCAACCATGTATCCTGCCATTACAAATACTTAATTGAATTTGTACAGGAACGCAAGTATCAGCTAATGTAACTCTTAAAGAGAAGGCTACCTTCATTTCTGGAGGAAAATGAATCGGTACTGAGGCAGACTGACAGCCCCAAATCTCAACTATTGCAACAAAAAATGCTACAGGACACAATTACTTAAACAAGATGATCTCTACACCAGCGCTAGAAGGAAATATTTTTGACAGACAAATTACTTCAGATAAGTCTTCTGTAACCTCTGGAAAAAAAATCAAATGGAAAATTACTAGAACCTTGTCTTGCCTGCATCAAGGAAAACAGCACGTTCAGGAACTAGCTGTTCCTGCTGGAACACTGCCCACTGTACCACTGCACACTGCTTGAATCTTTGCCTGGAAAGTCTGACAGCTACCCATTCCGGCTTCCACCCCCTGTCACAGCAATAGGGGATACCACCTAACATACAATTCCACAATCCATTGTTAAGATAGCATCCACTTTTTCTGCCATCAGGGAAAACGCGCTCATTTTTCTCCATATTTAGAGCTCCTCTCGCAAGTTAGGATAACCTGAGATTTCCCGCCCTCTTCAGTTAACACGGCTATTTCACCCCCTCACTAGGGAGACTATCCCCAAAGCTCACCATATCGACTGATGCTTTACAGATATAAAAGTAGTGGTGAGGTGGTAACCTGGAACACAAAGACTTCTCTTAGACAGTTATGTTTTAACCCTGCACTGTGTAGTTCTGCAAATGGAAGCCAGGACAGCTCTGAAAGCCTTTCCCCATAATGCTCTTTCTACATATGCAAGGAAATCTTTTCTATGAAAAGATTCTTGTATACATCTTAATGACGTGTTCCTATGGCATTAATAGTATCTTATTAAATTACACGACGATGGCAGTGTTTGTATTTTTGCATAATACCCTTACTTCTTTGGATGGACTGCGAGAGTTACTGAAGTACAGTTAATCCACATTCTTGCCCTGTCAGCCTCCTCCGCTGGCCCAATCTCTCCTTCCCTTTACGTAAGGACCACGATCAGGCCTTCACCCTGACACCTTGCTCCAGATATTAAAAATTAAGCAAACCAAGGAGAGCAATGTTCACACGAGAGACCTCTGTGTCCCAGGGGATAGGGAAAGAAGCATTGGTTAATCAGAGAAGGCCATCATCTTTCTGCAACAATGCTGCAACTTGCCTTTTAAGAAATTTCTCATTACATCTTTTGGACATAAAGCAGAACACATAAAGATACAAAGGATATTTGCCAATTGCGATTAAATAAAATGTTTTTATATTCCTATTCCTAAACCCTGATTGTCAGTGTATCCTCTTAGAGAGATACCATCTTTCATCCTAGAGGCAGCTCCATTTTATTGATGGGTGATACCCAATACAGTATTTGTTTGAGCACTGGGCATCCCTTGGAAGGTAAGATACTATTTAATAAGCTCATCAGCATCTACCCTTGTTTTGTCACTGCCTGATCTGTCAAATTACACGTTGCAAGAACGAAAGGAGCAGACAAACTTAAGGTACCTTCCCACCTATTCTGTTATCTTCAGTAGATAATGGGAAGTGCTTGCAGCCATAGGAACGCTCAGCTGGATATATGGTAGAGAAGCAGCAGCCTAGGTTACCAGTTCTGCACTCATCCACCTGCCGCAGAGAGCTCTAGCAGATTTCACACCTAATTGTGAAGTTTCCTTATCTGCTCAAAAACGTTCCTGAACTACACAGTACCTTTGAATTTTCATCGTTGGCCGAATCTGACAAAACTCTTGGTATCATATCTCTCTCTCACTCATCTTGAGATCTTGTTAGTGCAGATTAGAACTTGTTAAAGATTAATTCTTAAAGCATCCTCAAGCTTTCTTTTCCAACAAAGGAAACATCAATTATAGGCTCACACATAAACTTTGCCCCTATCTTGAATACTTGCTGCCCTTTATAAATCTTAGATTTCTTCCCCTTGTGTGTGTTCAAAGGAGAGATTTTATTGCCTCCAGGGGTTGTTAAACTGATTGCAATACCACGTATTTAGAGCAGTTCAGTGGGAATTAAGCTGGTTCAATGCTGTCAGACCTAGAATATAGCTGTCAAATAGCATTACAAGTAAAACACCCTTGATAAGAAATAATGACCAAATGTCAATCTGTTTTTTTACCAGCAGCACTACAGACTTAGCTTGCCAATGAAAAATGCAATATTTTGCACATTATAGTAGCTATGCTTTTGTGATGCTACATAGAAAAGGGTGTTTCAGTCTTTCAATTTAGCTTATTTTTAGATGACAATCTGATCACAAAAATGTGTCTCAGACCTACCTTGGATTCAAAGCAGCAATGCTTAAAGTCTTGCTTTAACCTCCTCTCTTCTGTAAAAAAACAAAACAAAACAAAAAACCCCAACCAACCACTAAAAAAACCCACCACCAAAACCCTACATGCATTAAAAATTCATTAATCATATTTCCTAAATGTTAGCCATGCAGAAATTAAAACAGCCAACTTGGCTTAGAACTGCTTTATGCTGTTACAACATAAAGGTTCACGTTTCAGATATCCGTAACTTCACACTACAATGCAACCCAGTAGGTACTGTTATTTTTCCGATTTATGGATTTTTTTTAATGACTGCATTATGTACAAAATTATTACGTTTCTTATGATTTCTTTTGCAGATCCAAATATTTGTCACTTATATGAAGAATTAACATGCAATAAATATTTTAATACTTAAATACTCACTATTCTTACTCCAATACTTAAATACTTACTACTCTAAAACTTAAGTCATCAGGTGACAATACAGCATTTACAAGTGTGTATGCATTTCTGATAATGCTAAAAACTTAAATGAAATTGTTGCCATAAATAAACAATAAGACTTCAAAACCTAAAATAAAAAGCATGACCTAGATACAACTTAAGACTCATTTATCCAGATGTGATGGGGTTCAAAGTAACATGCCTGAAATCTTGGCTCAGATAAAGCAGGAGATATTTCAAAATGTCTGCAATAATTTGGGGTCACAGTTTCAGCCAGAATAAGCATTTCAAGATTTTGTGTGGGAGAGATGCAAGAATAATGATATACCAAGGAAGGATAACGAAAATCTAATGTAATGAATGAAGAAATAACAGAGGGAAAACAAAACACAATCCAAACACTATAGCACAGTAAAACTAAGAATGCAGAAGCCAAATTGTGCCTTCCATGGCATTCAAAAAGGGCATCTGTTGACAGCAGTGAACATCCCAGTATATATGATATAATTAATGCAATATGTTTAAAACAATATTAGTACTTTGACAGAAACCTACAAAAAACCAAAAAAACAAATCTAAAAATTAAGAGGAATCTTAATATTGTCTCCCAATTTAAACCTGCAAAATATTTTCCATCTCTGAAATAAGCAGTCAAAGGACAGACAGCATCTTTGTGTTTACTACCTTCAACCTTACACCTCGTTTTTCCATTTTGTAAACTTTTCCCCTGCATTTTATTAAGCCACTATGAACAAAGAAGCCAAATTAATAGCTACCTGAGGTGTAACTGAAAGAAACTTGCACATGGCTGAAGGTGTGGGTTTCAAGCATGCATACAGAGGGCAAAGAGGACAAGACCAAGGAACTACCCCTAATCTGACAGCTTCGATCAGACTGTACAAAATCTGAACATTTCAGAGTTGGTGAGCCACTACAAGTCCTTACAGACCTATGCAACTCCCTGTCTTCAGTGAATCTATGTGATATGAAAGTTAACTCTGAAAATGGGCCAGAACATTTGAATAGAGGTTTATTGGTTTTGGTAGATATGTTTCAGAACAGAAAGTCACTGTAAAGCATGACTGTTGCCAGCTTCAGACCCTGATCTTCATTATCAAGGCTTTGAGCTCAAACTGTCCCCTAAACTCACTGCATACTCATTGTACAGCAATAGGCAACACTAGTACCAGGCAACAGTACTAGCTAAACAGTACAACATTATAATCGCTCTAAAAGATAAAATATATGTTCCAATGTGTTTAACAAAGTAAATTCTACTTTCTGCATTAATGATCAAAATTCATTATTAATGGCTAAAGAACTGCACGGGGTAGTCCCTTCTGGATGAATTCGTAAGAATTAACTTACACTCACACTTGCATTTCTGCTTTAATGCTTTTCCTGTTCCTCTTTTGAAATGTTTACAGGTCACGCACTGATGTTAGAGGAGTAACTGATTTCAAACTCAATGCCATCATTTCATAACTACACTTAAGGAATCACAGGGGAATAGAGTGTCACCACTGAGTAATATGAATAATTTCACATTGCGAGATAAATGAGGCAAAGATGGGGCATTTATCCAAAAATCAATCCAGAGCCGCAGGCAAGACTCCCTTTCATTTTTAATTCCTTAAGTGAAGTGGGAGATATCCGTGTGTGATTTCATTTTGTTTCCATTTATATAATTCAGTATGCAGTCTGTAATTACAGATTTTGGCACAAACCAGCACAAGTTTCTCACTATCGGTGTTGAAAAGCTGTCCTTCAATTGGTTTTCCAAATTATTTCTTTTCCTGTATTGCAGCTACTTCACAACCAGTTAACCCATACCGCAGGCAAGGTTCTTTTAAATTTATTTATTTGTATTTTAGTAATTTTTTTTCCTTAATTGAAAATTTTATTTTATTTTTGAATCATTCAGAAAGAGCATCAACCAATGCATCAAACTCACATAATCATTATTTTGCTTGATAAAAAACCCACTTCAATAAAAAAAGGGTTTGAACTTTATTTAAAAAAAAATAGAACTTTGCTGCCCTCTACCTGTCAATTTCCAGACTGTGGGAGAAGACAGAAAAATCAGAACTATGTCCAAAGTACCAGACTTTTCACAGAATACTAAAGAGCTCAGAATTCAGCTACAGTTACATGATCTGTCTTGATCAAGCAGAAAATCAAAGTCACAATTATTGTCACCATTTATTGAGTTTAAATGAGGGAATGCTATAAAACTATTTGGAAAATACAAAAAAAACCAGCCAACCAGCTCTTTTGCTTATGATTAAACATGGAGTGCACAACCACCATGGGAATAAGGATTTCTAAAGGCTTTTAATTATATTCAGCTGGAAGTCACTGCCCCAAAATCACTCAATTATTTAATCATCCATTACTGGGGCTACCAGCATGGCTTCCCTAAGGCCAAAGCCACTTCATTTCTTTTCTGTTAAATATTGTGTTCAGTACATGCAGGACAAGACAACAACCATGTTTCTACCTCTGTTTTCTCTCACAGGGGTAACACAGTCCCTTTCCTTTTACAGGCTATATTCTTCAAACGCTCTGGGTTTGTTTTGCTCTGTTATTAAAGGCAAGACCTGCAAAAGAAATTAGAAGGAAATCAGTCTTGAGCCTCTGCTTCAGCGCATTTTCTTTCTGTTGCACTAAAAAATGCTGAACATCCGTGATTGCAATCACTGAAACAAAAGAAGAAAACCTCTCTTCCTTACTTTCCTTCTTCCATCAGAAATTCAAGTTGGATTTGTCCTAAACACTTGTGGTGACTACAGGATCAGCGCAATCATTACAGCACTTGAGTCAAACACTGTTATTTAGAATGCAACAGTGTTTTACCCTTCCTTTCCCTTCCTTTTTAAACCTGTAGTTTGTTCATTGATTTCTCTTAACGCCCACTTAATTAAAATACCAGAGGAAAAAAAAACCCTCTTTGAATCCCCAGTAGCCTATCCATCTTACCCTCTCACTGAACAGTGGTAAGAGCTTCCAGTGAATACTTCCCATGTCCCCAGTTAGTTCTACAAAACAGGGACACCGAGACAATGTTCTTAATATCACGATGGTTAAAAACAAATAGGATAAACCAACTTTTGCTTATATGAAATTAAAGGCTAAGGAGACACTTTCCACCCCCTGCCACCTTACCTTTTGGTAACTGAAGCCATCAGCCAAAAGTAGGTATACATGGAACACAATGAAGGTCCAACGCATTTTAATGAAGCCCCAAGGCGAGACAGATTACTCGGGTTGCTTGTACCGCACGCTACAGCACACCAGGTCGAACATCTAGAGTGTGTCATTAACTTTAAAACATTATTAAGTGTTTCCATCTAGGGAATATATAAACACAAGCAAGATCCAACTTGCTAGTCCTACTCTGACTTTGAAAGCCAGTATGAAGGAAAACAAGAAGGATATACCTTTTTAGATATACCCTTGATTTACTCCTCTCTTCTGAGAAAAGGCCTCCCTCACACAGGAGACCCCATCTATGGTTGTTCCAACTTGATTTATTCCAGTAACATTAACAACCCTTCAGATCCAACTGTTACTAAAATCAAGGAATTTGCACGGAGAGAAAAAGTTATCTTTCGGTAGGGTTAATAGCAAAACTTCTGAGAAGCCTGGCAGGAAGAGAGACAGCTCCAGCTCCGGACAGCTTATAAAGATGTAAGAAGAACATACGCTATCCAGAGAGCGAGAGGGAGCAAGGCGGCCTTTTCTCGGTCACGGTCTAGGTTCTACTCTCTGGCAAAGCTAACAAATCAACACTGATCATCTCAGGATTACACCAGGCTCTGCTGCCTACCACCGCAGAGGATAAAAAGCCTCCAAGAAGTTCACTTGGGATCTCATTTTATTAACCACGCTGCTGCACAGAAACTACACCAGTGGGCTCCATTATAAAGCCTTAAGACAGACAGACAGGCTCGACAATTTGGACTTTGTTGTTTGTTATTTTTATCTTGAGTTTGTTTTAAAGAACAACAAAACAACTCCTTTTTTGTGAGCTTCCCATAAAAAAGGAAAAAAAAAAAAGCACGGCTTTCAAGAGGAACTGAAAACCAGGTAAGTTTCACATGCCACAAAGTAACAATTTTTGAATGGAAACCATGGAGAGCCACTTTGGAAATAAAAGGACTGAAACACTGAGTGTGCATCTCTCTTGCTCATGGAAAAGAAGTTGAATGAAAGCATCTTCTTCGACAAAAGAACACAGGTACAAAGCAGGCATTTTATTTAAACAGAAGTCCTGGGGTTATTACGTAAAGGTAGCAACAAAATGTGATTCTGTGGTAGGCGCTCTCTCTTGGAATCTCAAAATACTTTCAGCTGCTTTATGAACTCTTATAATTTCCTTACCCAAGTGAGAAGTTTAACCATTACTAAATGAATTTCTACAAGACATCAGAAGTCTTTGGAAGAGCTAAATACAAGCAGAGAACCCTCGACCCCTATTCAGTTACTTCTAAAGCAATACTTCCCTCTCATACCACCATATATTTGAAGCAATCCTTTCCCAGTCCACAGAAGCTCTCCAAATTGAGAGATCAATGTAAAGGACCTAACCCCTATGATTTTAAGACGGTATTTTTTCTCCACTGATGGAATTAGAGCAACCTGAAGTCTGTTCTCCTGTGAAGGGCTTATGATGTCTTCTGACCCACTCAGAGGAAAGGAACAAACACAAGAAGTTTTATGAGCACAGTTAAGGATTTTATAGTAATATCATCACAACTGTACTCCATCATGCAAGTTCAACAAAACTACAAGTAGAAATGTAACATTGCTAGGGAATATCACTAGAGAAACATCTTACAAACATTCTGCATTTGTATACTTTTACTGTAATGTTAAAAAAAGCTAATCAGCTTGGTTTTATGGTAGTCTGCCAATAAAGTCCAAAAGAATTTTACAAGAGATGGACATTGACTTAAACTTAGGAAAAAATAAAAATCAAGCCCCTTATAATTGAGATTATTTTTCTTAAGTTAGGAAAGAGAACTCCGCAATAATCTTGGAAAAAAGAAATTAGGCCAAGCTCCATTTGGAAAGACAATATGGGTCCCAGGAACTAAACAGTTAATCTTTTGCAGGAAGTAAGTAGAGGTCTGAAATAAAATGAAAGTGCTCATGTAACCTTGCATTCTTGTTTTGCATTTTGAGTGTCTTATTTGAGTCACTTAAAATCTCAGGCACTTTAGTTTCTGTAATATGAAAGGTACCCTGAAGCTGGATCTGTCTGGACGTAAGTGTTCCGTACTATAATTGCATCTGGATTTAAACAGGGTTTCTACATTAAAAAAATACTAGGGAAAAATGCTTAAGAAAAGTATGAGGAGCTGAAGAATGGATAACTCCTTTTGTATGTTCTTTCAAAGATTAATACTTGCCTCTCTGTCCATACTTATGCTTCCAGCAACATTTATCATTGATTCAATGGTTGGAAAAAAATAGTGAATTAACAACTAGGGGGAGGGGGAGAAGAAGAAACCAGTCCTGTATAAAATATCCTTACCACTTCGATGAAAAATCAGAGACCATGAGTGGTAAAACAAATGTGATAGTGGAAGAAGGAGTCAGAGAGGCAGAAGGGAAAAGATAAGTCGATCTTGATTTACAATACTGACATCAACCCAAGAACTAACATTTGGTTAACACAGCTAATATGTAGAAAAGACGATTACCACAATAGGGGTACCATCAGAGCACCCTCCACAGGCTTGAGACACAGAAGATTCTGAACAGAGCAAGAGACACTCAGAATAGAGCAAAAGAGCAAGTGAAAAGATAATACCCTATCAAAGACGTAGAATTTAGCTGTCTCTGATTTTGCCATGTTTCCTCAGCGTACTTCCAGGGAAATGAAGTAAATATTTATGATATGGGAGGAGAGGAAGAAGTAAAGGCTACAGCATCCAGGAAAATATCAGGCAAAATTCACATTCCGACAGCCACAACTTCTGTAAAGCAGGAAGTTGTTGGTTTCTGGTTGAAGTAACGCCTCTTTGCAAGACTAAAGCTTTCACAAAAAATCCTGCTGCCTTTAAAACTTCCTGCATTAACTGGTATCTTTTACATTTTAAACATCATCTCATTTTGAAATGCTTGTTAACTTTTTTGAAAACCATTCTGAACCATAAAGAGAAATGTTTAGAACGTTATTAAGTTAGTTTGATAAAGTCTTTGTGAGCATTTTTTGTAAGAAACACAAAATGAAATTTGATTGTTTGAAAAATCTGTGAAATGGAAACAACCTAGTTCTGTTTCCTGAAGGTCTTCCCTTATTTTGGTCATACTTAACGTCCCAAATATCATATTGTCATGAATCTCCAGCTAAAAGGAACCTCTTGAGAGCAGTAAGGATAAAACAAATACAAATTAATGTTGATGCAAAGTTCATTTTAGCTAACCAAGACTGCATTAATTACATCATACACTTACATAACTATTGTAAACCTTTTAACGTCCATCTTCTCAACAAGCACAGTGCTTGGCTCTCATGTAAAAGTAATTAGCAAACCACAGTGCTTTGGCACAAAACTTTGCATGCTCTGAACATTATTTTATGTACACATTCTTACATTCACTAGGACTTCGTGCTTACTGAGCTTTGCTGCAATTAAGCAAAACTAAAGAGACTGATTATTTTACATTTACTTTCAGAGCTTGAAATATCCCTTATTTAGACCATCTGATAACAAAACCCACCTTAATTCAAACAGCCTACTACAGTTTAATAATCTTTAACTCTTTCAGTACAAATCCAAGTTTATTAGGGATGAATTTATACGCCTCCATATTCAATTTGGGCAATTGAATCCTTTGTTTAAAATAGAAAATAGAGTCTCTATGGACACAGACACTTAAGCTTTAGACAGGATTTTCTCTCTGCCTTCCTGAATTCCCATCTGAGGAAGGATAGGCTAAAGGCCACAAATGCAGAGCTAGCTTTACAAAGGAGACCAAAATACAAGTCAAATATGACTCCAAAATATGGTTTGTCCTCTAAGTTATTCTTGTTTCTTCTGACAGACCAGTGTCCCATTACCTTTCTGGAGGAGTTGGACAGAAGACTATCAGTTCTTAAAAATATGCACAAGAAACGAATGTGAAATTATAGATGAGAAGTAAAATAGTTTTGTTCCATTAAGGTTCCATCTTTTCTTTATGGATTAGCTTTCACAGAGCATGTATGGAATTGTATTTCTATAATATCAGAAGAACTATCAGTTTCGTAAAAGTAGTGTTGATGAAGTATCCAACACTCAATCTTACTAAAACAGGCTGCGTGCTGCCCTGGCTGTGTTGCTGTCAGTGGAAACTCTGCCATTGGCCTCGACGCACTGGGGACTTCGCACAGAGCATACTACTTCTGTCAAACGTGCGACTGTTGTTTTCCATATACTGAGTATTATTTTGCTGGCAAATAGCAAATTACTAAACTGAAGCAGTTTAATCTCCTTTAAAGCTGCTGCAGAAAATAAAATTAGTCTGACAATTGTGTCAGCATTAAAACTGCTTGGATAAGCCAAGTCTAATCAAAAGCTGATAGCATATGCGTAACACCTTGCATTTAAAAATAGCCCTTTACACTCCATTAATCTCAAGGTTTAAGGCGGATGATGGAGGTTTATGAGAAAATGAGTACTAGCTTTCAAGCAGATCCTTTCTAAATAATTTATAGTTAAAACACATGTCAATGCTGCTGTACAGACATGAAAGTTGCAAAAATAATATAACTGAAGTGAATATAGCTAGAGATTACAAGGAGATTGCAAAGTCTGTAGGGCAGGGATCATCTTCCGTCTGTACTCTGAAATGCCTGCCAGGCTTTTGGGTGGTGTGAAAATACTGAGTATAAAGTAACATTTTCATGAGGCATGTGTAGCATAAAGGTCAATCAATCAATCACATTTTTCAAACTATGTCTCTTTCGGTTACAACATGAATGTTGCTATTTCACAAGAGTATTTCAAAAACAGCTGTTATTTTAAAAAGTCAGTGTTGCAGTCTCATCAAATTCAATAAAAAGCCAGGAAATCCGTGGAATTAGAAAACCTATACAGCTGTCCTCCTTACCTCTTATCCTTGTGACACAGAAATGCAGATTGTGACTGCACTGTGCAGATCTGAGCAGGGAATGCAGCCTTACAAGGTGCTTAGATTGAGTCTATTTCTTCTCACTTAAAGTTACATTATGCTAGACTTAAGGCATGCTTTATTTACATGCATTCAGTCTCTAGTGGGAGTTTATATACTGTGCACTGGATAATTCTCTAAGTGAACAACAGTCCAGCATCAAGAAGAGTTTCATGCAGAATACAAATAGAAAGCATTAGACGACTACCTCCCAGGGACAGTGAGTTCCCTGGACTTACGTTGGGGATGAGGATTGGTCGATGTGTTCACCCTCAGGGGCTGTCTGGAATTATAGATCAGGGACCTTATTGTCATACCCCAGCTGCTGCACAAAGCCACTAGAAGAAAGGAGATTTACGAGTATTTCAGCAGCACTGAACCAGGGATACAGAAGCTATACAACTGGGAGTACAGTGGCTCTAAATCTGTAGGCATTATGCAAAAAGAAAATGCAGAGTTCAGCATCAAGGGAGCTCTCCCAGAGCAATAGGACATCTTTGTAAATTCTCTAAAGAATAAATTTAACAGTTATTAAAGAACAACACCCTGTTATTGCAGTCACTGAACTTTACATCACAAGGAAAGATGCAAGGGATTTTCAGAAAGACATCTGTCATTTAACAGTGACAGTGACCTCAGCACTGACAAGCAATTCAAATCCCCAGTGATGGAAACAAATTAACCCCTTGGTACACAGTGGGTTGAGAACTCCAGCATTAGGACTGCTGCACACTGCAACAGTACAACCTACAGAAGGTTTTACCTTCAGACAAGCAGTAGATGGAATGAGGTATATTTTTAAAATTATAATTGCTGTACATAAAAAACACTTATGACATTATTTAACATCATGCTATTGACAGTCTTCAAAAGGTGCAAAGGAATTTCAGTGGCAGAAGTAAACCCTTCACTGAAAAACATTTATAACGTAGTATTTAAGGACTGGGCACACAAGTAGGAAGGCTAACATCCTTCATATATTCCCATTTCACATGACAAGCATGTTTTACCATGAGGGTGTTCAGTCAGTCAAATTCAGAACTGGGACACTCTAGAGATCCTGTGTAGTCTTTTCACTAGGAACTGCTACAACATTGGCCTGCAACCTGACCTGACCCTAACTCCTATACATAGTCCTAAGGAAACCCAGGGAGAAATACAAAATTCTTCCATATGTTCTAAACACTCAGCAGATGTCTGCAGAACAAGAAGAGGGATAGGCCATAGAGATTACTCCATCCCAGTGACTCCAGTAGCCCCCATACCTATGGGGAATAGGACTGGACAAGAAACTCTAAGGAGTAATACAGTAAGACCTTCAGCCCTGCTTGACTCCACCTCACATTCCGTGCATTTCCACATAGAGAACTAGCACAACACAAGACAAAGTATCCCCTCTGCTGGGAAGGGCACCATACTCGTTACTAGACAAGCCTTCACAGCTAAGGAAGGCAACTACATCTGTCCAATGCTGTACTCTACTGTAATCAATACTACCAATAATTAAATTGGAAAGCTCTTTCCTTCTGCAGAGTCAACTGCACTTCCTGACCACTGACTTAGCCTCACAACACCTGAACTGACTATTCACTTTTTCCAAAGGAAAAGACATAAAAGACACGTGGCAGGAAACCTATGGTTGAGTCTGGCAGAGAACTCTGCTCTTATAACTGTTTATAGTTTCACCAATCTTTTGAGGGGAGATGCCCATATAGCATCACAGATTGCTTAATTGTCAACAGGATTGTTCCTTTTTTTTTCCCCCCCTCCCCTTTTTTAAGTTGTTTTCTGTGGCATTTAACAAGTGTGTTATTTATCACTAGCAGAAACAAAAAGTTACAGCAATAGACACAAAGGCTGAAAAACAGGGCAATACCATATGGAGCCCCACACTATACCGATGAAATCAGTTTTAGGCTTTTAAAATAAAATGTGGTAGACATTGCCTAAGATTCACCCTTGTCTGAATAATAACAGTTAAAATAAGTTCGCTTTCTAAAATACATATTCTAGCCCAATGAAAAGATGCTTGATCAGCAAGCAAAACACAGTTGACATTAGCTAGGATGGCTATACAACAGTGCTCCTCTCCAGCCTTCTACGGTCTTAACAGAGTATGCCACCGTACTCCAGGTAAAGTGACAGCATGCTAAACAAACTGCTGATCTGCCACCACAGTCCCCTCCCTCAGAGTGATTAGCTTCCAGATGGATGCCTTTAACACAGAGTAAAATATTCAGACAACATAAAGCACATTAAGATCTTAAGGCAACTGTAAATTGTCCACTGCCACATGTGTAGTAGCTACATGCTTATCTTAGCTATGTTCTGGGAAATTCAAACAGGCTCAAACATGTTTCAGTCATCTCTGTATGAAAAGAGGAAGACCGATTTAGTTACTCTTGAACGAACCTTACCAACTGATGGTTTAATGATACAGCAAACTTACAGACTGATAACAAGAGAAAATAAAAGGATCTGGACCACAATGTTATTAGCTGGTGATGAAGGACATCTATCTCATGACCTTTCTGAAGTGAGAAGATTGAAAAGGATTGTACATTGACCAAGATGCTCTTTCTTAAATGGAGCACAATGACACTTGCGGCTCTTTTCCTAAGTCCATACAGCTATCCTCCTCTTAATCTTTGACAAATATTCACTTAAATATGCAGTAGGCTGTGCTTATTCACAATATATGCATCCCTCCTGCCACCATGTTATCCGTTCTTAGCTTTTTTGGTACCTCGCAAGAACTCCCAACATTCTTGACTTACCTTCACAGCTTTGGGTATATAGAGAACCCTACAAACACAGAAACAGTTTGGAATACACATGTTCTAGAGTCCACGAGGAAGATGTATGGGATAAAGAAGAGTCAAGATGGCAAGTCTCCATAAAGAGAACAGGCACATTTGGTGTGAAGACTCAAATGTTTGACCTGCAGGGAACCATAAAGGCAAGCAGGTTATTTATTCCTTGTTCTCCCATAACACTTGGTATTCTTCAATCCTGAAAGAAAAAAAAAAAAAAGAAAAAAGAAAAAAAAAAGAAAAACCACCACACTTCCGCAGACAGGCAGAACTTTGTTTTAAATCAGAATCACAGGATAGTAGGGGGTCTTGGGGTCTTGTTAAGCAGCCTTCTCTTTTATGTTTTTGCCTCAGCAGATTTTGATGCTCCAGTTCACCCTCTAGGTATTTATTCCTTTTCCTGTGGGCATCAGCTTTGAAGTACCACAGGATGGGATGAGGAAAGCTTAGATTTGCAGAGTAAGATCAGAAGCTCTTTTGTTTTAGATGTTGGACTTCAGTTTATACACATTTTTATTTATACAGAAAGGCTTATTCATTGGCTAGCTGTATTTAAAATCAGGCAAATCTGTTTAAAGACAGCTGAATCGAGCCACAGAACTTAGTACAGTTACAGTTATTTTAAAAGCAAGTACAATATTGTAAGCCTAAAAACTTAGGACAATTTCAGAAATTAACTCAAAAACAAATTAAACAGATGATGTGTTATTCATTTTTATACTTAGAATCATAGAATCATAGAATCATTGAGGTTGGAAAAGACCTCTAAGCTCATCGAGTCCAACCGTCAACCCAACACAACC
>NW_008794085.1:646638-667988 GCF_000699145.1 Aptenodytes forsteri
ACCAGCACCCCCAGGTCCTTCTCTGCTGGGCAGCTTTCCAGCCACTCTTCCCCAAGCCTGTAGCGCTGCATGGGGTTGTTGTGGCCGAAGTGCAGGACCCGGCACTTGGCCTTGTTGAACCTCATACAATTGGTCTGGGCCCATCGATCCAGCCTGTCCAGGTCCCTCTGCAGAGCCTTCCTACCCTCGAGCAGGTCAACGCTCCCACCCAAACTTAACTCAGAACAAGCCTTCATGACTAACAAACCTGATGTAAAGTTTCAGTCCTCTCACATGATTTGAGGGACTTCACTGTAGGCTTTAGACCCAAGAGTATGTGGGACTTACCAAGCCTTTCCTTGCTTTAAGTTGGGAGGAAGCATCTAAGAAAGACCCAACTCTCTGATGGTTATGGGCATTCCTTACAATAAAGTTTCTCCCTACAATCCTAAAAGCTGAGTGGGTGAGGATTTCATTTAGTGGAAGAACAATCAATTGAAGAAAAGCTCTGGATCCTCTATTTTAGTGCTGCTTAAACAGAGCAGGAGGCATTCCAGCATCTGAAAAAATATTGGAAGATTAGATTGGCATTTAAAGAAAAGCTTGATGGTTTGTTTTTTTTTTTTAGAAGTCCATTGGCAGAAGTCAGCAAGTAAATGTGTAGTTAGTATTTCAGCAAGCTGAAAACTGATTGAATTTATTCTTAACTGTAAGCAATACAGGAAAAGCCAAAGCAAGAGAATCTACAGGCTCATTTCAAGATTTCAATCCTTTGCACAGCATGAAAACAAGCCAAATATTACATGGGTGCGATGCTAATTGTTCTACCATTATACTGTGTAGCAAAAAATAATTGTATATAAAAAGCCTCGTGCATTTGGGCTGCAATACACATAAGAACACACAAATGTGGTAGTTATTCAGGATGTGTAAGTTGCAAGGATTAGTGCCCATATCTCTTTCTACTGTACTCGCTACCCTGCAAATTCAGCCCTAAACAAACAAAACAGAAAAACACAAACCCACAGAATATTTTTTTCAACATTTTTCAGAGCAAAAAGATTTAAGTTCTAGCTCCAGAAAGAGGTAGTCAGAACACAAGACAAGTTGCATGTATTCCTTCAGCACAACTATGAACCAACACACCATTAAGCAGTGTCCTGTAAAAGATCAAAAATGCAGCAAGGTGTTTCCAACAGAAATAAAGTAGCATTAGTATCAATGTGCAAGTCAAATCCTTGCAATTCTTGTGCAAAGTAAATCCTCACCTGAAACATTCCATGCAGTTTTGGCTACTCAGATCAGAGGTACCACACCTTCTGTGCTGATTCTTCTCAAGACACTAAAGAGTTCTATAGCTTATGCACTGGAACAGGATTAGAGAAAGATCTTGCCTGTAATCTAGGACAGCCTTTTTTATTCCCCAACAGGTGTTTTTAAATATCCTGAAATACTTCACCTGATGCCACTTTTTACCAATGGCAAAACTCCTTACCAAACCTCTCAATACTGGTTTCAGGATAGAACCTATACCCATCAACTGCCTAAACTCCATCTAGTTGCTTTTCCCTAATCAACTGACTCGCCAAGAAACATCTCCAGTCATCATCTGGAGTGTGAACCATCAACAACTACATTTCAAGTCCAGTTTTCCACTGATCTTTCATTTAGTTAATCTGGTCTTCAGGGATGGGGGATACAACTACACTCCCAAATCGTTTGTGGCTTTATAAACTGTATCACCTGGTATAGTCAACATTCCAAGAAGGTTCTTTAGAAAAAAATCTAGGGAAAGGCATATGTTACTGCAACCACCACTTATAAATAGTCAGGAAGTTGACAGCACATAGCTCGTCTTTGATGAATGCAAAGGAAACTGGAAAGGTCTCTGGGTAGGGATGTGTAAATAAATATACCTGTATATTCCGGCAGGCACCTTCATCCAGAACTGTCTAAAACTGTGGACTTTATTTCTGAGATTCTGAAACAAACAAACGGAATCTCCACTCAGTTTGGAATAACTGGGGTGGGGGTGGGGGGGAAACGACACACACACACAGCTTACCATGAATCTGTGTCATCTGGGATGGGCAGCCATCACTCCCTCTGAAATTATTTCCATACTTTGTTACTGATGTAGAAAGTTAATTTGATGAAACATTAGCTACAAAAGGGACCCAGGGACTCCATTAAAAGTTCCTTCTAAGCATACAGAAAAGGGTAATTTTGTCCATTATAATCAACAGTTGCCCCCTGCCCCCCGCCAAATCTGTCATCTAAGTTTAAGCTATCACTTAACACACGTTATAGGTGAGAACTGTCAGTATACAGAAGTAGTAAATTACGTATTTTAGATTACCAGTGAAGCCAAGAATGCTTAGAGTTCAAAGATTCTGAGGTCACAGTGGATAAAATGACTACAGCAATGGAAATACAGTACGGAGATCTTAGGTAGAAGGGCTTTTCTTAGCTGCTTAGAAGCAGCTTAATTCTCTCCAACTAGTAAAGGAGCCATAGACAAAGACAAAAAACCCACCACTTGCAGAAACTTGGGCGGCATCTCAGTTCTCTTAACTACTGCAAACAAGTTCTCATGCTAAAGCTGTCGCCAGTTTCTAGAACACTGATACAATTCCTGTTAAGTTGTCTGGGAAGAGATCAGCATCTTCCTCTTGTAGGGCAAGAGATCTACAAATAGAACACATAAATAGTTGAGTGACCAGCTTGTAAAGCAGAAGGGGAGATTACACCTTTGAAGTAATGTCAGTATGAATCTTAATCCTAGCCTTAAGATGGAGAACAGGAGAATGAGTGTTTAGAGATTTAGGGAGTACTTTGTTATTTTAAGGCTACATATCCAAAAAGAGATACTGTTCAACTAGCTACAGGCTTAACACATCTTTCAATCAACCCATGCTAACTTTTAGTTCCAAGCTAACCAAGCTAACAGGTACAACAATCAAGTCTACATCATGCTGATTTTTTGAAAATGGAAAAATATAAGCCATATATAGAAAAAAAAAAATATAGAAAACAAGAGGTCAAGGCACCAAACTCAGTTTCCTCTCTCTTTCCTCATAATGTTGTATTTTCTGCTCTCCAAGGTACAGTAAAAGGCAACAGCTAAATGACTACAATACACAGCATTCTTTGGAGTTGACTGCTACTAGACTTTCTGGTGGCCTAATATCTAAATCAAATATTCCCCCATAATACTTGCACACTTTCCCCAATTCTACAATAGATCACTGAAAAAGCAAATTGGTTCACATTTCAGGTTAGAAGTATTTTAATTCTGTCTAACCTCTGTCCACTCTCTGCTTATACTACCTGTATACAGCGATGGCTACAAATTAACACAAAGGTTCTCAAACAGAAAGGTGCACAAATTACATATATGGTGAGATTTTGAAAAAAATTCCCCATAATGACCACAAGAGATTGTAGTTACTTCTGTTAAGTGACCACATTTAGGGAAAAAAGATGCAAATTACTTAGATGTACTTAGAAAGAGTGAAATCAGACATTTCCAGTTCTCATTAATCAAAAGCTAGATTAGAAGGAACTGTGGGAAAAAAAGTGTACTTACATATAATTTCTAAGATAGACAACAGCGCACAGCATGTAAATATACTGAAAGCATGCTTCCCCTAGGCACACTGTGAAGGCGAAAGTGCGTATCTGTCCTGCTAGGTGGAGTCTGAATACATCAAAAATCAGCAATAAATAACATGAGTCACTAAGATGCAACTACAAATTTTACATAACTTCAATCATAATATCAATCAAGATTTGATTTGAAACCCATCTGGTAGTCAGCATGGGGAAATACTCAAAATACTTAACTATAGACACTTTAAACAGTAACATTTCGTAAGTGTTTTATTGCTACAAACTGGTACATCTTATCACAAAGAGCTACAAGGCATATTATAACACATACTCTATTATACAGAGTGCAATGCAGTCCCCAAAACAGCCACACTCAACAGCACAATTTTTGAAGTTACTCATTCTGTACTAAGAGGTAAATATGATAAGCTTATGCCATACAGCATTTAATATATTTACCCCACAGACCCGCCTTTCTTTTCAACTGATTAGACCAAAAATTATTATTATATCCAACTTTCAATACACACATCAAAAAAATAGGATGCTTAAAAAAATATACAACACAATGTTTTAATCAGCTTTAACAGTCAGTTTGCTATAAAAAGCCCAACTAAAATAGTCTTAATTTCATTTTAAACAAAATCAGAAACACAGAGGAATTATATAAACAAGTTCTCCACGGAATGGAATGCATGCATACGGTGGGGAATCTTCAACGACTTCATTTGAGACTATTAAAAAGTCTTAGCCACTTTAGAGCAGAAATAAAAAGCTGGCCGTTTGCCCCCCCCCCCCCCCAATATATTTTCATTTTCTTGCACTTAGTTTTCTTCAGTGTGGTCTAAAGTGAAGTCAGTTTGTTCTTCAGTTTCTTCTTCCTCTTCTTCCTCCTCTTCTTCCTCACCCTCAACTGGCTCATCAGCTTTGTCCTCCTCTTCCGTCTGCTGCTCCTGAGCCTGATCATTAATTTCAAAAGGATTTTCACCCTGAAGCAGAAGATTGAAAACAAACACTTTGATATTTATTTCAAACATAAAGTAAAATAATACTCATCATTTCAGTGAATGAAAAGGGCAGCCACTAAGAAATGCTATGGTATTTTATACAGCTTTTTAATAGTTTTTTTTTTTCCCCAAGAAAATCAAAGCAGATTTAAAATTAGCAACACCTCATTTTTATGCACACTGGAAATTGGGATCCCAATAAACTGTTTTAATGAAAATAGAAATGGCATTGAGAAAAAGACAAAGTATGCTGCACAGAAACTTCAGTTTAACTTCAACATTCAATAAATTAAAATTACATGGTTAAGTTTCAACATGTTTTTATTAAGAACTACAGCTTATCCTTTTTCTCCCCAATTAAAACCAAATCTGAACAGAAGAGTTTCGGTCCGCTTTTCCTTTTTTACAGGCTTTATTCACTCTGAATAATTCTATCAGAAAGGCAAACTCTTCAGTAAATGAAAAAGAAATCTAGAATTAATTACATTGACTAGCCTGAAATTCATTCCATTGCTGATCTAGAAAAATTATCAAGCAGATTTTTCAAACAGTATTTTAAATACATTGGCATTCTAGTTTCACATTTTCTCTATTTCATAAAATAATTCAGTACAAGACATACCTCAGCTTTCACTTGTTTCAGATATTTAAGAACTATGAATAATCAATAAACAATAAAGAATAACAACATGAAGTATTAGGAGTTTCTTCGCTAAAGCTCCTTTCATGTTCAAACATCTGACAGAGCAAGTCTGATCTGAACATACGACACCAATCACTAACTACACTAGGACTGGGATTTCAAGAACATTATTTAAAAGATGATCCAAAAGAAAAATTGAGTACTAGGCCCCTTGTCCTTTTCTGCTTACTTACAAAAAAGAAACACAAATATTTTTGTGGCCTACAAATCACTGAAAAATTAGAAAGCTATAAAAACATTTAGCAAATGCCACTGTACAAAAACTTGGCTTCACTGTTATTCTAAAAATCAAGAAAAATCATAAAATCAGATTTAAAGAGTAACCCAAAGAAAGCAGAATTCTTTGAGACCACATTATTCCAAGTCCCAGAATAATTTTATGCATACACTTTGTAACGGCCAGCCTACAGCACTTAGATGGTAGTGTCTGTTGAGCCAAATCAACTTCATAGCCTATCAAAGACATAGCTGCCACATATAAAACCCATGAATAAGGTAGTATCTTAAAGAAGTTTAAATTAAGTTTGGCTTTTTTAGAAGTAGATTCTCATAGGTAAGTGTCAAGCATACAGAAAGCTGGTATCATAACTTATCTGAGCCCTATGAAAACAAGAAAACCCCACATCTCAGTTAAAACTTATGCCACTTTTACATGATCCACTATTACTGTCAAGCACCATGGGGCTACAGAACACCAAGGAGTATTTCACTGAATAGGCAGCAATGTCCAATTGAAATACCAAAAATATTTATTAGCTCAGTAAACCATTTCATGAAAAGACACATACGAGTGCCCAAACCAATTCAATTCCAACATCAATGGAAAACATTGTGAAATAAAAAGACTGAGCATCCAAACTTTAATTGAATAAGCATTAGTGCAAGTCCCCAGAATTGTACTCATCTACTTTCCTTTTTGGATAGAAGTGCAAAAGACCTCCTGACTGCAAAGCCTCTAGTGCCATTTTCCTTGGGTTCAGCCAAATATTTTCAATCACATTTGGGTACAGGAACAAGGATTTCCAAAGACAAACAGAAATAAGCTAATTACTGAGTTAAGAATACTCCACCTGGTTAGCTTCAAATACATGCTCATCAGTAGACATTAGAGAAGGAAGACAGGTATATTAAGAGTTTCATATGGCCTAACAGAGAGCATTGTTTCCTACCAAAAGAAAACAAAAGGTGGCCTTTCTCTGTAAATGATTCACAAGGATATCAGAAGCCCTTTTATAGGTCTGATACAAAAGGAAAGATTAAAATCCTCTCGTATCTAGGCTAGGCATAATGATGAACCACAGCTAAAGAACACGCTTCTAAAAGGCCTACTTCCACGCTCCTGCAGACAACTTCTGACCATCCCTGACTCTTGGGGACAAGCTACAGAAACTTGTTACACTCCATTCCTGTGGAGACAGTATGTCGCTTCTGGCTAACCTGGCAGAACTGGATTCAGCACCCTACTTCTGGCTGAACAGATCTCTACACAATAAAAACAAAACAAAAAAATTAAAGTTGCTTTCCCCAAATTTTTTTTCAGAGAAAAATGCATTTTTCAAGTTCTCAAACTAAGGAAAAAGTTACTGCCCTCAAGGGGAAGATCCTAACGACTGCACTGTTTTCCAGTGATGTAGCGTCAAGAGGCATCCAGCACAGCACACAGAGCCAATTTTGACACTAGCTGATTTTGACAGCCACACATCTTCCCATATGGCTTTAAAAAACAAAACAAACAAAAAACCACCAGAAAACAAGAACACAGGCACACCACTGAACTGCTGCAGAAAGACTTTATAATGCCTACAGAGCATAAAAACACAAGCAGGTAAGTAGTTTATTCTCAAGAGATGCATTCTTTGGGTTCCTTGCTTCTAGAATACTTAAATTGCAGAGAAAGCTTAAGACTGTGAACCAGTATTTACAACCAAAGCTTCAGGATTCAGATGTCCCCAGAAACCACTCTCTATATCTGTTTATAACAGGTCTCACAAACCTGACCCAAAAAGATACCAAAGTCTGCCTACCTAAATGGTAAACTGTAGAATGCCTTTCACTAATACACATGATCAAACAGTCCTGGGATATAGCGATAGAAAATCCCAACCTCTATGATGCTTCTCTTGAGCAACATCCAAGCAGCTTTTAATCACAGACATCATTCCATCTAGGAAGTTCTAAATGGTCCAAAATTAGAGATAGTCATGACTTCATCAAGTGCTAACTTTTTGCCTGAGAAACAAGATGGTCTTTTTTTCCCCCTCCTTATTATAAAGGGACTTGCTACAGGTTCATAAAGCTTCTAAAGATGATCGTTTCAGAGTGGCCTGCAGGTGGGTTGTGGTGGATTTCCCCCCTCTTTACAATATGGATGTAGGAGAAGGAGAAAAGAACTTCAAAAAAGCATACAAAGAGTACATTGAAAGCATAAAAAGGTACCACACAAGACCAACACTGGGGAAACAGAGGGCTCTTTAAAAGAATGGCCAAGGTAAGAAACAATCCTTTCAAGGTTCTTTGATTAAAATATCTATGATGAAGATACCAAACGAGATTAAGAGGAAAGGTTCCTTGTATGCAAAGGACAGGACGCAAACAATATGCTGTTAATTTAAGCACTGAATTGGATTTTCAAATATAGGAATTGAAAAAAATCATGGAATAAGATAGCGTAAAAGATGATCACCAGCACCATTAGGATCATAAAGATCACGTGCAAGTTTTGACAACTTGAAACCTCAGTTCTGGTACAGTAATTTTCTGGAAACTGAATGGAGAAATTTCCAACAATGCAAACATCAGCTCCAAAGCAGCAGCAGCACAGAGAACAGAAGAAGCACTTCGTGACAGAAGACACGACAGAGAAAACGATAGTCCTAACAGTGGGGTCCAGCATAAGACTGGAAGAACAGTACACATGACAGAGTTATTCCAATACTAACAGATCCAAGGAAGCTGCATTAGTAAATTAAGAAGGCCACCTTTAAGAAATGCTATTCTCAATTATGATTCTTGTTGCTCTCATCATCAGCTGTGGCACTAACAACCGCTGTCAAGCCCTATCTGGACCTTTGTTTTTCCATTTCTGTTCATAACTCTAGTCACTGACCAGAAGCGTAACAAAGATCAGACCCTTTATAAAACACCAGGAGCTCTTCTAAAGCCACATAATCTAATTTACTGAACCTGTCTTCCATGGATCTGGGACATTAATTGCAAATGGCTTGAAACAAACAAAAAACCCCCACAAAAAACCCCCACGGAACACATGAGGGATTATCTTAGGCTAACTCTGTACAGATCCTTCCATTTTCAGTGGACACCACAGGCACCTTTACCATGCTAAAAAAAAAAATTAAAAAAATAGCTTAACTCTGAAAATTACCAGGGGTGATTTAACCTTTATACCTTTGCTACAGCTGATGTGTCCAAGCTTATGGAACTAGCTGAAAGATTCAAGTTCAAGTATGCATGCTTGTTTAGCATGTACAGGTAAACAATACAAAGTCTGCATTTATTTCTTAAAAAGAAGATTTTGCTGTGAAATTTGAAAATCTGAAACTGAGTTCATAATTAAATGGTTAAAAATGAAAATATTTGGAAGTGTTTACAGCCAAAAAAAAATTTCTTTCTGCTTTCCTTTTCACAGTGCGAACTAGAAACATGTAGTTAAAGTTTACCATGCAAAAAAAAAATTAAAAAAATAGCTTAACTCTGAAAATTACCAGGGGTGATTTAACCTTTATACCTTTGCTACAGCTGATGTGTCCAAGCTTATGGAACTAGCTGAAAGATTCAAGTTCAAGTATGCATGCTTGTTTAGCATGTACAGGTAAACAATACAAAGTCTGCATTTATTTCTTAAAAAGAAGATTTTGCTGTGAAATTTGAAAATCTGAAACTGAGTTCATAATTAAATGGTTAAAAATGAAAATATTTGGAAGTGTTTACAGCCAAAAAAAAATTTCTTTCTGCTTTCCTTTTCACAGTGCGAACTAGAAACATGTAGTTAAAGAAAAATGGAAGTCGAGTATTTGTATAATGACACATTTGAAGCTGTAAGTTTGTTTAAAATGGATGCATCTATTTGCTTTCTTTCCCTTCGCACATACAGCAAACAACCTGTGGAGCAGTCTCTAGTTGGAGAGAAGATTAAATCAAAGGGCAAAAGAGATTTTCCATTAAGCATTGGGTAGAGGAGCAAGTCACAGATAGAATGGCATTTTACTCAAAAGAAGTGGCCGGCATGTCCCAAATAAAACAGCAGTTGTTATTGCTTGTCAGTTAGCTTACTCCAGACCGAAGTCATGATCCACTCCCTCATTTTCAGTCAAACATCAACCAGAGCCTTCAACCTTGAAAAGTCTTCTACAGTACAACACGCAGCAAATACCCTCAAAACTGATCACCTGCTACCAGGTGTCAGCCAGCCAATCAACCCAAATTACATTAAATTGTCATCCTCCAAGCAATTACTCAGTAGCTCCATGGGGCAATTGAAACGGCTTAAGCAGAATTTTTCACACAAAACCACAATGGGGGAAGGTGGGTCCCAAATACCGGTTGTGGTAGGTGGATGACTACTACTCTCGGCAGGGTTCTTGAAGGCAGTACTGGCCTCAACAGAAAAAGAACTTTCCCTAATTCAACTCTATTTAGGATATGCACCTCTAGGCCACACATTAAAAGAGCAAGCTTCCCAATATGCACAGAGAAATCCAGCAGTGTAACAGAAAAGAAAAAGAAATAATCTTTTCTCTTTTTTGCTGATGTCAAACTGTATCAATAGGGAGGCATAAAAATCAGGAGTTGCTGATCTGCAGTTTTATTCTCCTTTTGTCAAAGGCATTTGTGACATTGATGACCTGCCTTTGCAACTTGGTACAAATCTATGCAACAGCCTCACAGGTCTTCCCTGCTCTGAATTTCCTCCTTCCACGCTGCCTATGCAGGATAGACAACATTTTCTAAAACAATGTTGGGCTTGGGTTTTGGGGGTTTTTTTTGTTTGTTTGGGGGTTTGGGTTTTTTTGGTTGGGGGGTGGGGAGGGGTGTTTCCCCAAGCCAGTCTGCCCTTCATCTCAAAGCCAGCTATTTTTGGCTGTAACAAGGATTTCCCACTCTCCTTGAAGACTGCAAGCACCAAATGCATGCATCACATGCTCCGATTCATCACATGCTATGTAATAAAACTGGACTCCTTCAGTCTGCAGTTGATTATACATTTGGATAAGGATGAGAGGGATTTGCATAACCAGAAGCCAGATATATCTCACTGAGCAGGTGCTGCTGGAAGTGTGTTAAGTTCAATCCACCCCAGGAAATACCAGTGCTAGGCATGCTGAAAATGTCAGTGGTCTCCTTGCGAAGACGATCTTGCAAATTTTATCTTTGCAAATTTCCATTCCCCCTTTTACCAATCCCCCACTACAAATCTATGCAACAGCCTCACAGGTCTTCCCTGCTCTGAATTTCCTCCTTCCACGCTGCCTATGCAGGATAGACAACATTTTCTAAAACAATGTTGGGCTTGGGTTTTGGGGGTTTTTTTTGTTTGTTTGGGGGGTTTGGGGTTTTGGGTTGGGGGGTGGGGAGGGGTGTTTCCCCAGGCCAGTCTGCCCTTCATCTCAAAGCCAGCTATTTTTGGCTGTAACAAGGATTTCCCACTCTCCTTGAAGACTGCAAGCACCAAATGCATGCATCACATGCTCCGATTCATCACATGCTATGTAATAAAACTGGACTCCTTCAGTCTGCAGTTGATTATACATTTGGATAAGGATGAGAGGGATTTGCATAACCAGAAGCCAGATATATCTCACTGAGCAGGTGCTGCTGGAAGTGTGTTAAGTTCAATCCACCCCAGGAAATACCAGTGCTAGGCATGCTGAAAATGTCAGTGGTCTCCTTGCGAAGACGATCTTGCAAATTTTATCTTTGCAAATTTCCATTCCCCCTTTTACCAATCCCCCACTAGGGGGGCTGTACGGGACAATGCACACGCATACCAGGCCATAAAGAACACCAGAACAGACGGCTGGAAATACAGGCAGATATTTCAGGCTGTGGTATCTGGTCATTTGCTACCTTTTCTTAACAGATATAGAACAGATGTCTGAAACAGATTCATGCACACAACCATACATAATTTTGCAGGACATGACTAATTTGACATTCTAAATCACAATTAACTTCTGCATTGGCTCATACCTTGCCATATTTCTGCAACACAATATTGCTTCGTCTGAAAGAGTCTATTGTTCAGGCACAGACAAAATTATAAACCAATTGAAAGTAACTACCAGAAATAGCCCACAATGCTACTACAGAAAAAGTCACTTCACTGGCCCAGAAGAAAAAAAAAAAAAAAGCCAAACCACACAAAACATTTTGCTAAAATGAATTCACATATGTTTCTCAGGCCATGTATCTGCAAGATAGGCTACCGTGCCTTTTAAATTCTCTGATCACAACTACTGTTGTAAGCTTTCATTTTTTGTATGCTGCCATGAATCCTAGAAATTCTGTGGAATAAACGTAGCTAAGTAGTGTGTGCACTGTACTTCAGTACAAAGCCTTTGCTTCTAAAACGTAAAGATTGACTCATTTGTGAAGTGTTTTGTGCTCTACAGTTAGTATTACGTATAGAGTTAAAGACACTGCTGATGCTTTCCTAAAGCCTGATTTTTTTTTTATAAGAGCATTTAATTAAAAACTGACTAGATACATATAAATGGTAGACAAAACCCAAAAGCTGGTAAATCTGAAGGTGGTAATCTTTTCTGCAAACGAAGTTATCTGAGACAATTATCTGAGACTGGCAAAATACATTAAAAGTATATTCAATCTGTGAGCTACCTAGAAAGCAGAAACAGAAGACAGAGCACTGAAGTTAAACTCCATCAGCATGGAGGAAATAGAGGTATAGCAAACGTTACAGATGACATTTTTTCCATTTGCATCTTACCTTCACATACAGCTCGTATCGTGCCTTGACTATTGGATTATTCAAGATACTAGTGGCAGTAAGAACACTCTCCCTTTTTATTTGTTCTCTGTAGGCCTAGGAAACAAATTTTACAGTGAGTAATCATCATACATCTAATTCCAACTGTCACACAAATTTGAATTCATGGTCGGTTTCTGTACGGAAAATAATGAACATATTGCACCATGAAATGCTCATTATTAGCATTTAAGTCCAAACCACATAATAAGCTCAGTTAAGCCTGGTAGTATTTATAGCTTGTTGCTTTAGCTCGATCAAAAGATATATTCACATCTTGCTTATATAATGAACTACAACCATGCACCTGTCTACAACCAGTTACCTGTTCTCATCTACAGATAACATGCATGCTTTTCCATCACAGCCTAACATATTGTTGAAGATGTCCCTGCTTATTTGTGGGAGGGGGCGGGTGGGGTGGTGGTGTTGAACTAGATGACCTTTAAAGGTCCCTTCCAACCCAAACCATATGATTCTACGATATTCCATAATCACAGAAGCTCATATATAAACAAAACATTACTTTGGCAATCTTGCTTACTATGACAACTGATTTTTTTCCACTCATGTTACTCTTTGAGCCCTTCTACCAATCTTAAAAGTGTGTCATTATAAATTGTAACAGGGACCAATTCCACTCTACTGCCAATTCTAAACTGCTCTCACTTTTCTTCAAATTAAAAAGATAATAGCCAAGCAAAACAAAGACACCAGGCTTGTTATCTTGCTGGAAACATATGTATTATGTTTTGCAATTTGAATAACAAAAATCTTTCCAACGCGTAATGGCAGTAAAAAAAGATTCCAGTAAAACAAAAAAATCATTCCTAGAAAAAAAAAAAAAAGTCATTCCTAGTAACCTTCTCAGGACTTACTACTGTCAGCTATTAAGCACACCAACATTTCATTAATTGGGGGTGCTTAAGCGCTGGCTACTTCATGAGACGTTATGTTTACAAAGTGTAACAAGGACATTTGAGCTTTCTAGAGAACAAGTAATACCAACAAGAACTTAGAAATTACTTGCACCGAGTACCATAACACTTCTCACCTGCTATGAGATTATGCTTGCTTTTTTTTTTTTTTAAATATTATGTCATATCTTACTTGTTTTCCTTTTGTGTGATCAGGAGATTTTAAGTGCTGCTGAACAGAACTGTGTAATGCGGGAACATACACACTGCAAGCACTGCAGTGAACAGTCTCAACTTTCATCATATGGTCATCAGCAGTAACCCCTGCCAAAGAAGATGCAACAAATCATTAACACAAAATGTGTTGTTCTAGGGAAATGGAAGAGGGGATTGGTTGTTTTATACCAGAAAATCAGAGCTCTGAGTTCTTAAACATCTCAAACTGAACCACAGGGAAGTATTCACCCAAATTCAGGCATCAAAATTAGGCTCTCTGAAGGCAATGTTGAAGAAGGATGTTTTTCACTTGGATACTCCAACTCCTTTTCTCCACAGACTATATATAGAGACCCAGGCAATTATGTTTGCTGCCTGAGGTTATGATACATGAACACCTACCTGCCTAAATAGAGGGAAATAAAAATGATACAACAATCAAATTGAACTATTTAATGTACAAAAATGCCATCTCTTTAAAATCAAGAGTAACTAATATCCTTAATAATACATATTTTGATACAAGAAACAAACAAAGCTTCACCAAAGCAGTTGGATTTACCTTACTCCTCATAAGAACAACTAATTTATTCCCTTGCCTCCCCTCACCACCAGGAAGAAGCACATGAATCTAATTCCTCTTGCAAATTTAAATATTAGCTTGCCAACAGAACATTCCGATCACAAAGGCAAACAGGCCCTCCAGTACTTAAGGAAAGTACACAAAAAGAATTCGGGATATTCTTAAGATGTTGGCTATATCCGTTTTTAAGTAGCTTTTAGCATTTAAATGTGAATTAAGGTAATATCGAAATACAGTTATTGCCTAAAGTAAAGGTACTCAAAAGATGTCACCTCTGGCTCTAGCACATCTTTTGAAAGTCCTCAAGCAAAGGATGCAGTGGAAGGATATGGCACAGCAAGGCAGAGACACACAAAATGCTCCAGAAAACTGCCTGTAGGGCAGCCAAGGGGAAAAAATATTCAGGGCAAGATGCATCTTGGGTAGCCAAGAAAGTGCTCAAACTCCTCCTTTTGTCAGCGTCCCTCAAAACCACAGCAACTATCCCTTACATTATCTAGATCCTTGCCATCATATTTGGCCATTATCACCTTACTGCTTTATTACATGCTCTCTTTCAATCTATCTGCATCCACCTGTTGCCACTCCTCACGCATTATACTGAGCAGGACTGTGGCAAAGCCCACATAATTCTGTTTTTCAAGTACCTAGCACAATGTTCTCTTACTTTCTGACAAGGCTACCTGAATAGCAAACATAAATAAGGTTTGCTATCTCCCACTGTGCTTACATGCCACATTATATCAGAAATGAAGCAAGGAATCCCAACCAGGTACAGAAAAGGTGTGAAAACTAATCATTTTAATCCAAACATTTTATCAGATTCAAAGAATGAAAGGAGAAAAGGACAAGCAGAGCTCCACGGTATGCACTTTCACATAAAAAGCATTACTCACCTTCCATTATATCTTTTTCAGCAGCTTGAGCATTTTCCGTTTGGTTACTTGTCTGTTGCTTACGCATAGCTGTCTTCTTGAATTTATTCACCATACACTCCTACAGAGAATCAGAAAAAAAAAAACTAATACACTTGTTGTCCGATTGTTTATATACCAATAGGCACCTATATTTAAAATATTACTCAGACTAGCTCTGTAATAAATAGCAATTAATTGTTGTTCCTTCTTAAGGCAGTACTTTTAATTGTAGAAGTAACTATTTTACAGACTCTGAATTTGTTTCAACTTTTAGTAATATGTGCTGTGTCAAGTCATCTGCAAAAGAAGTAACGATGATAAATTAAGCATATTTTGAAGACAAATGGTAAACTGTAACTACATTCTAATGTAAAAGTATTATATAAATCAAAAAATCAGTTGTCTTACATGAAGAAATTCCATCACTACTTTGTCAAATTTGGTTTGCTTCTGGATATGATCCAATGTTTCCTGGTGAGCTGCACTCTCCAGATGTGACTCAATTTCTTTTTCTTCAAATGTTCGAAACTTGCAAAATGAGCAAGTAAATGCCATTCTATCAAGAGAAATACATTAAATAATATTACCATTAAAGAAACATTCTTCCCTCTCTCCGCAAGACTATGAGGACTTGACAAATCTAATCAGAAAAGGAATGGGAAAAGTGTTCTATGAAGAAGCCTAAGTGAAAAAGAAAAAAGAAAAAAAAATCCAGTATTTTACCATTATGAAGGGTAACTGCTACAAGAACCAAATATAAATCAGGCCAGTCTCAGAGTAATGAATTATCTATGCAGAAGATGAAGACTGCTGAAATCAGAAGCTAGCCGTTTAAAAGCCACATAATTCTGAGTATATCTATCACAGCTTTCTAGTTTGTGTCACCTTTTGTAGTACTTCTCACAGTCAAGCCAGTCCACGATTTCCTAACTACAAATAGTCAGAAGAATTCATTTAAAGCTCATTTTCCATACAAAAACTATACAATCTTTATAAGGAAACAAGGCCTCCTCAGTACAATGAAGAAAAGGCACTAATGCTATGATCATATACTGCACTGACATAGAACAGTTTTGTAGAGTGCTGGCCACTAGCCCGCTTGGCTGTGGCAAGACTAAGAAAAGTTACAGAACTATCCACTTATTTTTGCTACAAAATAGCTCACCGTACACAGAAATTGACTTTAGTCTGGTTTTGTAACAGCTTATTAAGTCAGCATGAATATATATTTAACTGAAATATATACTTCAGAAGCAGTACCATTCTATGCTGCTTCTCAAGTGTGCACTGATGCACCTGTGGAGAAGAAGGGGTTAGGAAATTTTCTGATACAGCAGAGGTCCAGTGAAACATCCAGTCTTCTAAGCCACAGGATTTGGGTGCTGGGTTTTGGTTTGAGTTTTTTTGGTTTGGGTTAGTTTTTTTGGTTTTGTTTTGGGGGTGAGGGGATTTGGGGGTGGCAGGTTTTTTGGTCATTTCTTACTTGCGTTTTATTTTCCTAAAATCAGTCCAATGGGTCTTTCAGGAAAGAAGACATGTTCTTACAGAAGGATAAAAGGGAAGAAAAAACACTGCACACGAGACAGAAGTTATAGCACAAACCTGTATCCATCACCGTATTTTTCACTGTTTTTTTCCCTTCTACGCCTTTGCTTCTCTCTTCTGGCCTCAATTCGCCGCTTTTCTTCTTCCTCACTTTTAACTTCTCCTTTGCCATCTTAACATACAGTAGAAGGATTTTAAAATGTTATGTTCCAAAAAAAAAAAAAAAGAAAAAAAAGAAAAAAAAAGTAAAAGTATGTCTTCCCTGTCTCCTCCACAAACACCTCAAAATGCAGAGAAAGACCCTATACCAAAGTGGTTCAATGGCTTCTTTAAATGCCATAGAAGATTTGCTTTGTTTTCCTCCTCTAAAGACAACCAATTTAAACATTTGCTTCCAACAATGCAAACTTAGTAGTTTAGGGGTTACGCTCTAGATTACACTCATAAAAGTAAGGAAATTCAGAGTTAAAAGTAAACCCCACCCTGTTATGCCTAGTTATTAAAGGCCTCTTCAAGTAAGCGACCAAGGAAGGGAACTGGTGGTGCATGGGAAGAAACACATTATTTAAAACTCTCCATGGTTTTAGAGCACCATTACTACATAAAAAGAAAGTATCTAAAGCTCTTCTGCTGAAAAGGTAGTTTCCAAAACCAAAAGCAAAGGTTCTCATAAAGGAGACATGGCAGTGTTTCATTAAGGTATGGTACTCAACCCAACAACTTTATTATTTTCCCCCACTAGACTGCACTTGATTTCACAGAAAAACGTTCCAAAGATTTTCAGCTGAAGAAATAAACCAGTGAAGGAAGAACCAGCTGGGGGTCAGGGGGGGGGGGAACCCGGAACCCACACACAACAAAAACCCAACCAAACCTTCAAAGAACTTCATTAAATTATCACCTGGCATGTAAGTAAGAGTGCAACCAAATAAATGACTAGAAAGTAGTTATGCAACATGAAAGACTTCTAAGGACATTGACTTTCTGCATAAGTGTACTTATGTTTGCCTTTCCTATGTCTGCTTTAAAAGCCTATGAACAAAGGGAAATAATTAGAATATTATTCAGTGAGTAGTTTTAGAGCAGGAAAAAGAGGATCACTTAGTTTTCTTTTGCAGTTCAACCTTAGGAGAGAGGTCAGTCTCCATGAAATCCACCTCCATCCAAACAGCAACAGAAAGGAACATACAGCAGCATAATGAAAAAAAAAAAAAAAAAATAAGACTTGCAAAAAGCTCTGTGGGTCTAGAAGTGTCACTGAGTACTGAAAACATTTCCACTGACTATGAACTTACACTTCATTCCTGATTACCCCAAGGTTTTTCATTTTGTAGCAGAGTTTCAAAAATTACTCTGATCCGGAGAGGAGAAAAACTCCTATCCAAAAGATTATTTTTTTTAAATTCGATTTGAAAACAAAAAACTACCCCCCACCCACAGAGGCAATTCCCATTACTGATCTCAGGATTTAAATTTCACTTAGTGCCTTACCACCAACCCTGGAAACGTGCAAAGGATCACTTGTTTTACTGCTGTAAAAATCATCTAGTATGACATTCTGTGGAGTGAACCAGCCTATATCTTACCCCTCAAGCTCAGAAATTTAAGTGTCCGTCCTGTAACAAGCTGGGGAATGGAAGCCTGAATCTACATATAAACTGGGACTCCCCAGTGGGGCTCCCACTTTCCTTCAGTGCACTTACACAAACTTTAAAAAATGAAAACCCACACAATTAAAAAAATTTTAAAAAAAATTAAAAATTACTACTATTTCAAGAAAAGAAACTCTAATCAGTTGGCTGCAAACTTCCAGCACTCCTTACCATCAGATTAGACTACATACGCAACAGGGCAGCACATAAGGGAAAGGGGACTAAAAATAGTTTCAGCCTTAACACTGGATTTCTTTGTGTATATGTTTGAAATCACTATAGTTAATACACACTTTAACTGATTTTATGTAAACTAATAATTAACCTGTTTCATTAAGACTGCACATGACAGACGACGTGTTCTTGAGAGCAGCTCTCTGAGTTAACTAAATCCACTTATAAAAGTGACTCACCTAGGATTTAAGGGTGAGGTTGATCAGCTAGTGGGATAAATAATAGGCTACGGGTGAGGAACCGGTGGGATAAACAACATTTAAGCAATGGAATGGCAGTAAGTATAGAAGACCACTTGCATTAATTTCACAAAAATTAAAACAAGTCAAACAACAACAACATACAGAGATGACGGAAAGCAGAGAGACAATAAGCATATAAAGAACAAAACAAGTGATGGATGGATGGTACAATCATCTTCTCCATGGCCTAAATTTATACACTCTTTAAAAATAAGAGTCACACTACTCAATAACTATCAGAGGTCATACATACAGGCTTACTAAATCTATTCACTCAAAGTCACACAAATACAATACCTACAATACCTTACCTGACAAAGCAAACTGACTTACCTCCAAAAGTCTGATATCCAAGATCGTAAGCATCTCTTGTAAAGTCTTCATATATAACAACTGCACCACTTGTGTCCACTTCAATTTCCTAATAAAGTCAAAGCCATCAATTTTGTAAGAAAAAACCCAACAAAACAATGCCATTCTAAATCCAGAAAAAGACAGTGCAAATTACTTTATTTCCAATAATCTCTTACTTGCTATTTTTATCAAATGTGACAATGGAAGAAAGCAAATTGACTATCTAGTTAGACTCAGTGTACAAATATTTCAAGCCATGAGTTTCTCCTTAATGCCTTTAAGTCTTTGTGAATTAGTTGCACAACCAAAATTCTCGCTGCCTTCCACATAAATATTCTGACTTCCAATTCAGACTTTTAAATATTTAGTTGAGAATATGTTAGTACCTCCACTCAAAAAGGAAAATATCATTCCAGTCTTTCAACATGGAACCAAGATATATATATACAGGCTTCGCTTACTAATCACATTCTTTCGTATTGTTGCAACTGATCTTTCTGTAGGTGGGAACTAATCCTTGTACCCTATCAGAGAACACCTGTTAACTCTGGTTCTTTTTTTATTTACCCTCTCTCCTTGATGTGTCTTAGGTCTTATCCGTTCTTCCTCACTGCTGTTTAGTAATCTCCCTGTCATTTTGTACTAAATTTCTCAACGCACCCAAGAAGGTCATAGGTGTATGAATTCAAGCTGACTACCTATGACAACATGAGAAGTGTTCATATGACAGCTCTCCATGTGTTACAAGAATAGGTAGGGTCTACAAATACACTTTAAAATTCATTTTCCAGGCTACCTGCACAAGCTATATCTTTCACTCAAAATCAGTAAGATTTCAGGCTGCCACCAAAATAAGACAGTTTTAGATAAAGTGAAGAAAAACAATTAAGTTTAGAAAAACTTATATAGTTAAGTGCTTAATTTTTATAACCCTAGCTTAATAATTATTCATCTTAAGGTATACTGTACAAACTTCTGAAAGAATCACAACCATTTTCCAATTCTGCGAATCTTTACCTCTATAGTAGAATCCTGGAAAGATGTCTTCATGTCTATAAACATAAAATGAGGAAGAAATAAATAATGCAAAAGTGCTGTCACTGTCAATTCATTTTAAGGCAGTAAGATATTTAGGAAAAAAAATTCAGCTTGTTATGCAGCTAGGACAGTCTACATCTACAATTTATCATATTTTAGTAATAATACTAAATGTAAAATCAGTTATCCTTAGCAATATAAACTAAATAGTCTTCTAGAAGCAATCACCTGGATCTAACTCCACAAAACAAGAAAGTCAAGACTGAAAGGACAATATAGTTTTGAGATATATTTTCATACATATGTTGTATACCGATTGCATCCAATTTTCTGTTAGTTGTTACCCACTTTTTAGTTTTCAACTACATGATATTGCTTAGAGCACCTTTCAGTTCAAGTCTCAGAAAATTGTATTAAGCCACCCAACAGTTTCCTCCCCCCAATCTCGGAGCCACAGGACACGTTGATTAAAAGTGCATTCTAGCAGGCACTATGTACTCCACTTCTTAAAGTAACTTCAGTATCATGTAGTACATTGGTCCTCAGATTGTGGAAATCAGTGAGGGGCAACAGGTAATAAACTAGAAGTGCTCTGTCTGAAGGTAGTTTAGAAGAGGAGAACCTACAAAAGTGCTGAAAGAAGAGCTAAGAGGCAGACCTTTGAGATGCAAGTCTTTGATATACCTGGATGTGTATTTTACAGACCCATTTCATCACAACAAAGCTGGTGAGTCCAGCAATAACGTTCCCTATACAAAAGGCAGAGGAACATGTTCTATATACCCAGTGCCTGAAATTTTTACAGTACTCTTGAAGTTAAAGGAACAGTTTTGTAGTACACAGTAGTGTAACTAGAATTACAAAAATCAAAAATAAAATTTTCACGTGGAAGTTTCTGCCAAGTCTGTGCATTTACCTTGCAAGCTTTGAGCTAAAGTAATTTTAAACATTTTTCAGGTGTGATTTGAAACCAAACTATATAAAACACTGCAGATCTAAATCACTGAGGAAATTACAAGCACAAAAAACTAAAATTTGACTGCTGTACATGCCATTTGTAATATTTAATACTCAAGTTTACATTCCCCCAAAGCAAGTAATTTATTCAAACCTCATTAGTGATTTTTTCTCCAGCTTTAAGTATCAAAATTATTAGAGTTGTAGGACATCTTTAGGTAAGTTAAACAAACCAATCACCACTAATACCGTGGTACCGGCCGCACCTCAAATACTGTGTTCAGTTTTGGGCCCCTCACTACAAGAAGGTCATTGAGATGCTGGAGCGTGTCCAGAGAAGGGCAACGAGGCTGGTGAAGGGTCTGGAGAACAAGTCTTATGAGGAGCGGCT
>NW_008794085.1:668199-680812 GCF_000699145.1 Aptenodytes forsteri
TAGATGAGGCGCTTAGGGACATGGTTTAGTGGGCATGGGGGTGTTGGGTCGACGGTTGGACTCGATGATCTTAGAGGTCTTTTCCAACGTTAATGATTCTATGATTCTATGAATACCTTGCAATTTATATTTCCAGTTTATCTATCATACTTCCAGTTCTTCTCTTCATTATGGCATTTCATTTACAAGAAGGAACAATCACTCTCTGCCTTTCATAAATTATTCTGTAACAAATTTTCACCGTTTTCTCAGTTTGCCTCCCTTTCTCTCTCCTCTTCACCCACACCTTACGCCTTTATTTTAGCTGCATTGCAGTTGATGCACTACTTTTTATATCCATCAAAGCATTTGGACAGCAGGGCCCAGGCTCATGCAAGAGCACATTTTAATATTTGTCAGGCATCGTCAGTTAAGGCAACCTGAGATCCGAAATTATTTTCTGTGGTGAAAATTTGCCTCCAGGAAGTATCACTATAAAGTCTGAATGAAATAGTCTTCAGCAGTACATATTTAAACACATCAAAATATTCAATTTCATTCAGCAAATTATCTTTGCAGTAGAAAAGTTAGAAGAGTAAATTCATAAAATCTGTTGTGGAGTACTTCAAAGGTAGAAAATGAGGAATTACAAACCAGCACATACCGCCCTCATTCTGACTATTAAAACTAAATAATTCCCAATGAATAAAAACCCAGTAATTTTAACTTAAGAATTTTGGCACTTGTTACTTACTAGGTGATTTTTTCTGGCTCAGCTTCAAAATAGGTTTTGTCATTTTGGGTTTCTTGATAAATGTCCCACCAGGTTTGTTATATGGCTGGGGGGTCATTTTTTTTTTTTTTTTTTTTTAGCAACTGCTGCAGGACTGGGTTTGTTATGATAGTCAACAACAATTCCAGGTCTGTGCATTCCTCCAAAGTCTCCCATATGCTGAAAATTTGTGAAATCAAGAGAAAGATATTAGTATATGAAATCAATAGAAATAAAACAATTACTTGGTACAATAAAACTGTGAACTAAGTAAAATCTGTGTTCTAGAGCAAAATGCAGGGGAAATTTAAGCTCCTAGTTTGATGTTGTGCTGTGCAATGGCTTTGTGGGTGTTTGTCCAGTAGAATGAATACGTATGTATAAACTGTGTTTCTGCTTATTCAGAACCATTGTCCAGACAATGAACATGTCTATCAGAGTTCATATCTCAGCCTAACGTCTTAGCTCCTCTCTTCAGATTCTCTAGATGATGAATGACTTCTCCCTCTGGGGAAAAAAAACAGAGCTAGCCAATCCAGTTTTCGACACTTTAGTCAGCAGTCATTTAAAAAAAAAAAAAAGCAAGCTTCTTTATGCCAAATGGTTAGCAGTGATTTGAAAACTGAGTAAAGAAGGTTGTCCAGTGTTGAACAGCGATTAATTGAAGGAAGCTCATTCTTTCTTTTACTTATCTTTCCACTGAATTCAATAAATTCAGAGTTTAAAAGTTGGGCCTGGAGGGAACGATACAAAAACATGGCAGCAATAAGAATGAAAATTCAGTTGAAAGACTAAACCTTTCTATTATTTCTAAAATGCTGTACAGTCATTTGTGGACACTTGTTTATGAAAGTTACCTCTCTGAAGGCATGGAATAAATGAGTAATCTGAAGAGGGAGAATTTAGGTAGTTGCAATATTTTCAAAAGCACTAACATTCTTGTTAATATTAACTCAATTATTTAATTAATAAAAGGGCAGAAGAGAGCCCACTGACTGGATGGGTGACTTGGATAAGCAGAAATATTTGTGTTGCCGTGGGAAGAGAATTAGTATTATACTATCAAAGTTAAAAGAACATAAAAATAACTTCAACATACTATGTGAAGAGTATGACTTTTTTTTAAGCAAATTTTAAATGACAGACAGAATGTACCAAAACAGGCACTTTTCTTAATCAGAAGTCCATGCACAAGATATCCATGTTAATTTATTTAGTTGAGATAGTTATAGAACTACCTAGCATGTACATTTACACTGTACACATATAAATTTGACATGAAGTAGGCACTTGGATAATTTCAAGTTGTTGGTTTTTTTAAACAGTCTACCTATTAAAGGTGCAATGCATTTTACATATGGTAAGTAGTTTAGCCTTTACATTCTCCTTTATTACATAAAAGACTAAAAAGATAAATTTCAAAAGCAAAACAAAAACGAAATAAGGCTACTTGGTTGTAACTCTGCACAAAACTTTCAGATCTAAAGGAGTTCTGAAAGGATGGCATCCAAGCTTAAGAACTTAACACTTTCAACTTCACAAGCAGAGAAACATAAAGATTAGAATCTATTTCTCATACCATGCTACATGCTAGCTAGCAGTCATGTGCAAATCTGTGCTAAAATTTGAGTATGGCAACTATAGTATTCAAGAATGCTGCAAAGTAGACTTTCTGGAACAAAACCACCACACAATTCGGCATTTAAAAGACCCAGTAAAAAATAATCTTCCTCTACGCTTCAAGCTACAAACAAGTTCTATGGTTTAATATTAAAGAATTGCTTCCCAAAGCAACATGGCACACTTAAGAATTTTAAAAGATAAGTTACACCTAGAGGCATAGGCAGAAAAGTGTTCACTGAACTCTTCATGCTTAAAAAAACAATCAGAATTGGGATTATAAAACCAAGATAAAGGGACACCATCAACTTAAAGTTAGTACTTCTCTCAGGATTTTATTTTATTCTCTTCTGTTGTATTTTTTCTTCCCCTAGCTCATTTAACCTCAAGCATTACTTCTCCAAACGGTGATCCACTATTTTGTGTACAGTTAGTGTTGCTGTTTCTTGGACATACAGTTTTTACATCCTACACTGGAAAGGAATCCACTGAAAAGGAGTTAGAACATAAGTCTTCAAAACAAAATGAATACAAGTAACAGGACTAGGCACACTATCTGGAAATTAATCTCAATTCTGTGAAAGACCCTGATTTCAAAGTTGATGATGCCCCTTTAACCATGCTTTAATTTTGAAAAAGAATCACTGTAACTGCTAACCACCCACCTTTGCCATTTCCTCCCCAACACCCTTCCAATACACAAGTCAGAGTAAGAATTAAGTTTAAAAGAAGACTTGATGTTTGATAAAGCATGTGTTCAACATATTAAAGAATTAGCTAAACTTTTACCTTTACAGGAAACAAAAACTACTCTAGCATTCACAACCTGGGTTTTATTTTTTGCTTATACATTGCACCTTTAACCTACTCAAAACTTCAAAAGACTTTGAATTAAACTTTTACAATATTCAAGAATTTCCCCACCAGCAGCAAAGATGCTAGTGTTTACAAGGAAAAATGCAAGTCCTTTTAATCCCTTTTAGACCAAACCTATTACTTTTATCTTCACCTTTCAAACAAAAGGAGAGATTTAACAAACCTTATCAACTAGTCTTCTATTACTCATTACTCATTACTTTCAACAGAAAGAGGGACTAGGTTCTACTTGAAGACAGCTTCAAGGGGGTAAACAACATTGTCAACCATGATAGTTTGCTTGGACAAAAACCCCACACTGTACTGAACAGTGCATTCATTTTAAAGCAGTGGTCTTGAAAGGGTTTAAAAGAGTGTCTAGTGAAAAGAATCTGAAAAGATTCTGTACTTACTCCTCGGCCTCGGCCTCTGCCTGTTGATGGTCCTCCAAAAGCATCATAGTTTCTGCTTCCAAATCCACTTTCAGGATAAGCAGGCGTTCCTCTCCCCCGAGAGCCTACAGGTGCAGGCTTCATATGGGGTGAAGAAAAACTGCTGTAGGAAGAGTAACTCTCTCTTCCTCTGTCCTCCATAAACCCAGGCCTCAATTTTGAACGGGAGTAAGGTGCTTCCCAGCTAGACCCGCCCTGGTTTCTACCTCCGAAAGAGTCAAGGCTATTCCGGTAGGAGTTGTCAAATCGACCACCATAACTACCTCCGAAGCGGCTTTGTTCGGGTTCATTATAACCATAGCCAGATCTGTACAGATCTCGCCCACCCAGAGAAGACCCGGAGTCGTAAGACTCATAAGGTCCAAACCTGGAAAAGTTGCACAGTGAGGAGAAAAAAAAGTAAGCTTACTAATGTTATACATTTCAAAAGACAAGTTATCAGTTGACATTTATCAACTAAAATAAATTTATTACTATACTGGTCCGTACAGTTGTGTTATCGTTTAATCTTGATTAGGGCTGGGCAAATCACACTATGACCAGATAGAAAGCTATCTGAGCCATTTTTGCTACAAATAATTCTAAAGTTCAGTATGCCTGAACTTTGTTCACTTAAAATTTTCAGCAACATTTATTTACTAAAACATTATTAGAGCCCAGCCCTAGTCTCACGAAAATAATCACCTACAGACATTCATAGGCTAGTCAAACTCTCCTTTCTTCAAAATCATGCCCTCATATTCTAACAGTTACACAGCAGTTAAAAGGCGGCTTAGTTATGAACTGAGGAAAAAAAAAAATCTTTTTGTTTTTTTAGTGGTACAGTTGTGAGTCTTAAACACCCCACAGTTCTAATCTTATAGGAAAAATACACGTGCTCTTCCACTCATATTTGTACTTTTTGAAAATTTTCGTCCCTGTAAAATTCAGTCTCCCAATCAAAGAGTTCATGATCTTCAGTGTATCCATCTTTCACTTGCAGACCATTAAGTCTAGCAACTTAGGATTTTGAAAGTCTACCCAATGCATGCACAGTGGACACGAAAACAGTCCTTGGAATTTCAGAGTAGAGTAACAAGGAGCTGAAATCTTTAGTTATTTACCAAGACTTTGCTTTGCCTCAGGGGAGGGTCAGGCTAGAAATCATGGATATTGTAACCACTTGGAAGGGAAACACATTAGTGTCCCTGCAGGGTTATAATAGGGTGATTCAGCAGGAGTTGGGAAAGACAACCCCTTGACTGATAAAATATAAACTAAAACAGACTCAGATTACTAACTGTATCTATAGTAAACTGAATGCCTTCATTTTAAAATACGTTAGTCTCAAAAGACCCAAAGCTACACAGAAAATGACACTGTCTACAGAAAGAGCCCATGCACAATATTAACGTTACATGGCAAGAGACATTTCGGTGTTCAAGTAGTCATTCAACCTCAATCATATGCAGATTACTATATGGTAGGTACAGCTCATTCCTGAAACTCTGCTCAGACTTTTAAGTCAATCTTAATGTTCATCATTAAACAAATTATACTTAACTAAAGTGTTTAACAGAACCGTGCAGCAACACACACCACTTCTCCAGCCTCCCTACTTAGTACTGTCCTTGCCCAGTGGCACCACAGTGACTACAGACAAGAATCATACAGTAGTCTGGCCACAGCCAGACAAGAATTCAAGGGCGCACACAAGAAAACCATCAGATTATCTAAGTTTTCTTCACATTTTGTTTCCTCCAAGATAGAATCGCTACTCTGAAAAGCATGCTTCTTTGAATACGATATTAAGACCTAAATCAAATCAGCTGCTCCCTACTGTTTTTATCTGAAAGAGCAACAGTAATAGTATCCTAGCATTAAATACACAACTTTAAGACCACTGCATCAGGATTTTTATTTTTAGACCAATCCATCTTACAAAGCAGCCCAGAACATGCACACAGTTTTGAGAGTAATCAGTACCTGCCAATGAAATAATCTGGACATGACTTTCAGATTCAATACCAAGATCATTTGAGCACTGCACATTCAAACCAAAGAACACATACCCTAAATGTTCCTTGAAAACGGAATGTTGATAGATTCAGTCTAAGGCACTAAACCAGTTAGGTCGTCTGCTATGTCAGAAATGGTACGTCAGGCCAATCAGTTACAAATTGCTAGCCATTACTGAAAAATAAAACTTTTTCCATTTTCATTCAAAGACGCATTGTTTCACTGTCAAACTTTTCCACAAAAATGCTGATTATTACAAGAATCTAGCTCTTACAGTTTAGTATTTGCCAGTATTTATCGACCATGAAGACTCAGAACGGAAGTGTTCATACAAAATCGTAACAACATGCCTCAGGAACACTTAAGTTAGAAGACACAATGATTTAAACTTAAATTGGATTTGATCAATTCTTGGGACAACTGAAGGATTATTTTACCTGTTACCACCACCACCACCTCCTCCGCCTCCACCTCCATGACTCTCCATCCCATAGGATTGGTTAAGGTAAGAGTCCATGGATCGTGGGCCACCATAGCCTCCATGCCCATAATCACGGTCCATGTCTAAAAAAAGAGCAGAAAAATGTTTATAAAGAAAGCAAGCAAGGAGTCTTATTAAGTAATCTAGTTTAAATTCTTAAGTAAAAAGTTTACTCTTTGCCACAGTGCTTACAAACAAAATACAAAACTGCCAGTTGAAAACCAATTTCGACACTGTGCTTAGGGAAGCCGTGTGTCTTTTGTCATTATCTCAGCACCTCTTAACTGAAATCCAGTTCATATTTTTTCCCAGTAGTGGATAACTCAGGATTATTGTTCCATCAGCTGGAATTCAGACGCAAGTTAAATTAAGAGAATTAAATTGAGAAGCCCGATGTAGAATATGTCAGAAGTTAGTGGAGAATTAAGACCACTTCCCTCCCTTTAATAATACACACAGCTCACAAGCATCTTTCTCTATCCAACACCACAAGAAACCTTCACTCACATTGACCTTGGGTCAAGGTTACAAGGAGTCATGCTGCAGTGCAGACTCTGTATACCGGCTACAGTCAAACAAAAGAACTTTCTCCAATCTAGCACAAACAAAAATCCACCCAAACCAGCACTGAGTTGCAGTTCACTAACTGCACTAAGATGTTGGTATTTCATAGCTGAACCGATGCCACTTCGCGACATCTTTATATCTTGTATTGAAGTCTGGCAAAAGAACCAACTTCTTCCTCAACACTGGAAGTCCTGTGTAAAAGTTCTGGTTAAATAACCACTCATGAATTCAAAGCACTAAAACAGGGTCGTAGATCTGGGTAACAAGTGTGATCCACTGTCTTCCTGTAGCATACACAATTTGCACTTCATTGGCATTCTAGTGACCAAAACTGCTTCCCGGTACCAACCAACACTAACTTTTAAATACAAAGAAAGCCTGGGAAGTCAAGCCTCACAGAAAAGGTAATGCAGAGATGGAAAACACAGTGAACAATTCTGCAAATGGTATTGAGCTGACTGTATCACTTTTACACAGATGTTCTTAGCATGCCTGAATAGTCTCCAACAAATTACAATCTCCTGCTGATTTTTCTTCTGATGATGATCATAGGTACTTTCTAAAAAAATAAAGATGATACTTCGGAAACAAAAAAAAAAAAAAACTTTGAACATGGAGGTCACACACCACCACTCCATATTCCGAACATATGATAAAGATTCTGCAGCAAAGCACAAAAAATCCTTTTCAAAATACTAATCATGTAGCACCACACAGCATCAACTTAAACTGCAAAAAGTTACTCTTTAAAGAAATGGCTGAGCCTTCTAATAGAAGCATCTAATATTCCTCTCTGGTGTGACTGAATGATCTACCACCTAATCCAGTGGAATACTGCCAAGACCACCTACATAAAGATGCAGGCCACTAAGAAGAGTAAGGTAGTCAATAAAATAAATTCAGTTTCACAGAAATTAAGGTTAGATGATCCCATGGTCAATCTCAGATACAAGGTTGATTTTTTTTTTTTTTTTTTTAAATATACTATATCTAATCAAAACGACACTGACATTCTGAAAACTGAAATATCTGACCTGAAAGCACCCAATAATTTACCTTAATTTCACCTGCTCCCTATTATCTACAGACCCTGAGATGGCACAAAAGTAATTAGGTTAAGAGTTGAAGAGGTGAATCAAATCATTCAACAAGGAAGAACATAACATACTGTCAAGATCCCTGCCACGGCAATCCAATTCTATTACAGTGTAGTAAGTAGTGACCAGTGTTCTCCATATGCCAGAAGTTCACTAGTGGGAAAAACACAGAAACATTCACACGCAAAAGAACTCTTCCAAAAAAATGGCGTGAAGCATCATTTTGAAATATTTAGACTGAAATTTTTAGCATGAAAGCAAATACTAGAATATGTTTTACAATCACAGGATAACCTCTGACATCCACTTTTGCTCAACACTCTCCTTACTCATCCACAGTTCATGTTACCTAGCATCAGCAGTCTCGCTGTAGAGCTATGCCAGTCCCTAAATCCTCAAATCACTGACTCTAGGACATCACCACCTCCTCCCTAACAGTGAACAACTCACCCTTTCCAGACTCATTGCACTGCATTTACCTACATTATAATAAACCTTTTCAAACGTGAGTGTAACAGGGGATACAAAAGGTCCAAAGAAGTGAAGAGGGATGATTACTTTCGTGATTTTCTACTACAAGCAACTGGAGGTAGCAAATGAAACATAAAATAACAAGCTAAAAAGTTATTTGGATCCTTTTTCACAAAACAGATTAAGTCCTGGAACTGCTCTGTAACAAGAAGTTTCTTAAATCCATGTAAATTTTTAGTAAGAAATTGGATAAATCCACTGACAAGAAATTCAAAGGATGTCAAACACAAAGACTATCTCTCTGGTTCACAAAGTCCCCAAGCTGCAAATGAATGAAGGCATATAAATACACCAAAGGAGTACTTGTACTATTCCTTCCACATCTCCAAACGGATAGTGACATACACGATATTGGTGAGGTGGGACAGACACATCTTTGACCTGACCTAACGAAGGTGATCTTATGATCTCCTTCTGACTATTTCATTAACTGTTCCAGATTGCCGAGCAGTTAACCTATCATTCTAACCAATGGCCTCCTGGTTCAGTCATTTTGTCAGCTGCAAACTTTACCAAAGATATATAGATTTTACACTTCATGCCCGGAGCCTGACAGAGATACTGCATTCAAATTAAGAAGTGCAGTATTTCTTCAGGCATTAAGCTTTTCTTTACTCTGAAAGTCTGTTCTCCAGATAGGCTTTGTCCTAAAAAGGTGGAAAACATGTAAGACGACAGTAAATGTTCACTTAGGTGAACCAAAATAAAAGGATTTCAATTTTTGAATGTAGTAGCTGAATAATAATCACTTGCACAGCTCCAGTTATTACAATCTGAAGGTAAATAGCTTATTAGTTGACAAACCTCACAACCACAGACATCAAAATCAATTTGCACTGGCCTCTTTCACACTTTTGATTCTTCTTCTACTAACTAAAGCAAGACAGATGGACATGGAGCATTAAAAAAAGCTGTATCTGCACAGAACAGTTTCCTCTGCCTGTAGCCTGCTCCCTGTTCACTGTTACGTTAGCTCTGGCTGTCACCAACGGTGGCAATAAGCAGAAGTCGCCTGCCTGTGCAAACTATTGAGACTAAATGTGAAATTGTTTCACATGCTAAGAGAACATGTGCTTAAGCACTAGAGAAAAACCACCAGGAATTGTATTGCAGTGTCTCAAACTGAAAATTCAGAAGTGTAGTACTTCATTTAAGTTTAAATAGTAACTGTTTATCAGAGAAGCCTTTGAAGAAATATTGTATCTGCCTATCTATGAATACTACAGAGTGAAAAAGAGCAGGGGGGGGGGGGAAGTGGTTCATATTTGCTCCTGAAGTATAAAAATGAAAGAGTAAATCTCTGAACTGATGAAGTCACTGATACAGCATCTGAAACGAAGAGTTTGTTGAAGGAATAAATCAGACTTAGGTATCTGCAGCCTCTTGCATAAATACGGTGTGGATGAACGAGCTGTTGAACTAAAGTACAGAAATAGAATTGCAAAGAACGATCTCACTTTTCATTTCTAGATCATACTTAAAGTCTACTGGGGTAGGGGAGAGGAGAGAAGAGTTATGTCAAAAAGGAAAAAAAAAATATTACCTCCAAAGTAAAAAAGAATGGGACACTAAAAGACAAGTTCAATTTACAAATTAAAATGTTACTGTGTATGTATTCCTTCAGATAAAAAAAAAAAAAAAAAAAAAAAAGAAGAAAAGCTGTATCTGGTGGAGAGATCATTTAAAATAGCTGCAAAATAAATCTCAATAGCCAGCAAAGAAAAATAAAATTTTCCTTGGGAAAAGAACTAGGGAGTTAAACATATAGTAGATAAGACTCAGAATCCCTTGGTACAAAGGACTCCATTTAAAAGAAAAGGCTTAAGATCAGAGAACATTGAAATCATATTCACAGCACAAAGAAACAAAATCATTTTCAATAGTGTTCTCCATGTGGAGCATATGAAAAGGCTAGGGAGATGAGAAAGGAGAAAGATCTTGCAGTAATAAATAATAAATGAAAAAAAAAACTTCAATAAAATAAAAATAACCTTTAAACAATAAAAAAACAGAAGTATCAGCTTGAAACAAGCTAAATTTCCCTATATTTTAAATTCATAATCCAGAATGACTACAACAAGCTTAAGGATCCATCGTGCAATAGTAAGCACATTACATTTTTCATAACACCATGCCTGCTTTAAGATCACAACCTTGTCGTTAGACACAGAAGTTTTAACACAACATTGAGTACCATGCAAAACAAGGAACCAATCCAAGAATGTAGATGAGTTTTAGGAATAGCAGCAAAAGCCATTTCCCCTTCCAGATTAAAAGGACAATAGTTACAGTAATGAAAATATTAACATGAATAGTTAATAATAATATTAACAGAAATATTAACAGAAATATTAACAGAAATATTAACAGAAATATTAACAGAAATATTAACAGAAATATTAACAGAAATATTAACAGAAATATTAACAGAAATATTAACAGAAATATTAACAGAAATATTAACAGAAATATTAACAGAAATATTAACAGAAATATTAACAGAAATATTAACAGAAATATTAACAGAAATATTAACAGAAATATTAACAGAAATAAGTTATTCTACAGGCCATGTCATCTCTGTCTCAAACCAAGTCATCAGCAAGGGACAATGGTGGAATCACAGCTGTCATCAGCCATCCAATGAAAAGTGCTTCACACTGGCTGAAAGTTTCCAACAGGAAGAACCTTGCCAAGAACACAAATGAGAACTGGGCAAAGAACTCTCAACATCCGTCCTCTATTGCCATCTACTGGACCCCTACAACATAGCCTTTAGCCCACTGTACAGAATCGGGGAAAGACAAAGCTTTATGCATGCCTTACTAATGTACATACAATGCATAAACATTAGTGTTAAACATTTCAAGCTGTATACATCATAATTAAACCTTGTTTAATAATTATGAATAATAGAAAGCTTAATTATCACAATGAAAACTATTATTACAGAGGTACATGAAAGTAACAATCTAACTGTACAACATACATTTAATCAGTTACTTCCCATAGGACAACCCTGGATTCACTTTAATACTACTGTCATCAGATCTCAGAAAAGCAGATTCTGGTTAACGGCTACAGAGAATATTCCAATAAGATACTTAAACTGCCACTTAAGAAGAACCTTTTCTACCAAAAATCTAAAGGACATTTAAGTATGAATCAATACAGAAGATTAAAAAACAGGGCCGTAGCTTTAATTTATTTATTTTACTATGAAGAAAGATAAATGCAAAATAGTATCACTGGCAAAAAAGCTAAGACTCAAGGAACGTATCATAAAAATTATCATACTGCAATCAAAGATGCGTCTGTAATCCAACGTGTTATTTCTGTGTAACAGCCAGCAAGAGTATCAAGAGATCCAACAGCAAACACTTATTTGATGACATCTGTAAATGAAGCTTGGGTACAGTTAACGATAAAGTTTTTATATTAACATCCTTTTAGTACTTGCTTGCATGCTGGCAAGAGATGTCAAATCATTTCTTGAGTCTTACTAAACTCATAACCTTAATCATCTTACAAAAATATGTGCATTCCTTTTTGTTGTATCTGTGGTATTTTTGATAGTGTAAAAACAAGAGCTGGCTTTTGCTGTATCACATTTACTTTACATGCTTTCTATATTCCTTTCCAAAGTCTTAGTTAAAGTAAACTTTTTAAAAAAAAAAAATAAAAATCAAGCAGTTCCAGGTTCTGTTTTTTCCACGTCTGTATAAAAGGGGGAAACATCCTCTTTTCAATAAAAGTAGTAAGAATCAAATACAGTAGTCCGTAAGAAAACAAAACACTGATTTATGCAAAAAGCATCATCATAAGTCTGTATTCCACCCCCATCCCCACTCCTTGATCTAACAATTTTGATTTGGAACGTGCAGGAGTTCATGTTGACATGCCCAAGATGAAAATCAAGTCTCGCTCCCAGCCAGTTACAACTCCTCCAGAAAACAACATGTGCAGTCAAACCACGTTACGTACTTTTAATAACCCGTTTGTTTTTTGTTTTTGTCAACACTGACTGTTCAGCCCCAACGCTTTTTACAGGTTAGACGTATTTATAGCTCATACCTGAGACTGACCCACTGGGCATGTTCACACCACAATGCATGGGGGTATCTGGGAATCTCCAATCTCTGTCTTCAGCTGGAGAGGATGGGTCAGTGAGAATGACTTAGTGCTTAGCAAGAGCTGGAGGGGAGAGACAGGGAGCCGCAACAAGAGGCGGCTCTCTCTCCTGTCGGATCTCCAGTCTCCT
>NW_008794085.1:681409-755888 GCF_000699145.1 Aptenodytes forsteri
CGGCTGTGTCACGAGGGAGGCTGCGCGGCGGCCATGTTGGGCCCTGGCAGCCGCCATTTTGCGTTCTGGCGTCGGACACTCTCATGCTTGAAGCCGCCTCAGGATTAGCAGTGGCGAAACATCCACACCTTTACCCTCCCCCACACACACACACCCTCGGGCCCCGGCGAAGTGACCGCTGCAGAAAACACTCCTCTCGGTGCACAAGTACCAAAATCTGCCCTTACGCAGAGCTAGAAGTTGGGCAGTGCCTGGTGGGAGGGAGCCCTGGGTGGCTTCCCTGCGGCTCCGCGGCCCCGGGCGTGAGGAGCCCTGTCCCGTGGTCCTGCCAGCTCCCAACGCGGGGGCTGCTGCTGTGTTGTGCAAACCAAACGGTTTTGCAAAATAAAACGCTTATTTAAGCAATGCCACCTCTGTAATGCCCCTCTTCGATGAACCTGACATTTAACAACACCGGTTCACCTGTCAATCCCAAGACAAAGTATTTTAGGATCTATAACAGGCTGCATTGAAACATTGAAACAGGCTAATGGTAAACACAAACTTCCATTTCAAGCTGTAAGATAACGCCGTGCTCCTCTGTGCAGCCGAAGATTTGAGGAAGAAACAGACTTCTCCCCAGACACATCGTTGTGCAAAAAAACCCCAAGTCCTGTGTGAAAATCACATACGGAGAAGTATTTCATTCCTTATAGTTTCTTAATCTTTTATGAAAGAAAGAAACAAAAAGAGGGAAAAAAGCATGTGAGGGAGGGGGCAATGAGCAGATCTGGTACAGAAAACCTGGGAATGTCTCTGAGATCAAGCTGTGGGTGAACTTTCAGGTTGTAAGGGCGGGCAAAGCCACCATCTCCTGGGGTTTGATTTTGTTGGAGAAACAGGGCTGCTTTCGGTCTTGGGTGGGTGACAGGATGGCATCAAAAACTTCCAATTTCTCCCTATCTGAAAAGTAATAAAAGCCCCATTGCAGGAAAGGAAGATTGGACTCACTCAGGTCCAGAGTCCCAAGTTTTGTATTAAACTAAAACCTAAGTCTGGGAGAGCAGTCACAGTTTCCCTCCCCGAGCTCTGGATGGCAGCAGATGCGAATGTACTTGAACCGCAGACTTCGGCTGCAGCGAGGGAAGAGCACCCGCAGCCAGCAGTTTTCCCTGATGAGCTCTCCTCTGGTAGCTCTCAGCTCTCTTCGCTCCCCAGAATTGCAGGAGAAATACACGCAGAGAAAATGGTTACTCCCCGCCAAAGGGAATCTTTCCTTCGGCTTCACCGCTGACTTCTCAGCCAAAGATATGTTATGCTTGGACAGAGCGGTGATTTCAAGGTCCAAATAGCCCTCATACGGACTTGTTTGTTCACCCATCCTTTTACACATGCACCCTTGTGCAGACCAGACAAGTTTCTTGCGTTGAACATGACATTTATACAACAGGCATTTTCCTATACGTTCAGGGCTCATGTTTGCAACATAGCAGCCTTTTTTCTGCAGCCTTTTTTGCACTGCTGGGTGCAGCGCTGCTCAACCTGATCTGTAGTCTTGTGCTTGCGAACAGGAACAAGGAGCAGAACCACTCTGCCCTGCAGATGGGAGCAGGCCAGCGTGTGGGGCTGCAGGCCCCCAGAGGGGCTCCTGCTGGAAGGCAGCTGCTGCGAGTGCCACTGGGCATCCGCCTCGGCAAGCCTGCCGAGGGCCTGCCTGCCGCTTCACCATAACCTGGCACAGATGTTGTCTCTTGTCAAGAAAAAAACACATTTGAAGATTTTTCCTGTGCAAGAAAATGCATGGGCACAGCTCTATGCATTTTGCTGTACGCAAAATAAAAAATGTGAGGAATTCAAAAATAGCATATACGTGCACAGAATCCAAAGGCTATCCTAGGTAACAGTTCAATACAAATGTGGTGGGAATAAACTGATTTTCCCAGGTGGCCTGAAACACGCAGCAGTCAAAACTGTAAAGTATCGTCTCTGCTTGAGGACTCAATGCGTGCTGCAGGATGTTGTTGCTGAGGAATGCACTAAGTGGATTCTCACCCCTTTCCAATGCATCTGGCTGGGCCAAACGAGATGGCTAATGAAAATGCTACTGAATAAGCAGCTCTGAAGGGAGGAAATCATGCAGAATAGATAGATTTGTGATCGTTGTAACAATATCTGGCTAATGATTATTCAAAATAAACACAAAGATCCAGAAAACCTGATTCATCTGAATAAGCTGCCTTCAAGACTATCAAAGGTGAATGTTTTAGCTGTTGCCCTGGTGCAAAACATCTGAATCAGCTACTCCTAAGACTATCAAAGGTGAATGATTTAGCTGTTGCCCTGGTGCAAAACCTACTGAGGGATTCAACAAATGAAACTCTCTGGTAGGCTATGCAACCTAAGGGGACTATTGCATAAAGGAGAACAGGATTTATAATGAGGTGCCTGGGAGGGAAAAACTGGGATTGAACAGGAGACTGTTAAAATGAGACAGGGTTATTAGGAGATGTTTAGGGAAAAGGCCAAAGACAAGGAAGGGAGGAACAAAGGTAGGTCAGGGGAGAACAAAAAAGATCGAGGTGGATTGGAGAAGGGGAATAAAAAGGACCATTTGCATGTAAGCAGGCTGCTGGTCAGTATGTTTGTGTGGCTGAGCCCTGTGACTGATTGCCCCTGTCTGTCCTATCTTCTTTTTAAATTCTGTTTTTAACTATTTTCCATGTGACTCTGTTCTCTGTTCTGTGCCTGTGCATGTGATCTGCTCATGAACTCCAAGCCAGACTAGTTGGTGAGTCGAATGAATAGTCTGGGAGACGGGTACTGGGAGACCCTTGAAGGTGGTTTTCCCTGAGCACACATCCTTAGAACCAGGATCGGGCTATGCACGCTGCCTGCGTGTGTGATGGAGGTCTCTGTAAAGACCCAGACTGAGAATGGGCAGGACCAAGGCACCTAACACTCCCCATTTGTAGGATAAAGGACTTGATGCCAAAAAGGCATCTGTTTTGTGAATCTTTCCACTATTCTCCTAAAGCACATTTGTTCTGTGACTAATCCATCAGCATATTTACTCATTAGAGCATACTAGACTACCAAGAGTCACAGGGTTAAGCCGCTATATTTTGTCATATTAAAAATCTGACTTCAAAAGGTTAGAAGCAGCCCCTGAAGAAACCAATGATCGTTGAAATCAGCAGAGAGATTCATACAGACTTCAGGAAGCTCTGAACTGGGCCCATGCACATCATGGCAAGGTTACTTACAGTTTGTACACAACCCCCAGTGTCATTATGAGAATTACTGCTATCCTCTGTGTTGTTTCACGATCTGAGGAAGTTATTGACAACAGAGGTGGTTGTTGCGGGGACAGCAGTCTGTCAAAGAAAAGAGGGTACGTGACAAAGAGAACACTGATTATGAAAAATTTGTTCTCACACCAACAAGCACTTCAGGCACCAGACAGAAGAGGAGGTGCTTTCACATGCAGCCCTGCAAACACACAGGTATATTTGGGCTTTTAAAGTTATTGTCCCAGAACCAGAAGCTCAGGGAGAAGAAACTGGATCTGGGGGCAGACCAAGGCTACAGCGGGTATAACGTACAATTTTTTGGATTCAATACAAACAGGTCAGCAAAAGCGTATTATTTTAGACTTAATTATGATCAATGGGCCACTGTTGGTTTCAGGCTTTTTAAAACAAAGGGTCCTTCTTTCCTCCCTGCAGGACTCCAAAAAGGAAAAAATCTAAGCTAAGCAAAGCAAAACAAAATGGAGACATAAGAAAAGGAACAGACCAGTATTGTACTTCATTCGTTCTTGATGATCCAAAACATGAATGTTTCAGTTCAGTGTAGAATCTCCCTGTGCAATCCTGTTCTGCTCTTGAATTCATGTTCTGCTGCTTCCTTGGGTTTGTTTTCTTAGGGTTTTTGTAAATTCTTCAGAGCAGTACAGGGATAAGAGAACAATCAGTGATTTCTCCAAGCACACACAGCAGCACGGTTATTGTGAAATAGAGCTCTTCTGTAGTTTGGTGCTGTAACTACCCACACCCTCTCCTCCTCTTTCCAAGTGCTGTGTTTTCTTCTCCCCTTTCATTTAAAGCTTTGTCTAAAACCTGAAGAAATTGCTGCTAACAGTGGTTAGCAACCAGGTTCTAGCAATTGTGGAGGCCTAACGCTAACAAATCCTCTGTATTTCACTGCAGCAGAGTTACCTAAATCTCATCGACAATAGGGAGGGGGGTTCCTCTGGCCTTTGATAAAAGCTCTCTGTCTCTTAACTGTTTAGAGCAGGTGTGACTGACATAATGTTTAAATTTACAGGAGCACATCTCTCCAACAGCGCATCTCTCCAGTGCCGTTAAAACAGCATTCACAGCAGTGGAATATTTTTTTTTTTTTTAAATTTTTAACATACATCTCCACTGACACTTGACATTTTCAGGAGGTGGCTTTCTTTGCATTTTAGGATGATGGGGAGTGGGGCAGGAACATGAAAATGGCATTGATTCTTTCTAGACCATGAAATCTAATTCCCTTTGTTTCTTCTTAGATATTAACATAGAAGCAGATCCTTCCATCTGAGCCTCACAGAAGAACCATGGTAACCATCCAGAGCCATGCTGATTTCAGTGGGCTCTTATGTCTGTCATCACAGCATAAATCAGAGCCATTATATGGTATTTCCAAAGCTGAAATATTATGGCCTCTGTATGTATATATTGTACAACACAAGCATAAAAAATGCCCTAAAATTCAGCAGGAGGTGGAAACATCCCAATGCAGAAACATGCTAATCATGTTATCCTTTCCTACAGGAAAAAAAAAACGCTTAGAATATAGATTAAAAGTCAACCAGGCTTAACAAACTTCTTCATATAGCTCCTTTACAGGAAAGACTAGAAGCTTTCAAATGCGCCGTAGCACAGACCTGCTGGAGCTCACATGCTGCTACGGCCCGGCTGGAGCCCCATCAGCATCCCACAAGCAGCAGTGGGCACTCGCCGGAAAGAGTAATTGCTATAGATTTTGGGTCACAGTGGAACACAGAAGTGAGGGTAGCAGAACCCATTTCAGGCTTTGGTTTGTTTTTTGGCATGATTTCCAACTGCTGGTTGGTTGGGAATAGAGAGAGGATATCAGCCTCATTACCACACAGCCCTAGAGGAAAAAGGATCTTTGCAGAGCAACTTATTAGTAATTGGCAAATTATCAGTGAAGTACCTTACTTTTCTTGCATGCAAATACTTATGAGCAATTATGCTTATTGCTTTTTAGATTTACAACTTACTTTTACTTTACGCTGCTTGGGAGCCAGCTCTATTTATTATCTAATCTTGCAGGAAAATGCTGCTGGAGGTATGTAGGTCTCTGGCTGGGCTGTTTGCCCTATGGCCTCCACACTGGGCAAGTCAGAGCCGCGTAGGTGCCCTAAACAAAGACAGAAATGGGCTTGCCATTGCTCATTGCCCTTTCACTGTCAGTCAGCCCACCGATGTCCTGGAGCACTTTGAGTTGCCTGCTGCGTGCCCATTTGCTCCCATGTTAGAGGTACCTGTGCCATAACCCCTGCCTAACCTTCCCTGTCCTTCAAAAAGAAAAGCCAAACAAGATATATAACTAACACAAACATACATATTTATTGCCAATATTTTTCAACCCTTCTGTATAGGTACTTATGTATCAGAAAGGACACAAACCCAGTTCCCTCACGAGAAACTTTGCATTTAAATAGATTTTATGCACACGCCCTCTCTCTCACACACACACAGAGTAGCTGAAATAGCAATGTGCCATTCACAGCAAGGGTTTTTTCACACTGGTTTCCTAGAGAGTTTGGCCAGCGCATATACATTTGAAACACTTTTTAGATAGAAGCAGCATGTATGAGGAACTGTGAGGTTCCAAGATAAAAAACGTGAAGATAAATAACGCTTGCAGCACACAGCAGCAGTCAGACAACTTATCTCAGAGTATAAAGGCATGCTTATATACATGCCCCTTTAAAATAAAAGTCACCATTAACTAGGATACTGTTACTGTGACTGAAGACAAGAATGATGAACAAGAGAGATGTGAAAAAGCGTGTCATCTTCTAGGGAAAAAATAAATAACTGGGTAATTTTTTTCATACAGCTCAAGTGGCTGAGGACTTCTAAGGCCAAAGATCTTGGTCTCTAGTCTAGTGACTATGGTTTGTATACACAAATCCATGGGCTTGCTACAGAAAGAAAAAGAGAAGCCTGAAGAGGAGAGCCCCAGATGGGAAGGGACCTACTCCAGGATATCGCCCATGAAGGGGACTCTTCAGAAGCAGAAAACTCATCCCTGCCATAGGAGCAGAAGAAAACGCACAGCTGGCTGCCGTGTCCACTCTGACATCTGGCCTTCTCTCTTTGTACAGTTAGTGGGACACGGTAGCATATTTGTTACTGCTTTTGTAGGGAAACGGGTAGAAGAGGGCATGTCTCCTTTTATTCCGTGCTGCAGTAAGCTTAGAAGAGTTTAGGATGTGGGCTTCCGACAGGAACTGTTCACAGAGGTAGGAGGCTGCCTGTGCTCCTGTGCCTCCATCATCAAAACTGCTGCAAACTCACGCAGCGTTGAAAAATAAGTAAAAAAAAAAAGAGGGGGGAAAAAAAAAGGTTGAGGGTGTATATAATTGCACTTGCAGGCCATTTTCTGAGCCTTTGCTCTTGGGCTATTCTTGAACTTTTCAGTGTGACTCTGAGCAACATTTTCTCTCAATTTTAATTTATTGTTTTTTATTGTTATTTAAAGCCCAGGTTTCCATGCTCTCTTGAGTCAGACTGCAGAGGTGTACAGCAAACACTAACTGTTACAAGATTTGTGATACAATCACCAGAATGTCAACATACAGTTTGACATAACATTTCAGATATTTTTTCCTGTGTTTCCAAAGTAGTTCATTCCAGGAACAATTTCCACGTGGCCCAATACATCCTGCCATGAGAGCGCTCAGCATTTTTTTCCTTAAATTGTGTTATGTTGGTGAGTGTTACTGAAGGAGCTGGTCTGCAGAAGGTATTTTGCCATAGTGCAGGAAGGGAAAATTGCCATCTGATTTTGCTGGATTTATGATATAGCGTGTACACCGTGGCACACAGTCAAACTTTCATGTAGCAGCTTATTTCCAGGTTACTGACGTTTTATAGGGGAATCGCTGCCTAGTTTCGTGAAAACAAAGAACATATGCAGAATCCTTTAAAATGTATAAGAGAAGAAAATAGCTACAGCCTCTTTCTCACACTGCATGCATGCTACTTCCCATGCACTTCAAGGATGACAGAAATTTCGGCAAACACTTTACCCTTCAAGGCTCGTAAAACCTGCATATGCTGCCTATGTTTCTGGATCAGGCTTGTGCATGTAGTGTGTGTTTAGTACAATCTGAAAATTCAGTGCTGAAAATAATGTTTCTCTGTGCTTTCCGTTTGTTGTGCTTTGAATTAATCTGCACTGAGGAGCCTCACATCCAAACATTCTGGTTTCTGTGAAACATCTGATGATTACACACTCTGTTAGCTCAATAATTGTGCTGTTACACCCGCTTTGGAGCCTTGGTCTGGAGGCAGGGGGTAGGTTTATTCCCTGCAAAAGGTGGGTGCTGTGCCACCCCCCCACCACCCTCCCACACGTGTCAGCAGCCAGGGCAGCAGCCCCCACGGTGTCAGGGAGACGGGCGGCTTGGCACTGACGGAGGTTTCGCATCCCCCCAGCTCTGTCCTGGGAAGCTTCCCTCCAAGGTCTGAAAAATGACTTCTGCCCTGGTAAACTCTGCCTGCTCTGCTCCGCAGTGCGGCTCTGCCTCGCCAGAAGACAGCTACTTCTGCTGAGCCCAAAGCAGCTCGTCCAGAAAATGATAGAAATCATCTGCTCAGTACCAGCTTTTGCTTCCTCCTCCTCCTCCTCTTCCATTGCACTTGTTACTCTGGGTCTCAAGTCCTGGCACGAATGTAGAGATGCTCTCCACAGCCTGAGCGCATTCATCAGTGTGAAGATCGCAGTGTCTGTCAACATTTCCTCCACAATACTTGAGAGCATTTTGAAACCAGCGCTGGCTGTCTCTCAAAAATCCCAGTGAAATGTGGATTTCACTCAGCTCCGTGCTCCAGGGTCACATACCTCCTGGGCACGCGGTTCCAGCCAGCCTCATCGTCTGTGGTCCCAATCCAGGAGCACTTTAAGTGCAGATAACCTCATCTAACCGCAATTATAGATCTTAACACTGACGCACCACACTGGTTTTCTGCACAGGTGCACAACCCCCCCTTTTTGAGGGCTTTTTAAAATCTCGTCCTTTCATCCAGTTTATGTGCAGCCACACAAATAGTTGAATCAGCTTTCCTGAAAGGACCTTCTGAGGAAGGGCAGAAGTGAGCGTCGGGGGTTGACGGGGGCTTCAAAGGCAGTTTTTCTCACCTATTTTTGCTACCAAGGGACATGTTACCTCAAGTCCCGCCAGGTTAATAGATTCACCCCCTTCATCGCTGAGACTCCCCTGCACAAAGCCCAGAAGTATCTTAGGTAGCTATGGGAGGGAGCCATGAAGATTTGTATTTTTCCCTTCTAAGTGGTGTATGTTAGGCATTCTGGGACAGAAAGGTCAAATCAGGATTCAAACAAAAAAGAAATGCATACATTCCCCCTTCCTGTCGACATTTACCACCCAGCCCGGTCGCCTCCAGCCATGGGCACTGGTGACTGGCTTTGTTACGGGCTCTGACCCAGACCTTCCCTGTGGCTGAGATACATCTCTCTTCCTTTTGCTCTCTCCTTTCCCAGTTACGGCTCAGCAGCCACAGGCGAGCTAGCAGAGAGCTACAGCGTGAGGGATATGTGCTTATGTATTTTTCCATGAGAGGCAAAAATCGAATGCAAACATATACGTCTAGCATAACGTTAGGCCCAAATACTCAGGGCCAGCTTCAGAGCGCCAGGATTAGCGCTCCACAAAGCAATCGGTCCGCCTTGCCTCCTGCCACATTCCTGCACCCAAAATACCGGGGTTTGGAAATGGATACACCGTGGGTAAAGCCTGAAACTGGCCCCAAGCGCTCTGGTTGCCCAGCTCACACCCACGTACAAAGGCCAGCTCCAGCTCCGTGTGGTTCAGAGACCACATGTGAGACGGCTGCCCCAGGGACTGACGCGGGCTAGACCAGCTCTAGCTTTCTCCTCGTATTATATATAAGGAATTTTTCCTGCGTTGTGCTTGTTCAGTGGAATTGGGATGCGGAGCCAAAGATTGCTCCACAACCACCTCAGAAAAGCGTGATTCATCAGATGGCATTTGCAAGGGGCCATCCCAGTGCCTGTGCCCTGGAAAACCCCTGGCTACACCAGTGAAACTCTCTGGTGGCAGTGCTTGCACAGGTGGGGATCCCACTCAGGTGGGCGTTCCTAGCAGACACTCATACACTTATATTGTCTTTTCAGTGTATGACTGCAAACAATTTTAACTTACTCATCTACAACAGGCTTTCAGTACTACAGAAAAAAAAACGTGGTTTCCAGGTTATTTCTGGAAGCTTATATCATTTTTTTCCACTTTCTCCTTTCCTCTGGGCAACACCTTCCCTTTGCATAATTTCATTAAGATGTATAAACTCTCCAAGATACATACCAGGGGAAGGAAAGCGAAAGCAGCAATCACAGAAAAAAAACCAAAATACAAAAAAAAAATAGCAAAATTCCTTGGCACCAGCAGCATGGGGAATCAGATCCACCTACTAGCAAGTGAAGGTGGCGTTCCTGTGTGCACAGTCAGGGCTGTGCCAGCAACATTAGGAAAGGTATATACATTTACCTCAAGTGAAAAGGTCAGAGATCCCCACGTATTTATTTAAAACACAGAAACCAGACTGCTGTTAAATGTGGGACAGGGTCGCTTAGGACGTCAGCTGTAGGATGTGGGGTTTTGAATGAGAGCTTCACGTCTTCTCAGATTATGTTCACCTGAGGATCTGAGTAAGAATAGGGAAAAAGAAAATTGAAGTTGTTTATGAAGTCCTATAGCCCTGTCAGGCCTGATTCCTTCAGCAGATTAAAGAAATTTGTAAACTGACCACAACAACCAAGGCGATGTCCCACCTGCCCAGGATCAATCCAGCCTAGCGAGGGCTGTGCCAGAGCAACTGCCTCTCCACGGACCTTCACCATTTCCCTCCTCAAAGACGACACACAAGCTGCCCATTTAAAGCCACTTCCCAGATGCTCTAAGTCACAAGAAAAGCAAAGTTATATATCAGCTACCGTGGATATGGCTTTGTCAATTCTAGCTCTCGGATTAAATCGATACTCTCACCATCTAACTGATGCATAGGAAATGAAAATGAATTGATGGTCTTGGATCTTTTCCCAGCAGGCTAGTGTCTGCTTGTCAATGCCACCAGAACGAATATCACCGGCTGGCTCTCCTCTTGAGGCTTCAGCAAAACACACAGAGCAGATACAAAAAGCGTCCTGCCTTGTCAGCCTTACTCCTGCTCCCTGCCTAGTCCTGGACCTGGGCACCAGGGCAGGGCTGACCGGCCAGGCGCTCGCTGCTATTCCCCTGGCTGAACCAGATTGGCAAAGACAGGGACAACATAAAGCTTGGAAATTTTTCAGCCACGAGCGTGTTTCTTTGCCTGTTACTCATGTCCTTGTAAACATCTATCCCCAAACGGCATTTGAAGATCCACATTCTATACTGTATTTGTATTTGCTCTTGGCACGCCTCGGACAGTGAAAATAAATAAAGGCAGTTTCACTTGCAGGAGTTTGAAGCCGTGGTGTTTGCCCAGTAAACATCCCATACACGCAGTCCTTCATTGCTAAAGAGAACTGCACCAAAGTAAAAATATTGCAAGTACTTGTCCTGATCTTAGAGCTTGTAAAAGGATATTCTTACAGAAGCTGAAGGGCTGGATTGTGCAACCCTTAACAGCACCGAGCACTTAACCTGCACGACCAGCCCATTGAGAAGGTCTGGCACAGAAATGTTCCCCACCAGTCTGTGGTTTTGATAAACCAGCATATTAGTTAGTGAAGGACAGCAGCATCTCCAACACAGCTGAGGTCTCAGCCCTGAATTTTAGAGGGTGCCTTTTTCTGATAAAGTTAACATAAATGTACAGTAAAATTCTTTCAGGAAGAAAATGGTCCCCACATACTGATAGGGTGCTGTAGTAGAACAATTCCCCCAAACGAGTGGAAGTTTTGCACCAGATTTTATTAGGGAGGAAGGATTTAGCCAGACTTTTTACTGTTTTAAATTGGCAGCAAAAAAGAAGAAAAAGCATTCACCCGAGTGATTAATTTCAGCAGCTCCAGGACAGCCTGTAGTTTCTTACAGGGAAATAATTGGGATTCAGAAACATATAAAAGACCACTCCAAATGCCATATGTCTTTTAATCTAACAATGATGTTGTAGCCACTGTCAGCCTGACTGTGACAAATTTCTGCCAGAAAAAAAACCCTCAAAACCCAAACAAAACCCAAGCCACAGGGAAGAGAAAATAAGGACTGCAGAGATTGTTGTCAAACTTTTAGCAGGTTGAAATCGGAGCTGCCATGCACAATGGCTCGAGTGTGCGGTTTTCAAAAGAGGCATCTGGAAAAAACAAGCTTCAAATCGTTTTGGATGTGAAGCCAAAGGAATTGAGAATAAACATTTCGGGAACAGAAAAAAGTCCATTAAGAGGGGCCAGGGCAGAAACAGTTCACCTCTACCCCAGCTAGTGATCAAGCTCTGAGAAGCATTCCAGGTTTTTGGAGGATGGTTTCACCTCATTTAACCCTACCCTGTATATGACAGAGTGTCGGATGCTGAGGGGTGGAGAGGCAGAGCAGCCCAGCGAACAGTCAGCACGTTGAACTGCAGGATTTCTTTGCTTTTTGTGGTGTGTTAGGACCAGTTCCAAACGCCTCGTAATCGTCACATTAATCTCACAAGCTGTGCCTGACTTCAACTCTGCAACGTTAGAAACAGGAGACTTCCACCAGCCCAGCCTTTGACAGCCATTTAGCCACTGCCTTTGTGTGAGAACTCATAGAAGGAAACAAGAGCTGCGTCTCCAAACATGGCGACTGCTCTGGGAGAGAGCGAGAGCCACCCTCCCCTGCTCAGGCTGGAAACACCTTTGCATTTAAAAGTCACCTCCAAAGAGCTCCAAAATGCTCAGCTCGCTCTGCCCTGAAATGCAGCACGCCCCCCAGCAACCCCCAGCATGCAGGCGAGGTGGAGGAGCCCCATCTGGGTCCTTTTGTGCACAGTGCTCTGGAGAGACACAAAATCAGCAAAAGCCAAGCACCAACCGTTTGTCCCTTCCTCTCCTCCGGGTGTCAGACCAGAGGCATGCGCCTGTCTGGCACAGATCAGAGAGGACGGGGGTATCCGGCCGTCCCTCATCCCCCTGTGCGAGCACGTGTGGGACTCAAGTATCCTCTGCCAGCAGTGCCTGAAGCTCCTTCCCTGTCTCCTGTACAGGAGCCCATGCTGTGGCCAGCCTCTGAAGGCTGTACAAGCTCAGACCGCTCAGGAACTAGCAAATGATGGGGCGTCTTGCATGGGGCAGGAAGGAAAGCGGCCGCTGCCAGCGAGGAGCCCCCCAAACAGGGCAAAGGCGAGCAGCTGGGGCACGTACCGGGGTCTGGGCCTGTTTGCGTGACACAAGCAAAGAAGTATCTATCAAAGGCTGTAGCTTACACCAAGGAGTAATGCCTCTTCCCTTCAAGCAGATGGTGCCTCTGTGCCCAGACAACACTGCAGGGCGGTCTGGAAAAAGCAAAAGGGGTACGTGCTGTGGAGGATGGACAAAAGCGAGGCAGAGAAGGACAGAGAAATTAGTTTTTCTATCACAGAAAGTTATCCCAAGCAGCCTGTAATAAAGCTGTCATGATGGAGGAATCGCAGCCATGCCCGTGGCCAGCCACGCTGCCGTGCTCTGGGGCATGAGCAGATACTGTAGTTGCAGTGCATCCCGAGGAGAAGAAGGAGGCTTGCACAGCACACAGGGGGAAAAAGCAAGGGGTACGTGCTGTGGAGGATGGACAAAAGCGAGGCAGAGAAGGACAGAGAAATTAGTTTTTCTATCACAGAAAGTTATCCCAAGCAGCCTGTAATAAAGCTGTCATGATGGAGGAATCGCAGCCATGCCCGTGGCCAGCCACGCTGCCGCGCTCTGGGGCGTGAGCAGATGCTGTAGTTGCGGTGCATCCCGAGGGGAAGAAGGAGGCTTGCACAGCACACAGGGGCCGTTTGCTCTCCACCAGGGCATTTTGTCGGAGAGCCTCCCGTTCTGACAGCAGCCAAAGGAGGTGCTACAGATAATAGGAAAATCAGGGCAAAAGCCAGGGCCATGCCACGGCAGAGGTGGTTTCCATGTATTCACTAATCCTCCCTGGAGTTCTCTCCCATGAACTTCCTTTGCATCCTTTTGAGACTACGAAAACTCATAGCATCCCCAATATCCTATAGCGAGGAGTTTCAGAGCTGCAAACCTCCAAAACAGCACCACACCAAAATACTTTTATACTAAACTGAGTGTTTAAGGTTGTTTTTCTTTCCCAAGATGTGTAACTCACAGCTACTGACAGGAACAGAGGCAGCCCTGCAGGCAGTGGGGCTGCTGAGGGCCAATGGCTTTGGAGCTCAGGGCATTTTTACCCCAAGTCCTCATAAACCTGCCCAGCCCCGCTGCACATCCCAGCACCGGGAATCCCTCCCGGCTGCCCCAGCCCACTCCACTCTCCTACACCAAGGAGTAGTAGCTCACACAGAGGCTCGTTAGCTGCTAAGCACTGGAAGTGCTGTGGCCAGCAGGATAACGAGTGGAGAACCAGCATCTACACACCTTTTTCCACATCACATGGGACTGCCATAGTTTTATAATATGCAGTGCCTAAGTCCAGTCTGCGTCTGTCTGTTCATCCTTTAAATATCTTTGAACTTATGTCTTACACAGAGCTAATCACACTGCCACCATTTTGCTAATAATAGCAGCAGCCCTTCAGGCTTTCAGGAGCACTGATTGCAGCCTAACAAAACTGCAGCGATGCTGGATCTCTGAGGTCTCCTTCAAGCCTTTCTCAGTCTGGTGAGGAGAGAACAGCAGATTGTAAAGCTAAAACGCTCATTTTGGGACCCTCCGAGTCCCACCAAGGCTGTTCACCAGTGTTTCACACCCCACACCGTCTGCTGCTGAGCTCTTCTGGGGGAGCCAGCAATTAGCAGCCCCGTAATGAATGTTAAAAGCATTTAATTAAACGAATATATTCAGAGTTAAACATTGCTAAGGCTGATCAATACAAGCACAAAGATAAACAAAGCCCCACAGGCACAAGGACTTAGTCTACGTGGGACGGTAACCTGGAATGCCTTCCTCTGAAGATGCGCTTACCTTTCACTGTGGGTGTAATTCTTCTGTGGGGTAACTCCTGCAGAGACACCCCGGTGGGGCACGTAGCTGCTCTGCCGGGGAAGAGGTGGCCAAGCTTAGCTTGACTTTGAAATCTCCTAAAGGCAGGTTTCAAACCGTGGTGCAGCACTGCTGTCTACATGATCATTTTGCAGTCTTTTAATTACTTCAGAAAAATGATTTAATTAAGGCCTCTTCTGTACAGTTCTAGTTCAGAACTGCAGCCCGTCAGCTTTACTGGTCCTAAACTGAAAGAAGAACGGTCCCTGAGAGAGGACGTGCTAAGGCTCCTTACGTGATGCCTGTGTGGACTCCTGGAGCTGACCTCTGTCTAGCAGAGATGGCACTGGATCGCCGTGGTTTCAGACCACCAGCACCTGGGGAAAACACCCATGCTCTGTGTGAAGGCTGAAATTTGTGGTGAGGGACATGCACTCAGCCATAAATAGCTTTGAAGGGTTGAGGAACTTTCCCAAGTACTAAGTGTGTGAATTATTCATCCACACTAGTGCTGGCTCGCAGGGACAGCGCTGCCTCACACCTGTTTACACACTCAATTTTAAAGCCAATTCACTTAACTAGATTTTAGTACAAAGACAGCTAGAAACGTATCTCCTTCTCCTGGGTCAGATCATGCTGGCATTTTCTTAGGTCTCAAATACACATAAACATCAATACTGACAGCGATCAATTTACAACCCAACTGGCCTTTGCCTTTCATTAAGCACGTTTCCCAATTTTAATAGGTTAAAACTTGAGGTCCCGAGAGGCATCTGGTTTCTAGCTCTGTTGTGCATTACAGCCCTACAGACCTGCGTATATACCTGGAGTCTCCACTTGCCCAGCATTTTACATCCATAGGACATCCTTGCAGCTACAGCGTGGGAAGAAGTCCACAATAAAACTCTCATGATAGATGAGAGCCTGGAGGGCTTGGAGACCGACCACCACCTTCAGATATATCCCCTGGACCTCGGAGAAGCCTAACAGCAAACAAGAGCAGCAGAGTCACCTGCCCTGGAGCAGAGGCACTCTGAGGCCGTGCGACACCCTGCCACTCTCCCCTGCTCAGCCATCAGACCAAAGTCACCTTGCAAAACTGCCCCTGAATTCCCTTTCCGCGGAGGACGCCGGGAAGTCGGTGTGGCCAGGCTTTCTGCGGGGCTGCCCACTCAGGAGGGTTGGACAACCCCGACGCACAGTGCGACACCGTTGCTCCTGGGGAGTCTGGTTCTGGCTGCGTGTCCCTGGGGTCAGCGGCTCTACACTGGGAGGCCTCAGCCCAGGTCCCACATCCCATTACAGACGCCACTAATTTCACCAAACTCGATAAACTGAGAGGATTGAGGAGAGAGCAACAGGAGTTACAAAACAAACACACCCAAACAACACACGAAAAAAGGCTGAAGGAAGGGGTTTAACCTAGGGCAGAGAAAAAAAATTGAAGGGGTGAAGAAGCACTCACTGCAGAGGGGGCTGTGACAATCATCAGGTGCTCTCTGCATCCTTTACAAACAGGGTAAGAAACACGCAGCCCCATTTCCAGCGAAGAAAGGGGAGGCTGTTAAGGACACCCAACAGCAGGAGCCGTGGGGATGCCGATGGAAATTGCAACTTAAGGATGTTATGGAAACCCTTTCCTCGGAGGGCTGCAGGAAGAGCACGGTTCCCCCAGGCTGTGTGAGAGCTGGAGGTGGACAGGACCCCGCCAGCCCCAGCATCACCTGCTCTGCAGCACTTCCATGCAGCGGCCCCGGAGCGGGAGGCTGGGAGCTGGGAGGGAGCTTCAGCCTCCGTGTGCTGGCAGGGCTCTGCTCCGCTCAGGTATCGCCTGCCAGCCGGAGGAGGGAGAATCCCTTCACGAGGGGAAGCTGCAGCTCCAAGATTAGACTCTGGCCCTCGATAGCGCCTGGGGTTTCCCTGCAGAGCGCTGCCAAGCACGCAGCCAGGGCAGGGGGGCAGCCCCAGGTATGGCCACACTGGGATAAGCGTTAACGGTTCTGTGGGGACGAGCTTATCGTGGGTACTTGCAGGGGAGCAGGAGGGGAAGGACAGCACACAAGCAACAGCCGCACAGGCACCCTAAGGCCCTGTCTGAGAGACAGAGGGGGACAGAAGTAAAGAAAGAAAGAAAAAAAAAAAGGCCAAGAGGCATAGGGTGCCCTGAGGGATTGAGCTTGGCTCTAGTCAGGAGCAGCTTTAACTTGCACTCCAGATTTTACACCGCCTTTTTAAAACTTCTGAAATTTCAAGCTGGGCGTGGGGGCTCTACTTCCTCTCAGGACTATTTATCCCCCCCCCCCTTTTTTTTTATTGTTCTGCATTTCCTCCTGTTATCATGATCCCCATCTTTCAGACACATTGCTTGGCAATAGGTTGCATTCAACAGTGTTCCCTTTATTTTGTAGCTAAGGACACAATCTCATGTGGCATCTCCCATAGATGATGCCTCAGGAGGAGCGAGATAAATCCAGCTGCCCCAGCAGAGGGAAGCTTCCACAGGGTGCTGGCAGCAGCCACGGCACCCAGACCTTCTCCCATCCCAGCTCTGCCAGGGCAGCTCCACCAACACCCTCTGGGGCAAGCCAGCCCGCCCCAGGCCAGCAACATTGGCTCCAGAGACACAGCAGGTTGGTGTTAGGGAAAAGGTCTTAAAATCCACTTTTACAAGCCACCTGAAGCAGCAAAGCTACCCAGAACCGGTTAGCAGAACAGCAACGTGTTCATGCATTTATTCCGAATGGTCTAGGCAACCCAGTCCCAACTCAAGATTTTGTTGTTTATGGGCACATGTTCATTTTATGGGAACAGACCTGCTCTGTGCTGGAAGACTTCCTGCAAGCGACTGTGGTGTTAATTTAGAGGATGGCATTCTTCCCAAACAGTCATTATTAAACCAATAACCCTACATTACCTCCAGCGTCAAGGGGCAACGTGCTGTTGGAGGCAAGACAGAACAAAGGTCCTGGCTGTGGTAACTGCAAAAGGGCTTAGGGGCTGTTCTCTTCAGGGAAGGGAGAGAGATGCAGCCTGGCCAAACTCCAGTGCGTGTGGTTTTAAAGATCCTCACTTGAGTTGCATTGTGTTGATGTGCAGCGTTAAAGAGCTGCCAGTTCTGCACCCATGCCTGGCTGAGTTACAGGGACTATTTTCAGCATCTCTCTGCCAGAAACAACATCTCTCATGACTTTTATCGTGGAACGGGTACGTGTTCATAATCAGCTTGGAAAATTGTTTCTGAGCTTAATTCTAAAGCCTCATCTTTGCTACAGAAACAACTGTACTCAGTAACACAGCTTTCCCTCCCTTTAGCAGCATGGGGAATGATTTGCCGTCCTGGGAAATTGGTCACAGCATAAGCCCACAGGGTTTTGCAACATCAATGTTTGATGCCTTCAGTTTAAGTGCTGAACACGCTGTACAAGCACAAGTGGACAGCCTGAACTGAGAACTCTTCTGTAGTGCTAAAATTGCCAATCATTTGGGGAACCCTGTAAGCTAATCAGTAGTTTGTGCAGCAATTTTACCAATTCACAGTGGGAGGCAAGGGGTTGATGCCAAGGTTAAAAACACTAGAGAATTTGTCTCAATTCTTTCAGTTCTGGTAATCTTAAGGATCACCTTGCACGTTCCTACAGCAAACTTGCTCAAGAAACATTTTATTTAAATGCCTTCACAAAATGTCTTTCTGAAACAGACCACCCAGGCTTATACTCGGCTTTGCGAGGGCAAGGATGTCCACCGCCAGCCTAAGACGAGGCAGACCAGCCATAAATGCATTGCACCATGGTGGCGGATGGCCTTGCCGTCACTTTTTGCCCTACACCTGTAACCAAACTGATGCTAGCTGTCCCTCACAGCTCTTTTCAAAGGAATCCCAAACTTCAGTCCTCCCAAGCTGCTTGGGATGCAAGGCATCCACGCAGAAGTCTGTCTCAGTCTGTACTTCTGCAAGCAAATATATCAATATGTTTCTAGTCATTTGGTTTGGCCTAAACGGAGCGTCAGCAGTTGCTGTCTGGCTAAGGTTCTAGCTGTGTTTCTTCAACGGGGAAGATGATTAAGGAAACAGCTTGCCTAGAGAGGCTGGAATCTCCATCACTGTCTAACCCATTCCGACATCTTGCCAAACATCTGGCAGGAATGAGTTAGGGAACTTAATTTCTGCATGAGGCAAGGTGGCAGGCTTAAAGACATCTTGAGATATCTTCTAGTCCTGCCTATGATAGTTTGCTGTCTAAATCAAATTGTTCTGGGATCACACATTAGAAACACATTGATAAGGCTCCGCCATGCAGCTAATGACGAGACTGCCTGTACCTCTTGAATCTTTCTATATGACCTCATTTCTACAGGATTTGTGTTTTTCACAATCATTCATGCATTTTACCTCCATTAAAGAATCCCCAGCTTATAGACAGGAAATTTAAATCTTTTTAATGTCCTTTTCCCCAGGTGAGGAGAAGGTTGTGCCAAAACCAAAGGTAGGTCTCAAGTCACGGGTTTAGCCTCCCTCCTTGCTTTGGACTGAAGGGCAGTGCCATGCTCCACGTTATCTTCAAGTCCGATTGTTGCACAGGCAATAATCCCATCACACTGGGCGACAGCAGCCCAGGTAAGCTACCCCCAGCCCACTGCCACTGTGCCCTATGGCTCTGCCATCAACACTGGGATGCCTCAGCAAATTCGCGGCTTTTGTTCTCATCTTTAGCACCCTCACAGGTTCACATCCCACAGACGCGACAGAAGCCTCATTTTTCATGTTCACAACGAGCTTCAGGAGAGTTACACTCGTCAGGTTCCTGCCCAGCTCCCTTGTCTTCAGAACAGAGAAGTCTGAAAGCCAAAATCTGCTCCTGCAAGAAATCAGAATGACGGTCAACACCACAGCTGTAGGAGCACCTCATTTGTTTAACTTGACTTTAAGTAAAGGAATCGCAGTCTAGCTCGTTGCCTTCACATAACCGTACACCACTGATTTCTGTGCGCATCCATGGAAACACAATATACAGAACAGCTATTTCTGTAAGACTTTTATTAAAAATACCGTCCACAAAGCAGATGCCCCATAACCAGACCTGACTTACAGTGTCTAGGCTTCGCCCTTTGCTACCTGAGAGGGCAGCTCAGGACTGCAAAGCCATTTATTTAGCAGCAGAGAGCCTTTCACGGGTGTCAGCACCCTCCCTTACACCAAGAGGCCTGATGCCTGCTCAGGACAGCCATAGCTCTGTTTGCATCACAGGAAGCATCTTCCGAAAGGACAATTTATTGGAAAACTAAAGGATCTTCACAGAAATGCGTTACAGTGGCAGGAGCAAAGAGAATGGGCAATTTCCTACTTCCTCTCATTTGAATCAACACAGTAATTTTTCTTCCGGGGCCATACATATATTCTGCAAAACTCCATTAGCCAAATAAAAACAGTGGTAGGTCATTTAGATTACGTACATGAAAAAAAGAAAAAAACCTATCCTGAAGTACTGTATTCTAGTTAGAAACCATACCTACGGGATTTACTGGGAGCAGCAACTCATACCTCTTCCTTCTTCGGTTATAAGCACCACAGAACAAGTTCAGCATAAAATACTTGAAATCAGATTTTACTACGCAAACACAGTTTTCCCCCATTAAAAAAATAGATTAGAGGAAGATATAAACATCTTATTTATTAAATCAAATAGAAATGCAAAATATATTTCACATGCCTTACATGGAAAAGAGATGAACTTCCAAGACTTTAAAGCAAGACTGTGTCTGTTGACACGCAGGAAATAGGAACATTATAAACAGTCACAGAGAGGAGGAAGGACTGGGGGGAGGTGACATGGGGATGATGGGCAGTTCCTCCCCACTCTGAGAAAGCTCTGCTAAAAACAAGAACGGAGTTTATGCTAAGCAAGCATCACAAGCCTGAAATGAACTTTAACATATAGTTATTTTGGAGGAAGTTGTCTAAAGAAGTACAATTGGCTAATAACTAGTCAAAACAGTGATCTAAATTATGTATACCATACTCATATGAAGTGGACATGGGTTTATTTTTTGAACATCAGTAGGGACAGTAGGAGAATCGGAAACACCAAAAAAAAAAGCTTTTAAAAGCTGGATCAATCCACAGCCACATTCTTTGTGGCTCCACTATTAAAATAAGACAAAAAGATGAAAAATAGAACTATTTTTCTAAATATTTTAATGACTTTGTCATCCTCCAACTCTTCCTCCCTCCTACACACAATTTCTTGGAAGCTGAAATGACACTCAACAGCAAATACAAAGCATACACGAAGAGTATATTCCACAGTTTTCCTAAAGAGTCAATAGTCCAGCAATTTTAAAGTGATCTATGTGCAAAAAATAAACACATGAAAGTTTCTTAAAAAAAAAAAAAATCCACTGCAGCCTCAACTTCTACTTAAAAAAAAAAATCTGAGGATTAGCACTAAATTTCCCAGTGGAGGACAGATCAGTAACTGCAAGTACTCTGCCAAATCTGTGACTTGGTGTTGCAGAACTGTCAACATCCCAAGTTTACTACCTGCTGGCAAGTGGAAAACAGACTGTATCCCCAAAAGAAGTGGGAAAACCACTGTTCATAAACTGGTCTTCTGATATACATAACCATACGGTGCAGGTATGTATTCAGAGACTGCTACCTACAGCTGAGAACAGTCCTCCCAGCATGACTAACAGTAAATGATTAACAACAAAATGTGCAAGATTCGTAGGAGCAGTATTTGAAATGTTCCTGACTGCTCAATGCCCCTAGGCCTAAACTATCCCCTCGTTAATAGTGGTGTAAGTCAGGGCAGCTCTGGTGAAGTTACAGTAGAAATCGCTGTGCATGAGGATTTCTGTGTGAGAAGAACAGTCCCTTGAACTACAGACTAGTTCAGTCCTGACCGCACTACAATAGGGAATTGTGTTTAAAACCATGAGTAATCGTGTAATCATCTCCCAGCATAGTACTTCTTTTCTGCACACATGGAATGTAAATGGTCAAGATTTACAACTGATGATTTTGCAGATTTAATGGATTGTATTTCTTTAATGGTTCTGGCAATGCAAACTCAAGTTAAAAAAAACAACACCAAAAAAACAAAACTAAAAAAAAAATCCCACGCTCGCTGCTGTCTGCTTTTTTCTTTATTTGATGACTTATCTGGCACACAGTTAGGGTTTTCTAACAGTGCGTAAGTGTTCAAAAACATCAAATTACTTGGAGTGGAGGAGAAGGGTGGTCCTACGGTTAAAGTCCAGGTGTGGAAGAGACACCACAATAGGTGATAAAGCTAAATCACGTTTGGGTAAATCGTAACTCTTATGTCTCTGTCATTAGTCTAGTAAATGGAGCAGACACCCCAGTTCCTAAGCAAGGGCTGTGAAACAAAACAATCACCAACTCATAAAACGCCTTGAGTTTCCCAGATGAAAACTCGGAAGAGGAGCAAAACATGAGCAGTAAAGTCACTTGGTGTTTAATGGCTTTCGAAGTCACCTCGCAAAACAGTTCAAATATCAAAACTATCCCCAACTTGAAAGCCAAGTGGCAGTATTCTCCCTTTTACCACCCACTGCTGCGTGGGACAGAGGAGCGTTATGGAAGCTGAGGGGGAGACCAGCTGCGGGAACGTGACCAGTCTTTGCCGGTGTGAAGGAGTAGCACACTGGACCACAGAAGAAATCTCACCCGACAACATGAGGCCTTGAGGATGAAGAATGAAGGCAAACACACTTGGCCTGATGCAAACCACATACCTTAATGCAGGAAAATGGTGGTTCTGGTGCAGTTCAAAGCACAGCCAAACTGGTTCCGTTTGCTGAGGATGGCTAAACACTAACAACACACATCAACATGTGTTTCAAGTGCTGTTAGAACCATACCATATACAACATTTATCCTTGTTTTTCCCCCCATAATGCACTAAAGTAAATCCAGACCTTAAGGAATAACTTGCATAGTAAGAAAAGGTCATCAATTTAATCATTTACTTTAAGCAGGCAAGCAAATTTGTAAACATTCAAAAGCGGCAGCATCCAAGTTACAAACAATTTAAGGAAAAAAAGAGTTGAGATTAAGGTTCTTTATCCTCAAAAATTTTGGGAATAATCTTTTAAAACACTGCAAACATTGAACGCTCAGTTACACCTCTTCTAACTCTGCTAGTAGTCCTGCCTTCCAAGGAATTCTGCTCTCTAAAACTCATGGTCTCACAATTGCCATACTTTTTAGCATTTGCCGTTTGGAAATCAGCTACCGGAGCATTTCACCTCAGCCTAAATCCCGTTAGCAAAGGGAATGCTTGTGTCTTGATTCAACACCTCTTTAACTTCCGAGGGCAAAGCGTCAAAGAGGTGATCTTCCACCACGAGCCCGCTTTTCCTGAGAAGCTGACACTGCCCCAGCGTGGCTGGCAGACGGTCCAAGCAGTTTCCCTTCAGTTCCAGATGAGTCAGCTGCAACAGTTGACTAACTTTATCTGGGATTGAGGTAATACAGTTTTGTCCCAGACTCAAAGTCCTCAATTTAACACATTTAAACAACTGTTTTGGCAAAATGTCGACTTTGTTTCCTGTGATGTGAAAATGCTGCAGATTTTGAAGCAAACCTATTTCCACTGGAATCAATGCAATTGAGTTGTAGCTTACATCTAAACACCTAAGTTTCTGTAAACTGAACACTGCGGCTGGTAAGGATTCGAGTTTGTTATTGGAGAGATAAAGAGACTCCAAATTCTTTATGTGGGTAATGGAGGAAGGAATGTTGACTATTTTATTGTGCCACAGCTTTAAACAAGTCAATCTTTTTAAGTGCTGGAAACTGATAATTTCTTCAATTGTGCGAATGCTATTTGACTTTAAATCCAGTTCCTGTAAGTTAGAGAGGCTGAAGATGGCGTGGGGAATTCTCTCCAGTTCACAGTTCTGCAGTTCCAACTCCGCAACATTAGTCATTTTCTTAAGGCTATTGAGTACCACAAGCTTAGTGCCGTCATTATGAATGACTAGTTTTGTCAGATGTGGTGCCACATCTGTGATATTGGGGGGAATTTTGGTCAAATTGCTCTTCACGTGGAGAATTTTAAGGTGTCTCAACTCTCTGAGAGATTCAAGCCCTATCATTTTATTGTTTTCAGAGTTCAAGTTGCCTATCAAGTACAATTCACGGAGGTTTTTGAGCAAATACACCCACGCAGGAATTTCTGCAACATCTGTGAATTTCACATGAAGGCATCTCAAGTGGTCCCGGAGGAAGCTGAAGGCAGTCTGCTCGACCTTCGCAGGGCAGTGGCACAGATGAAGCTCCTGAAGATTTGTCATCTGGGAAATTTTCGCTGGGATTTTCGCTTCAGGAATCAGCTCCAGTTTCAACACATCCAGATCCGTCAGATCAAACACTGCATCGGGGACCCCCGACAGCATGAAGAGATGCAACTCTTGCTTGTCCTGGGCATTGCGGGAAACATGTTGCCGCAGCTTTTCAAAAGTCCATTCATGGTTTAAACTAATTTCCCGTAGTTTGTTCTCACTTACCTCTGACAAAAAGACACCAAATCGCTTAGAATACAGCTGGTCGTACTGATCTACCATATGCAAGAGAAATGCAAAATCATTTTTGACATCAGGGATATCACTGAAGCTACTCTCTTCTCTGACCTTTTCAAAGGAATATTCTTTTAAAGGTATTCGGAACAGCCAGAAAAGCGTGTAGAGGCAGATAAAACCATAGACACAAATGAGGGAAATATAGCTGATAAGCAGCTTCTTCAACATGTAAGCCATGTTGTGTGTACATTCAAACTGTGTGTAGCCAATCAGGTGTTCCACTTTCGGGTTGCAGATGTGTTCAAAACTAATGGTGTTGACAAAGTTTGCGGTATAGCAGAGAATAAATATGAACTTGACAGTCTTGATGACAGTCTGGCCAACATAGAGCTTGTAAATCAGATCACTGTCCTCCACGTGAGCCCGGAACTTACGGACTTTCTCAAACAGGGCTTTGGCTTGTTCTCCATCTTTCTTATCTAAAATAGTGACGCTGGGAACCTCGATCATCGGCTTGTCAGCTGAAAATTTGAAGCCAGACTTTGTTATCATGGGAGTGCTGGCACTTGGGCTTCCCTCATCACTGCTAGTGGAAACGTACTTGGGCAGGGACTGGGCACCAGTTAACCTCTGTTTGTTCTCCTCAGAGTCCTCACATGCTGTTTCAGACAATGCTTTTGTAGTCCAAGGGGACTCAAAGCACTTCCCTAATATAGACACAAAATGCTCAATTTTTGAGCAAGTCTTGGGATACTTGAACCAAAAATTGCTGCTGACTATTAAAATGATAGTATGGATGAGAACAAGATAGGGAAAATACTTTGAATACCAAGGAAGAGCCAAATGATAGCACATCTGGTTAATAAATACGTATTGCTGAAAATCCAAATTTGTTTTACGGCCTGAAGAATCTTTCTGCTCCTTCTTCAGCTCCTGGCCTGATTCAGTGGGTTGATACTGAGAAGAGGTAGCTCTGCTCAGAGGTACGTCAGGTGTTACAGTAGGGGCACTTCCGAAGGAAACCGTTCTCATTGATGCTTCTTCTCCTTGACCAGTGGTTGTTTCAACAGTGGTAAAGTCAGCCTTCCCTGACGTGCCGGGTTGTGCTTTTGAATTTACAGTAGACTGCAAAACTGGCAAGCAGACCACCTGGTCTTTGGTCAGCTGCATGGTTCCAGCAAAAATGGCAACCATTAACATAACAACAGCTAGATAATCCATAAATACATCCCACCATGGTTTCAAGATACGATAAGTTGGCTGGATGTCATTGAGCGATGCAACTTCTGCAAGGGTAAACATTCCTACAAGAGAACAAAGACAAAAATCAGTATTGTTGACTGGTGGGCAGGTTATTTTACCGTTTAATAACAATCACACCATGACATACAGATCCTCAGAAGGTTCCAGTTTTCATTAGGTTTTGTTGCCTGTCACACATTGTCCATCATTCCACTCAACACTCTTTTCTCAAAGGATATGTACTGAAATGATGCATTACTTTAGCACCAAAGCAGAAGTCTTCTCACTTCAGGCCAGATGATATTTACGTATCTTTGCCACTTCACAGAACAAGCACCAAAGGACTGCTCTGTGCAACTGAAATATCTGAAAGGTAAAGTGCTGTAGCTGATATGTATTAATAACATGAATAGCAACAATTGATTACATTGCACAAAATGTGATCCTGTAAAAATGACTGCTTGAGCCTGAACACGTGAAATCCAGCACTAACGTTATTTTGTAGTACCTTGCATTTAAACAAAATAGCATTTGTTAAATACTTTGCACCTTGCTCATGACTTGCACAGCACATTTTAGGTCTCTTGCTACATTATGAGCAAGGTCTTTCATTTCTTTCCATCTAACACAGTAACAGTCAATGTCTCCCAGTCCTTGCTATTGAGCATCCACATTGCTTACCAGATTGATTGGCTCCTTTCCCTTAAGTACCGCTGCACAAGTGAAAGTCTTGCAGTTACTACGTGAATATTTGGCACAATTTTTTTAACGTGTTTGGCTGTTTTACAGTGAGAAACAGTTACCACGTATTCATTGGACCAAATGGTACTGTGTAAGTTTTTTTCCCCAATTAATGAAGAAATCCTTCCTCAGAAAAACCCAACCCAGCTAACCAAGAAAAAAACCCCACAACTCTTTCTTAACATAACAGGGGAAATATTTTTTTCAGATTATCATCACAGCCTGGTGTTTACAGGAAGCTGGTTAGCCCAGGTAGCACAAGAGCAGGCTGCAAGGCTTTCACTTTAAATTAAACATATGCACTGTGAGACAAAGTGGCAAACTGAACATGTGAGAATCCAAACCTCTTCGCAGCTTTAAATAGCTTGCTTTGTTTTTTGTTTTGACAAAAATCGAGAGGACTCAACTTATCAGCTTTTTAAAAAATAAGCTTCCTGTGCAAGCAGGATGTGGTAAAATCATCATTTTAACTGCTGAACTTCTGACCCAAATTTGCCATTTCTAAAGTAAAATATGCAGCTTGTGTGCACACATGGAGTGGGGAAGGAGACAGGATGTACATTATCGCACAGAGTCTAGCTCCCTTCGGTCGGGAGAAGAACAGCTTAGCAGAGCACAAGGAGATCAAAGCAGGCAATATAAAGATGCGTCAGATTTATTATTTTTAACTTGCGGCATACCAATTCGTACAGACCTGCACCTTACAAACCCTAAAGGCCAGCGTCACAGGCAATGAATGTACAACAGGATCGTTTGATTATTTCTAGCCTACATTTCTCTGAAGAAGAGAAGACATTTCTATACGCAGAACTCAAATATCAGCTACTGCCTATATGGTCAAAGGCATGCATTAGCCCCTCTCCTTCCCCGCACCAGCGCAAGCAGCTCCCGTGATCTCGGTCTGCAGGAAAGGCCGGCGGTCGCCGTTACAGAGCCCGGCACGGAGCTCACGATGAAAGCATCTCCTCCACCACAGGGAAGGATCCAGCCCCTGGCCTCCCAGGCTCTCCTCCAAGGAGCTTTTACCAGCTTTGCATACCTAGCCTGGGATTTGGTGAAGGCAGCCAAAGAGGAGAGGGTTTCATCTCACTGCAGCACTCATCTCAGTTGGTGCTCTTGGCACAATTGCCAAAATGTAAAAGTTAAGGCTCAGTTCCTCAGGGACTGGGCAGAAGGAACTTCCAGCTCTCTCTTTCTTTATTTTCCAGTGGGCAAATGAATGTCAAATACTCCCCCCTCACCAGTAACACAGGCTGTCGGGGTCTTACGGTTCTCCCAGCTCCCCAAGAGCCTCCTCCCGGCAGCACGGTTCCCGAGCCTTTCCCCACGCACCTCCCCGGGGCTGTAGTTGCTATAGGAAGTGCTGAAGGACACAGAGCAGTAACACACCCCGCAGCTAGCAAAGCCCCACAGTGCTTCACTTGAAGTTAGCAACAAACTCCCATTTTCTTTTATGTCTCCCGGTGCTTACCTAGACCGAGTCACAGCATGACTGCTTGCCCTAGAATTGCTACCTTTGACATTTAAATAACAACCGTGTGCAAAAGAATAGCGTTAGTCATTTCTACTAACGTGAACAGATAGATGTAAAAAGGACCCTCCTTACTCCTAAGGCACAACTGCCCGCTGCCCAGGACAGGAGAAATAAAACAGCACCAGAGGTGGTTTTTTTTCCCTGCATGGATTTTTTTTTCTTTCTTTCTTCTTTTTTGGGCTAAAACAGCACCAGAGGTGTTTTTTTTTCCCTGCATGGATTTTTTTTTTTTTCTTTCTTTCTTCTTTTTTGGGAGCTGTTTGGAAGGGATGCTCTCGCGGATCTCCAGGCTGGTTTTCACTGTGGTCTCACCCACCTTGGCAGCCACAGGAACGTCTCGTCCACTAGGTTACTAGTGCAATAGCTGAACAGAAGAGCGCAGAGCCAAACGCTTAGCAAGGACAAGTCATGCATACGTACTACAGCCGTGCCTCTGCACACACAGCTATGCAGTGTGCAGGGAGAAGGAGGCAAGCAGGATGGGAAGGAGGAATGAGATGACGGCTGTAACAAACACGGGTAGCTGCTACTGCTTGTTCCTCGGGGGCTAGCCTTTCCCTCAACTTTGCACTAGCTAATTACATGGGAAGTTACTTCATTGCGGTTTGGGGCACAACCTGCAGAATTCCTTTCACAGAATGGAGTTGATTTTTTTTGCTTCTGCCATGAGAACACGTGGATAAAGCACTGAAACCCAAGTGCTGCAGACGTGGCTGCTCTAAGCAACTGAAATAGTGGAAAAGAAATGAGAGAGCACAAAGTGGTTCCAGCTGGAGACTTAGAAAGAACAATAAAAAAAGCTAAAGCTAAAAATCACCTCTACCAGACCTCTGTCTCGCACACACACAACATGATTTCAAAAAAGGTTAGGAGACACAACAGAGCCCGTGTAATCCTCTTTGTGAGGCTGTAAGCAGTGTGGTGTAACAGGAGCTTTACACCGAGAAGTACCACATTCAATGCTCTGAACATGTCTTTTCTTTCAAGTTACTGATACTCACAGAAGAGCTGCTGCTTTGGCAGAGATTAGCAGTTACAAACCACAAAAAACCCCTCTGTGGCATTACTGACTAACACTGTGTCTCATGACAGAGAGACAGACCTTCTTCTAGCTAGCAAAAATCAATTCCAGGAGCTGAAAACAGGTTTCTGTCCTCACATGTCTGAAATATTTAGATGCTCTGAGTCTTAAAAACCAAAGTGAAAAACTATAAACCTACGCATAGTATAAGACACATTCTGAGTGACAGGCTGCAAATAAATTTGATATTTTCTCTCTTAAATCCATCATTACATGTATTGGTGTTTGATTTTACTAAACTAATAACCAGAGAAGTTAACTTTTATTTTTGCAGATGCTTAGAAATCAAACTATTAAGAGGTACTCAGAACAACAGGTCTCTACAGTATTGTAATGGGTTTGGGTTTTCTTTATTCCACGGTTAAATTTAAACTATTTAGAGCTTTTAAAACCTGCTTTTAAAGCCTACTGTCCAAAATATTCCTTGGAGTAGGTAGATAGTATTTTCATCGCTAATTTTCACCTCCTTTTAAGGGTGCCAGATTGGGGTTGGGGTTTCATGATAAGCTGCACTGATGACATGGCAGTAAGGAAAAGGAAAAAAAGAAAAAAGGAAAAAAAAGGGAAAGAAAGTCTGTGTCTGTGTCTGGCAGGCAGAGCCTACAACTCCCTGCCGTAGGCGGTCTCCCCTCAAGACCAGTGCATGCTCTATTCACAACCCCAATGCAAAAAAAGGCTGTAAGCACGTAGCTCAAACTGAAGAAACAAAGTACTATGCAGCTGAAAAGCCAAAATGTCTGATTTCTCATGGTGAAAACATGCATTTCTTTCAGCCCTTTTCAGGGCTCGCAAGGCACTGAATGGACCTTGAGGCTCAGCAGAACATAGGGTTTTGACACACTGAGATCTAGACCCGAACTAGAAAACTATGGTTCTTGCAGAGAAATAATTTTTAATTCCCAATGTGGAATTTCAGGACACAATCTCCTTTTTAAAATAGCATATTTTAGTTTGGTTTTAATAAGCACAGATTTTAATTCAAGCCTATTGCAGTATGATCTTTAGGGCTGCACAGCTACACAAAATAAGGAAGACCTTTAATTTTAGCAAATAATCCTTTCTCCTCCGAAACCCTTTGTCTCCAGTTCTGCAACTTGGATGATGCTCTAGGATAACATTAACCTCTCCGAGCTCCATCCGTTACCTCCAGCCATCTACTGGGTGCATTCTCTCTCCGGGGAGGGGGGGAAACAACTTTACCCCAAACACATGCAACTATTCTAAGCACAACTGTTTCTTGCTACCTTCTAAGATTTTAGGTGAGAAAACATAAAGTTCTGAAAACAGCATAGTACTACCTCCCTTTTCATTGCTAACGTGATACAGAGCTCTAGAACTAAACATACTCGGTTTATTTTGCAGTTTTGCAGAAAACAATATAAAAAGAAAAAAATTGACAACGACAATACAATTGTTCTAAGTTACAGGCCCACGTTAAATCAGCAAGGGTAACAACTAATTTCATAAATCTTACTTCCTACCCAATTATAATCCTTTCATTAGTCTTTAAAGAAAAGTTGTAATAGAAAGAGCTCAGAATGTGATTAACCTGCTGAATTTTTCTGACATATTTCAGACTATAAATGCTGAAATACGAAGGGGACATATTGGGGTTATTTCCTAAGAATCTGTTCTAGCTTAAATACAGAAGTTAGAGGAAAAGGAAGCAGCAGATTGGTATGTCACTAATGTTTATTTACATCCTACTTCTTCCTGTACTTACTGATAAAAATTTCATCTGTCTGCCCCTGTAATTCACTGGCCCTCCTGTTTTAAAAGCATATTTAAAGTTAAAGCAAATTCAAAGTTAGAACAAACAAATAAAACCAGAATTGCAGCACATGAACCTTTCATTTTACTTTCAGGTTCCCAAGACTCCAAACAAGCCCACTTTGTTTCAGGAAACAAAAAGATTCTTGAATTAGCCTCGTCACCGCAACTGGTCAAGAATTTCCTAAAAAAACCCACATTTCTAGTTGAAAAGAAAAAGTGCTACCATGAACAAAATTGTTTTCTCCCTTCCCACAGGAAATTAAGAAGTTTTCCCATAACTAAAAGGCTTTGCTAGCTTGCTTTTGATCAAGTGACCATAGGTTTAAATTTATTTCCGCTATATATTTTACTCTCTCTTTCCACCAACCATTTCTACTTCCTTTGTTTTTCTGCTTCTGCAACATCCTACCAAGGCAGGCAATTAGACCTTAATGTGATAAGAATGGATTATGAGATTCCTCTTAGCCAGGATGCTGCAAATGTCAATTGTTCCACAGACAATCTGCAAAGATCAAAAAGATGGCACCATCCTTTTTTTTTTCTTCCCCACAGAACCATGTGTAAGGAGCCCCAGAGCCCTTGTAAAATAATGCATAAAGACATTCAGAAAAGAGCCTATGAATGAATTTGTGCATTCTGAGCATACAGGCATGTTCATCGCCTGCATTGGTTATTCAGTTTCCGAGATTAAGAGAAGTTTAAAACAAACTGAAGGAGTTTTAACCAAAACACCAGCAGACTTTGGGATCTAGCAATAGAGGGAAATTGTCCCTGCTACTGTAGCTGGGAATATTACAACTATTCCTATCCTAGCCCGGTTTGCAGCTCGTAGTATGTTGGCTGAGGCACTGCCCCTGGATAGCTGTAGAGAAGCAGCAGCCCATTTGAAAAAGAGGAGTTAACTCTCTGCTGCTTTATTCCGCAGGGGATTATTGTGCTTTGCTCTACCTGACCCAACTCAAGTTACAAAACCAGTTTTAGGTACAACTGTGACTACAACTTCTTTCCTCAAGCATCCTGCAAATCAAACCCCCAAGTTCAGCTAAGCATGGATTTGCACGTTGAGTGTCCCTATTGCCTGAAAAGCCCAGGCAACATTCCACAATAAAATACAACATAGATATTTTTAAGTAGGTATTTTAATAGTGTTTCTCTGCTATATGAAATGTTTTGCTACTTCTTCAGCGACGGGAAGTATTGCAGAATATTAACCAACACCAGAAATCAAGGACTACAGCGCGGCTTACGGTATCAGATACTTCCTGATTAGTGCTTTTGTCTCAGGAAGATCAGAAACGGATTTAACGTAAGAAACCTGCATGGAAAAAGATTTCCATTTTTTTTTTCCACCAAATTAGAATGACAAGAATTCCCACTCACTATTTCTTCCCTAAACATCTGACAGCGACCAAATCTACCAGTTACAGATCAATCTGCAAGATCTGGGTTGGTTTGTTTTTGTTTGGCTACCCCTTGACTGAGCAAATTGTTATTTGTTTGGCCTATTTGATATTCCAGGCTAAGCAAATTTCTATGGGATGGGATATTTTCTGTATGATTTGACTTTCTTAAAATTAATTGCATGTCACCCTGAAGGTAGTATTTTAGAGATGGTGTACCACAAGATGCTCTGTGGGCGTAATGGATGATAACGGAATAAGGAGAAAGCAACGAACACAAAGCTGAAAGGAGATTTCCTGTAGAGAAAAACATTCCAACTAAGGAACAAGAGTTCCTCAATAGCTTTTAATTATAACTAAACTCATTATATAAATATATACGGAAAAATATGATGCTGTTATTTGATAATATACTTGCATGATTAAGGAGGATTAATTAGCACCACTCATACACTCATTATTTCAGAAACAAAAAAAACCAAACAAAAACCCCCACAACTAACCCATCTCCCAGGTTCCCCCATCCCACTGCCCAAATTGTACAGCTATAATTTTGGACTTTCCCTTGAAGGAAATATATAGTCTCTAATATAGACTGTAAATAAATTCACCAACTAAGGAATCATCATCTTTATGAACAACATTAACCTGACTGACAGTAATTTGGTAAACGAAAAATTATCAAAATCTAATTTCTCTCAGACTGCATACAGAAATATTAGGCTTCAGTAAGTTGGAGACAAAAATAAGATTCTTGCTTTATATAATCAATGTCAAATTAGTACCCATTTACAAAAATTAAATCTATAAAAAACTTTTTTCTTTTTTTAAATCTTCAAAAATTCTGCCCTTCAAAGCTGGGCTTTTTCAGGTTGTATAACACTCTAACCTACTTTTGGATCCTGCTATTAAAGTGTTTACACTGAATCTTCCTTGTTTACCAGCTCTTTGAAGGTCTAGTGCTATACACCACTCCTACACAGATGGTTTTGTAATCAATGTGATATTTAAAAAGCAGTATTAGCAGCCATAATTTCCCTAACAATAAACTCTCAAATCATACCTCATTCTTGCCTTGCTGTAAATGACCCGAGAGGTCTGTTTCAGGATGACTGTCAAAACAGGAGCCCAATGTTGTACTTCTGACCAGCTCCCCAAAGCACCCAAAGCTTATTAACGCAATTAACCCTGCATTCGCCGCATGCAAGTTCTGTGTCCACAGAGCGCAGAAAATGAGCAACTGCCCACTTTGCCTACTGCAGTACCCCTGAGCCATGCTCTTACGAGAGGGCTGCTTTGACCAAAAGCACAAGCTTCAGTTTTTATCCACATTTATCCCCAGGCTTCAGAGTGCAGTGCAGGCACTCAGTATCTTTCAGAATACGACTTGCCAGTTTTTGACCTTGAACAGCTCGGAGAGATCCTAAGCTGAATGTTCAGCAACACTGCTCTGTCCCCACTTCGCGCAGGTTAGTAGCACCTGAGACCATAAAGGGCGTGAGAGAAGAGATAGGAGAAAGAAACAAGAGCGGAGGGGAGAGTGGTCCTTGAGCATCCCTCTGCGTGGGTCTCTGTAGCTGGTGAAGAGCTCAGTATTATAACTATACGTGTTACAGTTCAAGTCAGTTAACCACGTGATTTTACAGTTATAAAACAAACCACCTAGCAAGGCAACATGCAAGAAACCAAGAGAGATGACTAATGAGGCTAGACCCCAGCAGGGGTAAATATGGAACTTATGCTCTTCATATCTGTAAGTAACAGTCCATGAATGCAGAGGCATTTGACAGGCAATTTCTTTCAGGAAGAACATGAATCTTGCACAGCACAACTGCGTGAACAGAAATCCTACAGCAGAGTAACAAGGACCTTGCAGATGAAGGCAAAGAACATGCCTCGGTGTATCCCGGCACATGCACTCCAAACCTTACATTGCTGTTACAGCCGCCATTATTTACACAATACTGATTCACCCTTCTTTTATCCGAGGCAGCACATCACCAGTGATCAAAGAAGCAACGCTAAGGCTGAGCGATCAGATTTCCAGCAGCATTTTCTGTTTTACCTAGCCAGGCTACAGCAAAAACAGTGAGCGGACAATTTGTATCTCATTTCACAGAATTCCTAAAACATACCCAAACTGGTAATCTTGAAAAGACAGCCTAACTTGTGTGTGCAAGACCCCCAGTTTAACACTAAGTGCTTTTACTCAAGTACAGACACAACTGAAAGTTACTGCCATTGATTTAACCTGTGCTGACATGGACGTACAATGCAATTAAAAGTTACACCATCCAATAAACTCTAACAGTTGCTTGCGCTCAAGTGTTAAACATTTAATCCCTTTGCCATTTCAAAATCTGCTGTTCCCCTATCTTTTAGCCAGTGATGTTTCTGCAGTGTTTTCACGACCGCTATCAGAAGCACAGGAACACACAGTAAACATCTGGCGCTTCTACTGACCAGAGCACTTTGGGAATTTATCAAGATGCAAAAGCAAGCTGCACCAAAATAAAAGCACATCTGGTAACTCTAGTCCCTAGAGGCTGCTTTTTATTACTAAAAAAACCCCAGCGATACAATTTTTTAAAAAGTAATTAAAAGGATTGGAAGAGAAAAAGGAAAAAAATAACAATTATATTTCCTTTTTAGTTTAGAAATCTGAAAAACAGAACAGTTAAAAATGGTTTAGACCCTGAGATGTTATTTAAATTTGCTTTCACGTAAATAAGTCCACATGGCTACAAAGTTTTTTATATGAAATAGCTTGATCTCAGGTAGAGATGGCACTGAGCGACTCATGCAATTCTTCTGAAAAATACTCCTTTCTGATCCACAGCCACACACGCTGCCAGTCTCTGTCTCGTCTTGTTCTGGATTCACTTGAAACTGGGGCAACTTCAAAAGCGGTAAGAAATTGAACTTGGCATAGAGCGGCTAGTTTGGTGATTTTAAGCCACAGAATGTAAAGATACAAATCTTATTACAGGATATATTAGTACCTTTAACTACACACCCTAAACATACCTGAAGAATAGGAAGGAGTGCCTACCAAAGAAAAAGAAATGTGTCGCTTATACTCACGTTGCTGTAGGTTTTAATAGCCCCTCTTAAGGGCAAAATGACCTCTCCACCCTAACTCATGGTACTGAAGTCTAGATTTACTTAATTTCTAAACCGTATTCCCATCAGAATGGAAGCAGGTTTACTGAGTAACTAAAGTAAGTTATTCTCAATGAATACTTTCCTTCTTTTTATTTTTAATGGACATGTCAGCGACCTTGCACTGGAACATTTACAGCATCCTCACGGAGATCTAGAGCCAAGAGCAGACAAAAAGTTCCTTTAACTAAAGAACAGGCTCCATTGTTCCCTACCTGAGCTGGTTCATCTCTTCAGACAGAACAGCAAACACAGTGACTCTCACTGGGTTACACATTAAACAGAAGTTTCATATACAAGATTTGCACATGTATAAGCTGCTGTATTTTCAAGTACCTGCAGTGACGCTTCTGTTATATCCATTAGCTAAAAGTGATCTAGGAAAGGTCACACTTAAATTAGAAAACTAAAACAACAAAAGCAAATTAAACACACAGACACAAAAAACCCACCAAAAAGCACCCAGCGACACAAGAAGCTACATGTAAACACCAGCCTCCTACTCCCACATCAGAGTTCCTCTACTTCTGCCAAGATCTTTTCTGTGGCAAGAGCAGTAGGAAGGTGCATCAAGTGCAGCTGAGAATCAGGATATGAAAAAGCACACTTTAATTCCACCTTTCCTTTTACCCACTATGCCAACATAGAGCTGCCTTGATAAAAACAAAGGCAAGTCTACAGCTCAATAAATAGGCTGCACCCTCAGTTTTCAAATACACAGCCTCTCCAGCTCTTTATGGGACAATAGTCAAACTATGTTCCTACTTAAATGTCACGCAGCTTCTTTTCTCCCCAGGGAGAAGGGGAGACTTCCTCACTCAAGCCAAGGACTAGCTGTAAAGCCATGTCACAGACACTACTCGAGGTAACTGATAAGCAGCCTCCGACACCCCTCCCACCACCCTGTTTCCCCCCACCCCGGGTAGACACCGCACAACAGATAGCCTGCTCCCAACCCTACCTGCTCTTTATCAAGCAAAGAGATCTTCTATGCTTTGGACATCCTGCCAGATGGGTAACAACGGTGGCTTCTCACATAAAACTGATCAACAGATGAAGGATGACTTATTAATGTTACCGCATTCCTGCCAAGCTTCCAATAGCTGAATCTCCAGTGGTTTCACGCCAGGAAAAATGCCTGCAGCTGAAGCATTTATCCTCAAAGGGATTTACTGAAGTTTACTATATTTCTTTTTCCTCTCCCAAACTTAAGCTGCTTTCTGTAAGCGGCAAGCTATTTACTTAGTCCATCTAGTCCCATAATTGTTTGGTTCAGGGTGTGTACTTCAATCTCAGTACTTAAGCATAAAAGGGAATTACGCTACAACACGTATTTTGGAGGCTGTTGTTTTGAAATTTTGCTGATGAGTTCAGATCACCTCCTTCCTTTTTATGCTGTATTTTCTCAAAACCCCATTCAAAATGTTGCCTTAAGAATAGCAAGAATGTTCCAAAAGACTTGCTTTCTTCCCCGAGACGGCAGCATTCCTGCTCTAACAAGCTTCCAGCTCTGCAAAAAGGTTCAGTGAGGCTCAGTTGCGTTGCTTGCTGCCATTCATCAGCACCAACAGATCCATACAGCCTCCAATTTAAATATTTACTATTGCTAAATTTATATTATGATTTGACCCAAATGCTCCAGCTGGAATTGTAACCTCTGCACTGAGGGCTCTCCAGCAGGGAGCGGGCAGACAACCCTTGCCCCCGAAGGCTTACAATCTAAAAGTGATTATTTGTTAGGCAATGACAAGCATGTTTGTGGCCGTAAAATCCAAAGCAAAAAAACAAAACCCATCAGGCTTCCAGAAAAAGATAGAAAAAGTGGGATAGCAGCGTGATTAAAAGTGTAATCAAACTTAACATTTTAATGCACTGCTATCTTTGAAAAGGCTTAACATTATGTCCAGATAAATCAATTTACAGTTGCAGCATCCCTATATACTTAGCCATACTCCTTCCCACTGGTTTGAGGATGACGCTATCTCAAAAATAAGGCACTAAACATAACAGCGCTTGAAACCTACCTTTCCAGTAAAATAGACAACAGAGGTTTCCATTCCAGTCAGATCTGTTTTAAAACAGACAATGAAGCTTTCCAAGTATGTACTTCAGTTCAACTCAAATAAACAAAATAAAAATACAGAAAGGAGACATTTTATTCAATCTCATCTACAGACAGATGCTACTCCTGCTCCAGCACTTACCACCTTGCCGTGATTACTACAGCCTTCCCCACGCACTCACAATAATGTTTTTGGCAGCCACCTTCACAGACATGCGGTCATGTACCATGTCGCTGTCTGTCTGACTTTTACAGCCAACGTGCTATCTGCTTGGATGGCCAAATGGGGAAATCGGTCCAGAGGCAGCTTTTCTTATTCTGCAGGCAGCTCTCCCCTTACCCCAGGTGCTCGCCACTGGAACTTGTTTCGGCAAGTTCCTCATCACTTAAAGCAGCACAATAGCCGCTCCCCAGCTGCTACAGAAATAAAAGGAGAGTTGCCCTCTAACTGGAGGAAAACAAAACAGTCAGGTTTTGTTGTTGCTATTGGTTCAATACACAGCCAAACCAGGTAATTTTCACATCCTCCAGCAGGCGCCAGTCAGGTCCCCAGGAGGATCTGTGCAAGCACAGATAACCAGCAAGGCAAGTTCAGGACACAGCACTAGCACCATAGTGACCTGGGAGAAGAAGGGTCCTTTCCTTCTAAATCATCTTCTAGCCCTCCCACCAGCATGCCAAGATTTCAAAAAATAGGGGAAACGGAACGTCTGAGCTTGTGCAAGTATATCACCAATGATTTCAGAGTCCTGGCTCTCATTGTGCCTTCCACCAAGCATAATGCAAGGCTTTCAGAAAGAGGTGCAATCCAGCCCCCCTTGCTGCCCTGGTGTCCTGTGCAGAACAAGGTGGAGACTCAGGACTTGTCCTAAGGCAAATTGTTCTTTAACATCATTTCCAGCAGTATTTCTATAGGCATGTGTGATGGACAGGGCATCACCTACTCACATATATGAAGCAGGAATGACGGAGCAAATGGTGCTTTTATCTTGTAACAGCGCCGGAAAACACCAGTTCCAGTGCAGCGGTGGTGGTGGGAGACAGGACAACTACAGCGTTCTGCTCCCACAGGTGGCACCACCCTACGGGCCTGCAAACACCCTTCTCTTGGAACAGGCTAACCTGGAGGCAACCTGCAACTATCAGGAGACAGCAGGGATTACTTGAGCTCTCGGTTTGCATTTCAAATTGTTGACTCAACACAAAACAAAACCACAAAATGGCCACAAAATGCCCACACAGCGACCTGTATCGCATCATAGCTAAATGCGAGTAATCTTTGATACACCAGATCTATTCATAAGTTTGACTGGCACTGTTTTAACAAGGATCTACTCAAGAACGTTAGGACAACTAGCCAACCGCTTTATTTATATGTTCCTGTTATCTCATCTGCACACTTGGACTACTGCCTGTGCATGTGGGTGTACAGCAATAATATACACATGACTACATTCCCATAAACCGTCAGTTAAGAGTTTAGGATTTGTCATGGCCAGACAAAAACCATGAACGAAACCATCCATTTAATTTATTATAAGGTTTTGTAACAGGCAGTCTTTGACCAAGAATTTTGCCTGCCAAATTATGCCTCAAGTACTTTTTTTTAAACAAGAAAAATGTTATCAAGGCCCAGAACTCTACAATAGTTTTTGTTCCCTTTTAGGCTAAACAGCAATTCTAATCTCCGTTTCAAGTTCCTCAAAGGCTAACAGTACAAACCCTTTCTCTTAGATATAAAACCACCAAGTGACTTTGAATTAACAAAACTTAATTAAATTATTCCTTTAAGGCTTCACTGGTTTCAGTTTCCCAAGAACAGACTTGCTTTAGGAAGCCAAAGTGAAGGACCGTTCTCTACCCCCGTCACAAAGCTGGGGACATCCACACACAGCACCGATTGACCTTGCCGGACAGACCCGAAATGATGACTTTAAGAAGTGATGTGCTACTGCTGTAAGTTCTTGCACATGGACACAGCCACGTCCATGTTCACAGTAAAGCGGCCCTGGATCACAAGGCCTTTGTGGAAATCCCGAAGTTGGATCCTCGCTCACCACACGTAAGCAGGCATGAGATGGCTGTTATTTTGGGTTTGAAGCCAAGAAAGGGAAGAGCCAGTACAACAGCTGGCTGGCAGTCAGACATTGTTCTTTAGGCTTGATGGAACGTTGCAGCCTTGTCCCAAAATTGGGCTAATGGCTTATTGTGCTGCTTGCTCTGTAACGAGTGGCAGAGCTACTTTTGGGTTAAAACACTCTTTACATGACAGACCATTATGGCAATCCTGCTCCTGACTCATTAGAAGCATCCTCTCTCTGTCTCATCGTGCCATGCATCAGATGCCACTACCTTTCACAATACTTGCATTGTACGCTCTATGCTCCTTGTGTAGCACTCAGCTCCTGGGTCTTGGTCAGAGTTCCTTTGTATTCAAACAAAAAAAAAAAAAAAAAAAAAAAAAAAAAAGTGATTTTTGGACAAAGAGCTTTTTGGACAAAGAGCTAGACTCTTCTAGCACTTGATATTTATATTGCATAAAAGGTTCAATTTCCTACTCTATATCAAAGCCTTACTGCATTATGCATTGTGTAATCCTGTCTCAAAAAGATTACAGTCCAAAAATTCAGTTGAATTGCATCAAATTTCGTACTGTAAAACACGGCAGAGCGTTTGAGGAAGGCAAAGTTTCAAGCTTGATCAGTTATAGAAGGAAGAACCTTTATGTCGTGGCCTAGAAACAGGAATAAATCTCCTTTTATCTTCTACATTAGCAACACTTTGACCACAGGAAAAGTCACAAAGTAAAGACATCCTAAAAAAGTTTGCAAATATTAGTAGTGTGTTGGAATTATTCCTTAATATGTGACTATCCTGAAAAGTGATTTAACAAAGGTATCATTGAAGGATATACGTTAGCAGGAAATTTTGCTATTTCCATGCGGGTGTACAATTCACAAATAAAACTATTTCTCTCCAGTTACTGGAACTCTTCCTCAGAAAGTGTGGCTGAGGTTTCCACATACAGTCAATCTAGGGATAACACTTCTTAGTGCTCTGCATAGACTTACTTGCTGAAGCTGGCCATATTCACTGATACTTCCTTTGTCAAATTAAGAGAAGCGAGTTGTGATAAAGCTTTACTTCCACCCCTAAAGGGAGAAGACACAACTGGCTGTATATGTGCAAGAAACGAACAAAATGAGTAATCAGGAAGTGGCTTTAAAACAAAAACAAAACTCCCATCAAAAATTAAAACACTCATGGAGGTAAAGGCCAACAGGCTTAGGCTACAAGATCTCAAGTTATATAAATAAGAGCAATAATGCTATTGTGACTCATTTATTAGGGAATCTTTACTGCCTTCAGTTAACAACAACAAAAAAAAATTGTGTGATGATGGCATGCTTGACATTATCCAGTTACATAAAATGATTTCTTGCTTCTGAGTTGCTGTTTGTGAATAGCTGCAATTTGAACAGAGATCTGAATAGAGATCCTTCTACCCTCTCACGGTAACACAGACTCAAAATGAAAGTTTATTAGCAATGAGCAAAAGCATAAGCAGATTAACATGAAATATTCAAGCTTTCCAGGTTAGACTTGCATTTAAGCTTTTTAATTAGGAGCTCTACACCTCGATAGTCCAAGGCGAAGGTCAGCAAGGAACAATCCACCAGGTTATGTCACCACAGACAGCTACTATAGTCTTTTCCAGTCCTCCTCTGAGACAGCTGTCACTGTCAACGCCACAACAGACTACAGGTCTGATCCTCCAACTCCTAGACAAGGTCCCCCTGCCAACTGTAACACCACCTCACCAACCACCACAGGACAAACTATTTCTTTTCTTAGTAATTTAAGTCACTGAAAACCCACAGGATATAAAACTATAAATTACCACAACCGTGCCAAAAACCAATACGGCCAAAAACATAGCAGCAAAGTGCAGTTATTTCTCTGTAGATGAAAGCCAAGGGATTTCTAGTGTTTTCTTTCCTCTAATGCTCAAAACCAAAATGCCAGCAGCATGTTCCTTGGTAGAAGCCCAAAGACCACTTAAAAGTCTCCATTTTCAAGACGTCTTAGACTACATAACTTATTTCATTACTTTCTCCCCCTCAAAGTACAAAAGCAGCTTCAGTTTTCTCTGTGATCCCCTTTGACTTTTGGAACTCCTATGGGCAGACAAGAACACCAAGAGCTATGGATACAGCTTGTATTTGGCATTAACTGAACATCTTTAATTTATGATTTACAATTACATTACAAAATGCACATATACACAAATGTGTCTTACGGATCAAGCCATCTTTCCACAGTTAGCAAATGATGCAATTTATTCAGTCATCACAGTCCAGATCAGACCAGTGACACTGTAAGACATCATGCAAGCAATACAATAGCATGTACTGAAGAACTACTGAAAACTCATTTAACAAATAAAATCCATCTCGTAAAAAAATCCCACAGAAGTCTTTTGCCGCAGTATATCATCTGTGTTTTGGACTCAGCATTCCAAAATATTTAGCTTTTTCTACAACAAAGAATTTAACTTGTGTTAGAATGACTGCACGCAGGGAAAAATATGGCATTCGTACAAGAGCCACAAGATATCACACTTATCAACTGTGCTTCTTGATGAAGCTCTTAAGAGCTAATTCACAGCTTCTATGACTTCAATATTGTATTTTCCTCTGTTCAAAGGTCCAGTATCCCTACTCGATGCTTTGCCAGATTAGTGCTATTTTAAGCTAGACAGGCAGCCCAGGGAGGTAGGACTGAGCTGTTACTTTTATCATTGCACAGACCTTCAAAGGAAGTCCACCCACTGGTCCCATCTTTGGACCACGAATGGCACAACCACAAAATAACCATTGCCACCTACAAGGACAGAGATGCTAAAATGCTTGATCTTTTGCATTTGCTCAAGTTTTAAAACTTTTATTGCATTGCCATTCTTCTGATGTTCTTGTTTTAAGACTTCCCTCCCTCTCTTTGCAATTCTGCAGATTCCTTTCCACCAAGACTCTTGGACAGTGCAAAGATGTGGGTCACAAGACACATCCAGGACCTGACTGGTTTTCTTTGAGCATGTACATGTGTTTCTGTGTGGACACAAACAGTGACAAACACAGAAGAGCTCTCTGCTCTTCAAGTGACGTCTCAGTAGCATACTGAGGTAGACACTGCCAACAAGGCTGAGCAGCTACTCCCGGTGCTTGGAGACCATGAAAGCAGCAGCACAGAAACAACCCCCACAGTCATTATGCCTGTACCTATACCTCCCCGTCAACGATTTCCATCCATTAGTATCTACCAGATGCAATTGTCACACACAAATAAAGTTGTGGGTGTGCCCGTGTGCACCTGCAGGTAACCTTGGGATGGAAAAAAGGAAAAGAAAAAAAAAAGTAATGAAGATTGAAACATTTGTAACTCTCAATTTAAGAACAGAGAGAAGCTTTCTCCAAAACAACTATCAGGAAGTAGTTAATAAAGGAAATTGGAGACTTTTGCTTGACAAAAAACACAGCTAGGCCTTCTTCCTTCCACATCTCAAATCTCCTTGCTCCATTCCATTCCTCTCCACTTCTGAAGACATCAATCCTCAAATAAAGACCGTGCATTTTCTCTGCAGATCGATTACTTTAAATACAATGGACATTGTACCAGTATGATCACTGAGAAACTGAATGCTCAAAACCAGTTTGTTACTCTGATCCATGTATATTCTGTTTGTAGATCAGCATGTATGCCCTGCAATCGGAGGCACAATGACAGATCTCAGCGTGCAGGGTGCGTTCTCCCTTTATCACCACCTCCCCTTCGTACACACACCCTCAGTGTTCCTTCAGCCAGCACTACGCTTCTTCTCATATTAAATTTAGAAACAGACCTCTGAATCACCAGTTCCTGTTGTTGAAAGTAGCTAGAAACAGATGTTACAGCAAAAGAAGTTTCCTAGTAAACAATTATAGAATAATCTGCCCACTACGTTAGACCCCATTGTTACAAAACTTTTTTAAACCCTAGAACAAGACGGTTTATAGTTTTATATGAAACTAAATAATTTCATTCCCTGACGTGCCTTTTCCTTCCTAGAATCATATTAATTCTTACCCAAAATAGTATCATGCAGCAGCGAGTTCCAGCGGTTAATTGTCCACTATAAAAAGAAACAAACAAACGAACAAAAAACCTTAAAAATGTTGCTTATAAACTCATTGCTTGTGAGCCTCCCACTGCACTTATTCCATTCCATTCTACTTTTCCTTGTCACGTCTTCAGGTGCACCTTCAAGAAGAGGAACAGAAAGATCTGAGCTACTACTTTGCAAGAGAAGAGCAGCACAAAGATTCCAAAACTGGTTATATGCAAAAAAGATCAGTTCCAGAGAGAGGAGAGCAGGCAGCGCCACACACAAGCTAATCCACCCTGCAGAGAGGAATTACTTCCTAGCATAAGCAGAGTGGAAATGCACCCATGTTTCCCAGTTTAAGTCCATGAGGAAGCATACGCATAGTTAGGAAACTCTTGGCAACCACTTGTGGACTCCAATTTCTTCTGTTGCTCTCGAAATATTTAACAGAGGAACTATGTATCTCGGGCCAAGAGGCACCATCCATGTATATGCCTCACACGTACGTATGTATACAGCCTCACACGTACGTATGTATACACCCTCACACGTACGTATGTATACACGTACGTATGTATACACGTACGTATGTATACACGTACGTATGTATACACGTACGTATGTATACACGTACGTATGTATACACGTACGTATGTATACACGTACGTATGTATACACGTACGTATGTATATTTGTATAGTCCCATCTATGAATTACTGAAGCCAGAGGGACACCACAGACCTCTATACTCAATTATTCCTGTATTTAGCCCAGAGGACTACACGTAACTGTAAGCCAAACCTTTGTTTGCCTAACACAACACTTCCAGAAAAGCTTTCAGCCCTGGGAACATTTTGGGTGGAATCCACCACTTTCCTTTGTCATTTATTTGTTCCAGCGCTTACGCTCTCTCACCGTTACAAATGCGTGTCTTATTTTCAGTTGCCTGATTTCAGCTCCCAGCCATCAGCTGTGTTACGCCTGTTTCTGCTAGCCTTTTAGCCTCCAGCGTGCTCTCCCTCAGAAGGTGCTTCCCGCCAATTATCAAGTCACCCCATTTATCTATCAAGAAACAACAGATCCAGCAACAGAATGAGCTTTTCAGGCTCTCCTTGTGCTACCTGAACACCACCCTGTCTTCAAATATCTCCTCTGACTCTTTTCTGAACTCACTCCTGTTTTCAACAGGCTGCTCACGACCCCAGAATCATACATAATTCACCTTCTTTTGCCCATTGCCCCTCCTACTTATACACCCAAACTTAAGACACCTTTGCTGCCCTGCAAGAGGTCAGTCACGTCTAGTTGCTTACTCACTGCACCCCCAAGTAGTCTTCTCCCCAAGCTCCTATTCTGTCGCTACGTTGAAGTGCAACACCTGCAGGCCCCATGATCTTGCATCAGACCATATTAAAATGCACTTTTGATTGATACAGCTCACCAGGATACCCAGATTACTCCGTACAAGCTGCCTTGTCCTCGCTTACCACGCTGCCTAGCATGACATGGCCTGCCAATTGTATCAGTACAGATCCTGTCCTTGTCTCCAGGTACCTGATGAAAAGGTTCAATGGAATCTCAATCCTTAAAACAGATTCCTAGAGGCATTCCCATTTGATAATGATTCACCATCAATGACTAACTTTTAAACATCAGTCAGTCAGTTCTTAATTCGTTTATTTTTGCAATACCACATAGCACTAACGTGTCAGGACAGGAGTCCCAAAGCAGTATGTCAAAGTCCTAACTGACTACCTCTGCTGTTGCCGAGAAAGGGAACTATAGGTAGCACTTGGAAGGAGCCAGGGAGTAGTAGGGGACCGCAAGGGTTGGACTATCTCCCTGCCCCTGCATCAGGTGGCTTTTGAAGACATAGCTTTACTACATCTCATGCAGGTCACTCTCTCAAGTAAAACTTAAGTTTCCAGCATGTCACCACATTTGCTAAGACACATTTCCCTTGAAGTGATACAGACTGGTATTAGTCTGACTAATGTTTTATCAATTGAATATTGCATTAACTTTTCCAATATTTTGATGAGGATTAATGTCAAGCTAGCTAGAATATGGTTAAATAGGTCACCCACCCTTCCCTTGTCTACTCTGGCACAGTTAATTTTAAGACCTTCAATGCCAACAGTTATTAAAAACTGTCTGCAGGCCTGCAGACTTTTCAGCAAGCTCTTTAAAACAAGTCATAGCAGCGCTGCTGTACATATGTCTATCCCTGGTAGGTAATAAATCTTTATTCATTAAGACGGATTTAATTCTCTGTTGGAATGGCATTCATGGTATCCCATTCTGTACCTTCCCAAATACAGAACAGTATTAACAAATATTTCTACTTTTCTTGCATGAGCTACTTTATTATCTCCATCTAGTAGTCTATCCCTGGTAGGTAATAAATCTTTATTCATTAAGACGGATTTAATTCTCTGTTGGAATGGCATTCATGGTATCCCATTCTGTACCTTCCCAAATACAGAACAGTATTAACAAATATTTCTACTTTTCTTGCATGAGCTACTTTATTATCTCCATCTAGTAACTGGAATTATTTGTTTCGTAACGGAACTTCAGCTGTAGAAAATATGCAGAGTTAATTCTCTAACTTGCTTCCTAAATTCTAATGTGTGCTAATTCTCATGTATCCATTGTCCCCTTAATTACTGTATCTTGCTTCGAAATTTCTAGATGTGTCCTGAAGCCAGAGGGCTGTTAGTGTAGTTGTCTTTTTTTCTTTAAACCAGAATTTCAGCTTTTGGGCTATTTAGTATCTTCTCATAGAGATCTCTGTTTTCCATTCACATATTTCTTCCTACAATAACATCAAGTTCTTCATGATGACAAATAGGCTCTTTTGAAGCATTAAGTAAAATTTCTTTGGGGCTGCTCTCTGTTTGTCCATCCTGTACATAACTGGGTCACACTCGATGGTCCCATGGCAACCACCAACTTCCAGTTGTGTGATACCAAAGTCCACAGTATCTGTCTCAGCTGAAGAGCTGAAACAAGAGCTGACCTGCAACGGGCTGAATGTGCAAGGCACTGAACACCTTCCCGTGATGCCAACAGGATGTTCGGTACCTCGGAAGCGACAAAACAAAACAGTGTGCATAGAGGGAAACAAACCTGTATGTCTGCGGATTAGCCATTTCGGACATCTCCAAAAAGCATTCAAAAAGTATCTATATTAATTTCTCCTATTCCTTGACTGTAAAGGTAAGGCATTTACCAAGTCACCAATCTGGTGAGTCAACCAGACTGGACACACACACACATTCAGGCTCCTCCTCATCAGCCTGACCCTCACCCAGGTTAACAGCTTCTGCATACTACCAGCCATCTGCTGCTTGTTTGGTGAACAGGGCAAAATGAACTGACCTCAGTCCTACCCCAGTGTGGCACTACCACAGAAACTGCAGTGCTCCTCAGCAGTCTTGGCAGAGAAGAAAGGCAAAGCAAAGCACACGCACTCTGAGTGCAGATACAACATTCCTTATCTGCCCAAGATGGAAGCATCTACGCTCTACCTGGATTTGCACATGCAGTCGATTAAACTTTAGTACAGAATCAGTCCTTAGCCTCTAGGACCAAGTCCTTCACGGGGCAATAAAACAATGTATTCAGCAAGAAAACCACAACATTTGGTTTTGTAATTGCCACAATAGTAGGAAAAACATTCAGAACCTTCCAGTTTCACAACTTTATTTAAATAAATATGCTAATTATTCATACACAGTGATCTGTTAAGTATCCTAGAAGCGTGGTGGTAGCAGTCTACAGATGTAATTCTGCAGTTCAACACACATGATGGACTTTTCCACATAATCAGGAATCCCACATGGCTCCTGAAACACATACTTGCATGCATTTAGTTAGAGTAGAAATTCGTTATGATGTTTAGCAAGAGTCTAAATTCAGTAGCTGAAAAGGAAATAACTTGGGTTCTTGCTTTACATCAGCCACTGCAACTTCTTTTGCAACCAAAAATGACTAAGGAAAAATACATTCAGTAGTTCAAGTCATTCCTCTTCTTATTAAAACAGCAAAATGGGAAGGAAAGTGAAGGAGGGGGAAAAAGACTGTAGCAGTACATTAAAAAGCAAAACGGAGAGCCCTATCCATACCTTCTGCAATAAATTCCCCCTAAATTAGGCAGCGAATACTCAAAACCACCAGTCTGCACAGACAGTTCAGTCTGAAGTGTACACTCCCTGTGCTGGATTCCTCTGTCCCCTCCTCTCAGGCTTGAGGTAAACATAACTATGCAGGTTGCCAAAAGCCTCAGACACTAAAACATTCAGCCTTTTTCTACTACCCAGATTTTGCCAAAGTTCTCTGCTTCATACACATATCTAAAAAAAGCTTTGTATGGGATGGGAAGAATCTCAGTTTGGGCTCGAAGTCCAAGATTTGCTGGGAGGGCTCGTACTCCTCCTCAACTTCCTTCATCCTCCTCCCCATCAGCTTAGAAAATCTCACAAGAAATCAGCAGCTTTACCCACCTAAGAAGTGCATTCCATTCACTACAACAGATTAAATATGTGAACTAGAAGTTTCTACTGAAATTCTCAGTCATCACACAGTTAATGACAGCTTTAAGACGCCAGTGTTTCAAAGGTCTATTGCAAAGACTAAAGTCAGTTCACATTCCTCTCATAATTTCTGCTTAAGGTTAGCAGAGTCTGAAGGAATTGCTTGAATATTAAATTCAGATAAAAGTACAGAATGACTTTAAAATACAAGTGCTATTCCTGACTAGTAATACATCTGCGTCCACATAAACCCTCCCAAATCCTTAAGAACAGCCTTCCTATATAACATAATCCACTTTGAGGCTTTGTCTGCATAAGGCACTTTGGATTACTTCTTAAGAGACAAAAACCATACAAATTAAAAAATTGATTGATTAAACTGCTTGAGACCCTCTTCAGATGCTCTTTTCCAGAATCAGAGTGACTCTCAATTATTCTGCCTCAGAGATGTAGGGCAGTTGAAGCAATTAACTTTAAATTCACACCTTCAGCTGACTCGAATAATTTCTCAATGGCATGTGAAGACAAGCCCTTAACTCCAGAACCACACACAAGATTTACTCTGGAGTAACTGTCCAAAATATCTCCCTCAGGAGACAGGCTCAGACAACAAAACACATCAGGATGCTGGTTCAGCACCAAACCATTCTAAGAAGAATGCAAGAAACCACACAATCAGAACAGCTTGAATTCTGGTAAATAAATTCATGACTGTGTATTTGCCCGGTTTGTTTTAGAGAAGCATTTCCAACAGGCACCTAGCCTTAGTTTGAAAAGCCTCTTATTCTGACACAGTTTTCCAGGACCCCTCTCCATTCCCGCCCTCCCCGTCCCTACCCTTTCTCCGCAAGCTGCATCCCCCAGCTGCTCTTTCCCAAACCCCAGCCTGCCGCCCCGGCAGCTGACACACGGGGCACAATACAACAAGAAATGTGACAGCCCCTTGTCGTAAGATTTCAAGCATCACCTGAATACCACGCAAAGCAGCCTGGAGCAGGAATTGCAGGTTCAGATCCAGTGGAGAGGCGCCTTGACTTCAGATGCTACCTCCCCCACAGCTAGGCTCTCATTGTTTTTTCCTGGGGATACATTTTCAGATCAGAGCCACGGCCTGCTGCAGATACAGATCAGCTTCGCTCATCCCACAGTTCTCTGTCACTGACAAAAAATAGCTCTGGAGGGAGAGGAGGAGGTTTTCAGCTGTTTTCTTCTCCAGTCCTCTCTAGCCGTTTCCTCTGTCTTTGTCCTCTCCTGCCAGCTTTTATACCTTGCAATAACGGAGAAGCCATTTTCTCATGTTCATGGCTCGATGTCAGAGTAACTGTTTTCTTACTCTATGGAGCCAGTAAATCCCCAGATCTGCCTTTAAAACAAATTGAATAGTAGCCACAATATTCCAGCAGCACCCTCAACAACATGATCACCAGGCTTTCCATGGAAGAGCTGAAAGAAGCTGGTATCTTACTTGTTTCCTACCGAAGGCAGCCCAGAGAAGCAGCTGGAGTCAAACAGGAGTGGTCCGGATAGATGCTTCTACTAGGCACCACTGATACTCTACAGGGTTCAAAAGAACCACGGGAGAGGGACATTTTCCTAGACACGATCAAAAATAGATGGCTTTAAGATGGCTGGAAAGCATGTAATAGACTATTCTTCAATTTTCTCATAAACAGTAACTTTATTCTTCCTGAAACATTGATCGACATTTGATCCTGTTATGAACAATTCTGAGGCCTCCCCCACAGAGCATCTAAGCTGCATCACATTAAAGCTGTTCCTTTCTCCTTGCCTCTAGCATATTCCTAACATGTAAACAACTCTGCTGTGCACACAGGCAAAGTCACAGCTAGCTAGTGAAAGCTGCAGCGCTAAGGGCACCATAGGAACCCATCCAATCCTAATAACCCATTATTTTCACAGGGCACTGTATTTATTAACTAGAAGCCAACTGCTATTAATGCAAATGTACACGTGAAAAATGATCCCATTAGAAAAGCTGAAAGAATATTAGAGTATTATTTTTCATAGATAGTCATGTTTCACAGGCTTTGTTACCCCCCATAACCCAAACATACAAGAGAAGTCAGTCTGAATGATGGAAGAATTGTGACAAGACTAGGAAATAGGCAAGCGTCAGAAAATCCAAGCAGGCTTACCGTCTGAGGATTTCTCAGTTGGTGTGACACCACATGACAAGTAACGTTCCTGTGGTCAAGCCTGAAAACCTAGAGGGACTATTTCCTGTTCAGCTTCAAAAAAAAAAGAAAAAAAAAAAGAACCCAATCACACTTCTCACCTATTCAGCAGGGAAGTAATTAGCAGGAGATACACTGTTACAAAAGTTATCAAAGTTTAATGCAAAAGCATTGCCTAGCCACATATTTTGTGTATGTTAACTCTTGCTTTACGGGCTCTGGACCAAGCGTAGGAGGCGAGCTACCCTGCTGAGCCCTGCTCCTTGGGGCAAGTTTCAACAGCCGGATCCACCCACTCTGCCACGGAATCCCCTTACAGCACCATTGCTCAACCCACAAATCCCTCTCCGTAGGCAAGTCCACGAGTAGGAAAAACTATGGTCTGGAGGAAATAGGTCATCTCTGACCCCTATCTCATCCGTCCAGGGGTTCTGCAGTGATCCCACAGGAAAAGCAAATGTAACTGCAGCTACTTCTGTTTAGGGCCTTCCCTGCATTAGGAGGTTTCCAATGGCAGGAATCCAGAGCAAAGCAGCTCTGGAGTTGTGAAGTGAATACAGCTGCACTGCCAGGCTCAAACACCAGGACCTAGAGCAGGCCAGGGTGCCTCGGGACATTTCCTTCCGACCAGTGCAGCTGCACAATTTTCTGCCTCTTAGGTTAAAAGAGAGCTCAGTGATTTCTTGCTGGCCTTCTGTCCACACCTACTCTACAAACTGGAGCAAATCAGTCATGTCCCAACACCCACTAGCTTCCTTTGGCTTACACATTCAAAGACATCAGACTACGAATTCCAGACCCTGCTTCTTTCTTCCACGACGCAAAGTATGACCCTAGTCACAAATATCCTCTTCCCATCCCACTTCTTGTCAAATTCCACTGCCCATATTACCACCAAAGCAAGTTTTATCTACTTGAAGCCATGAAATCATCCACTTTTTCCCAGCACCCCTCAAGAGCAAACTGCTTTCCTGTCCTCCTCTCTCTACAACCCAGCAGGTGAACACCAACTCAATCCTGCACACAACATTCACCCAAGGAGCTTTTACTAGAGTGAAACAAGCATTCGAGGAGGTCTAGTTTTACAAATAAAATTGCATATCCTTCCCTGCAGCTAAAATTTTTCATCATCCCCACATTTCCCACTTTCAATCCTTTTAAAACAAATTAAAGAAAAAAAGCTTCCCCCTTCCATATTTTCTGCCAAGGCAAATGGTTGTTTTATTACAAAGGTCAAACAGCCTCTTTTTACAAAACTGGAGCCTAACGCCAATGCTATCCTTGCAAAGCAGTCCTGCACACTCTTTTTCCACTCTAAAAACCCTACTCATGGTAACTCTGCACCGCATGATAAACGTTATAAAGAATTTATACAGCAGTGCAACTAAATCTTAACTTCTGACTAAGGTAAATTAAAGTTCAGGGTTAAAGTAGGCCAAAGTGTATTGCTATCTGCAAGCTGGAAAATTTAGACAACTCTTCACAGACTCAGGCCTTGAAAAGTGCAAGGTTCAGCTGCTGCACCCTATGTATCTGACAAAATGCAATGCCACAAACACCAACACCAGAAGGTTGTAGCTACATCTCACTGCCAAATATCTGACAGCCATCTCCTTTTTAGAGTAGCCTGATCAGAAGACTATAGCCTAGCCATAATTCAGGATTTAATGACTAAGGGGACCATTGAACTGAAAACGTGAAGCATTTCAGGTTTAAATTATGAATGATAGTGACAACTCAAGTTAAAATTATTACACATTTTCATTCACCTTTCACCCTTATAAATAAATAAAAATGAAAGAAAGGTTGGAGAGTGGCTTTTTGTACACTGTCGGCAAACAAACGCCTTGACGTATATTCACCATGCACTAAACATTCAAGATTCAGTATCAAAAATGCCCAGAACTGCACATAGCATGGTTTTAATTAATAAAAAGAGAAAACTCAGTTTATTACCGCTTCTAGGATCAGAGCCACAAGACCTACCTTGTATCGAAGATCCGCCCCAGACAGGAGCACTCAGAGGGTATCAATTTACATCTTAAAGGATTTCAAAAGGCTGCTGAAGCTTCCATGCCTTTCATGAATTGGTTTTGATTGACCCCCCCCCGTCTTTGGCCTACTACAGTTGAAAAACTCCTCAAATAGAGATTATTTATGTTAATTTAACTGAATTCAAAGGGCCAGTTTTGAGTTATCCCTTCAGGGTCACACTGCAGTCTGCAGCATTCTCCACTTTTAGCACTATCCCAGCATAAAGGCAAAAATGGACCTGGGGTTTCCCATTAGACACACAGCTCAAACACAAACCCGTAGGAATATAAGGCCTTGACTGACAAAGGCCTATTGAGGAAAAGCAAATGAACCTGTATGCAAGAGCACACAGGTGAAACTGGAAACAGGTGAAACACTGAAAAACTGGAATACCTTTACCACGAAGCACCTAGTATACCAGTGCAACTCAAAAAGGTTTTGAAGCAAGTACAATTAACCCTAACGCTCACACCAAAATAATGGGAACATTCGGCTCTTTCAAAGCACTGTAACCTCATCAAAACACTCGAACCAAATTTGTCATTTATATCTCTATAAATAACGTGTAAGCGAAAGCAAAGAAAAAGCAATATTTGCAGTTCAGGGAAAGAAATCAAAACAAACATGTCCACAGTACTCAAATGCTAAACTACATGTGGGAATCTGATGATCTTTTGGACGGCTGAAAGCTGGGACACAGAGGAAAGGGCTTCTTGTTTTTAAATTAATTATTAATCAATCTTTTCAGCCATCAAACCCCTGCAATGACTCATCCACTTTCTTTACCAAAGTCTAAATTGTTCTGAGAAGACTGCAATTCCACCAGAGCATTACCCTCCCGAGTGCAATACTTAACCCTGCATATAAGAAAGGATTTTAGTAGTTTCATTCCTTTCTCCCACAAAATTATCATGTTCTCATTGAACCTGAAAAGAAAATCACAAAAAAACCATAAGGCAAAACAGTATTTAGAATTTTTACATTGAGAGAAACAAGAAAAGATAAAGTCCACCTCAGTTATTCATAGCAAAGCTATTCTTCCAGTGATGGCATACACTGCAAGCAATGAGGGAATTCACATAATCACAAATCCTCAATAAACATGCCATTAAATGATCCAATTCTTTTACACTCATACAGACAGTGCCTACTGTCTGTAAAGGAATTCAGTTTTATGGAAGAATGGCTTGACAGGAGTTGCTTTTTAAGCTTACAAAATTAAGAACTTGATCCTATACCCCACATCCATGTAAACCTCTCTTCAGAGTTAACAGCTTTATTAAATAAACTAAGCTGCAAGACTGGAGCTCAGTTGGCGATACCTGTGTACAGCGCTTGCTCTTTTCCTGTGCTAAAATTATATCAGAACATTACAACACATTTGCATATCTCCCACACATGCAACTTTTTGCCAGCAGTAACAAGACGACGACATCAAGGCTTAGAAAACATACCAGCCAGAGATAGAACGAGAGGGTGGAGTTTCCTGCAGGAACACCCAGACTGAAGTCCAGCAGCTCCCAGGGAAGGTGCTGCCTTTCTACCAGCCCGATGCCTTCGTATCAGGCTCCCCACTTATCAGTGTCAAATGCGAAACTCCACCCAGGAAACAAAAAGCTTCCTATTGTTTCTCCCCTCTCCACAGCCTCCTGGCTACTATCAGGAAAAGTGGTATCACTCCACCCTTTTTCCATGAGAATGGTTTCCATTTTCCCCTTTTACTATGTTCAGCCTTGGAGCTACAGTGGAATAGGAGGAACAGGAAAAAGAAGTCTCTGCTGGGTTCTCTCCCCCCTAGTGTCTCCTGTATGGTTTTCCTGGGAATATTTCTAGTGGCAGCCCACACTGCTGCCCTTGATTTTAATCATGCAGAAGTAACATGAAATTCGCATGACCCTTGTCAGTTTTCCAGCCACACAAGTTTTGCAAAAACATCAATTAAAAACAATCAGACCTTCCAACTTTAACCTAGCAAAGCTATAAAAAAATTACAGGTAGCAGACCTCTTGGAAGAGTTTGATTTACACATTGGTGCACAGTTATTTTCAGAAAAGCTTTTAGTTAAAAAATAAAAATGACGACAGTGCTGAAGATGCCTGGCGCCTTACCTCCTCCTAAGCTGCCAGTACAAAAAAAATTAATAAGTGAATTGATCCAAGTAAAAGGAAGTAATAGAAAGTTACTATCAATCACACAAAAATACCTGACCTGCTATGAATAAAGTGTTACTAAGGTGTGAGAGTAAGTTTAAGTGATCTTGAAAGTCAATAGTGGAATCCAGTGTCATAATTCAAGGTGTGCTACATACTAGAAATTGTAACTTGAATGCTCAAGTTGTACGGAGCCAGGGCCTTCCCTCTGACTCTTTCCAGCGGCCCATTTTTCCCAGTCCCACCCTACCATGGCATCCCAGTAGCGAAGCTCAGTTAAAATGTAAGTAGAACAAGTCAATTAATCTGAAAATCAGGAAAGTCTCAAATATTGTGTAGGAAAAATTGAAAACAAGCCCATTCAACTGAGACGGTATAACAATAACAGACTAAATACCCCCCAAGTGATTAATAATCGTTCATTAATGATCATGTTAGCTGCAGGGCAAGTGCCTTTGTACCATAATTCGATGAAGACCCAACTAGAAAGAAATGAAACAATCAAAAATTACGTTTGCTTGTATCAAATCAGGCCAAGTACACACCATGCACACGGGGCTAAGATACTACTCTAGGAAGCAGGCTTTCTGACACCAACACACTTAAGATCTAAATTACCATAGACTAGGGAACGGAAAAATGCAGGACCGCATGAAAGAAAGGCAAACCCTGCTTACAAAATAGCAGTGAGTCAGCTCCTGAGGACTGGTCTATGGCTGCTCTGAAAACAAGATGCACATTCCTTACGTGCCCTCTGGTTGTACAGAATGAAAACAAGTCCATCCCCTAAATACACTTTTAATACGGTAGATGATATTCCAAAAAAGGTGTCAAGAAACATCAGTAACACTGTTTAACCCATTCAAACTTCAGAAAACATTTTCAACCAGTGCTGATCCACACAGCCTTTTAACCCTATACACATCTATCCATGTTTGGTGCATTTAATAAGCAAGACACACTCATATCCCTGGCCTCAGATCAATCAGAAACAGCTTATCTTGAGGATGCTTCCAACTCTAAAAGGTCATTGAGTTATTTTTAAGAGAATCTCTTTCTAAAATGCCATGACCCTTTAGCCTGCCTAGTTCCATCATCTGTGATCAGACTACCCAGAAAGCCAAGAATAAGCTTCAAGGCCTTTTGAGACAAGCTGTGAAACTCAGACATTTAATATTATAAGGAGCACTAAGTAACATGGCTACTCCAAGCATTTATTTGGAGAATGCAACTACGTTTGTCCTAATTCAAAAAAATCAAATATAGCTGCCGGGTTTTCGTAACCTGTCTCCCCCTTAGCAAGTGCCCTTGGCTGCAAGCAGCTGTCTCCTTGACCACATTATAGCTCATTTTGTTGTTGTTTAGGGACCATCTGGGGGCTTTCTGGTCTTCTGCTTTTTTTTTATTTTTTTCAGATGTTATTGGTGACTGAGGCTTTTCCTGGTATATTGACTATTTCTGAAAAAAAAAAATATATATATACACTCAAAGAATCACTGCAGCACACATGCAGGAAAAAAATAGGTCCAATGAGTCAACTCTGTCAATATTACTTTGCTGACAAGTATTAAAACAAGGTGCTGGCCACTGAATATCATGCCAGCATACACTGAATGGAAGCACCCCGTCTAACCCCTCCTAAAAGAACAGAAACCTTGAAACTGGCTCATTTTAGGGAAAGGATTAAAGGTTGTTTTTTCAGGTGTTGTTCTTGCACACTGAATCCCTCTGCCAGACATTGCCGTTGATCATTGCTAAACACTTATATTGCAGAAGTACCTAGAGTCCTCAAGTAGGTCAGGGCCTCAGCATGCAAGGTACAGAATACATGCATAATACTTGACAGCCCTTGCCTCATCATATTTTTCTATTTCAAGTGTTTGTCTTCCCACTAACACAGCTATGTGAGCAACCCACGCAAGCAAAAGAAACTCAATGACAGTGCAAAAAAACCACCCGAGTTCTACCAACGACGTACGTAAGTGCTATCCAACATACAAAGAAAACAGAAGTAACTCTACCTCTCATTAGGATGTTACATATAAGGATCTAGCTAAATGTCAAAGCAAAGCAGGTTTGGGGCTTTTTAGGTTGGCATAGCTCCAGCTATTATAACAAAGACAGAAGAGGCTGTTGAAATAAGCTTTGGTAAATGTTTATGGATGAGACATCCAATTCTCATTTTCCCATCCCCTACAACCTAGACATACCCTTTTAGTGAAAGAGTTTCTCAATTGTTGCCTTCAGATTAAACTCTGGTTGAGACAGAGCAGGGCTGCAAAACCAAAACAAACAAAAAAAAAATACATGACTGTAGGGAGAGAAACTACAGAGTGCTAAAAAACACATTTGCATATCTTATATTAGCTGCATTAAAGATGGACAAATATGCCATAAATCTGAAATGATGCTTAACAAGATGATAGAGTTCTTGGCAACCTGATTAGGGAGAGAAACTACAGAGTGCTAAAAAACACATTTGCATATCTTATATTAGCTGCATTAAAGATGGACAAATATGCCATAAATCTGAAATGATGCTTAACAAGATGATAGAGTTCTTGGCAACCTGATTATTTTACCAAGCTGACAGCCAGTTATCGCAGATTGTCTCTGTCTAAATACACATACCAGGACGGTACAATCGAGGGGAGGAGTGGACCAATACATTCCTATAACATTACCCATGCTTTTTGCTCCACGCTGCTGTCACTTCTGATACCTCCCTGCTCTCCACCACCACCCACCTCTGCCTTCCCACACACTCATCCACATCCTGCAGAGCTTCCCCGCAGTTCCCCATCCCGTTCCCTCAGCTGAAAAGGAAATACTGGCGTTGCTGTGGATCTTGACTGCAAGTTACCACCAATCAGCTGCTGCCCAGGGACTAGGGACTACGCAGACTTGGGAAAAAACAGCCATTACTCACCAGCCAAAAGGTGGTAACTTGACATGGGACTGTCTAGCTCTATCGCAGCCCATTGCTTCTTGCATCTAAAGAGAATCCCATGCAACACCCCTATTTCCACAGCCCTCCCCATCTCCCCCATACCACAGGAATGTCCGCTGCCCCCAACCTCCGGCAGCGCTACCAACATCCCAGCTCAGTGTCATGGGAGGCAGCGAGTCACCACGCGGGATGACCTGCCTAAAAGGCAAGGCATGCGGGACTGCCAGATCCAGTTGCAAACCACGGCCGGACCCCAGACTGTAGCTCTGGTGCAGACAACAGTCTGGGTTGGGTTTTTTTTTGGTGGGTGGGTGGTGGTGGTGGTTGAGCTTTGCCTCTAAAGCCCCAAACCATCATGCTTCCTCAGTAGAAAAGATTGCAAAAAGAAAACCTGGGCAGTGTTCTCCTTAACTACCACAGGACTTCAAAACAACACATGGGGGGATGGGGGGTGGGAAGGGGCTGTCTGGGGTTTTCCTTTTTTACAAAATTTCTTTTCATGGAATTTTCTTCCCCCCCCTAATGTTTCAAACATCAGTAATGCTAACAATCATTAAGTTCTTTATGTAATTACTTGAACTGCCCATAAAAATTGTTTTGCAGCCTGCCTGGAAAAACATTTTACTTCAAAAGGTAGCAGATTCAGTTTACGAGTAGAAAAACCACATTTTTTTGCCCAGCTCCTGCAGAACGTAAGAGGGAAAGGGAAAGAGACTGATGCCTTATTGATCAAATCAATTCTAATTACGCATAGAAAACTTTTCCACAGCTTCCAATAATACACTGAGCAAGAGCTACTTTGTGAAATGCAAAGTCAGATAAGTGGAAAGTTTGGGAGTTTATTGCTCAGCAGCAAAGGCCAGGATTTTATATATCCAATCACTGAAGGCAGTGGAATGTTATAATTGCAAGCAAGCTCTAGCACTTGAAATAATAAATAAAACTAGAGAAATGTATTATTTATTTAAATTTAAATTTTTCTAAAAGAGGCCCTTAAAAAGCTGTGGACAGAGTAACACAGTATTACAGCTAAACCACAGCAGCACTAAAACAATTGGGCAACAAAGAGCTGTTTGTTCATTTTTTCCCTTGCAAATCTCTCTCTCTCCCCCAGTCTTTGCTGTCTAGGGTGCCAGGCAATAATGTCACCAACTTCTTATGGTACGTCCTTTTCACCATCAAAAGGTGCAAATACAGCATTACTAGACAACGTGTTAGGCCCATCTACACAAGGAAAACTAGGTCTTGGAAAGGCCAACTTTTCCCCATCCCAGCCCAATCCCTTCTGTGGTTTCTCAATTGTTCGAAGTGTTTCACCTCCCTGTGAAACTAAATCAGGTATGGACAAGGATGGGCATACCTTACCCTTTGGTGCCGAACCTCACTATGCTGATTTCGTGCTCCAGTGTTCACAGCCAGCCTCTAAGAGAACAAGAGAACAAGCGCACTGTGATGGTGCTCCCTTATTCAAGAGAGCATCGCGTACCAAAGACAAGGGACGAAACTTGAGGGAGCGCCCACGTGTTGAGAATCTCTTCCCATGTATCCAAAACGCACCTCCCGAGATTCCAGTCAAGAACTGAGATCAGGTAAATATTTCAAAACAACATCATATTGTGTCAAAACACATAGCTAAGATTACTGCAGCCTACTGAATTTGGTACACATCCAGCAGGAAACAGGTCTATACACATGAAAACATGCAACGCGACATTACTCCACTGAAGGTTTAAGGAGAGCACTGCTGCGTTTTGACCCTGCTCAGATTTTTCTCTGCTATAGCAAGCTCACTGACAAACACCCATGAGTGCCATCTCCTTCCTCCCCCGTGCTGCAGTCGGTGTCACCACCCGTGGCCCGGCCGGGTTCATGCTCGCAGGAGGACAAGCTGGCTGGAAGCAGCTCAGCTCACGGACGCGTGGCTGTGGGGACTGGCTTTTGCTATCAGTAATGGACAAGTCTCCCACCTAGGCAAAGAAATATGAGAGCAAAAACAGTGGAAAAACCACCAAAGTAGGGCTGTTTTCCAGTTTCTGTATCTAACATTCACACTGAAAATTCTGCTGGGAGGACGGGAAGAAAGAAAAGATAACTTGACATGAAAACTGTAACATTGGAGCGAGGTACACAGAAGTCCTTTTCATTGCAAAGAAGTAGTCAAAATGACAGCCATATCTACACCTAAGGAAAAATTTACTTCTGCCTTGAGGCAGCCTTGGCAATAACATTGTTGCAAGCAAAAAACAGTTTATCGGTTTGGGGGGAATTTAAATAAATTTAATTTATTTGTCAACTAATAAACTTCTAATTACTGCTTCTGGTATCGAAACACACACACACGGGGGAAACAGCCCTTGCTCTCCAATCCCCTCGCCGTACCTGGTCGCAGCAGGGAGGCGACGGGGCCGGCATGTGGTGCTTCCTCCACCGGTCACAGTCCCTGCAGGGTCCTCCAGCTCCCCTTTGGCACGCAGCGGGTCCCTTGTGTCGGCTGGGGAGCTGCCTGGAACCGGCCGTGACCGGCGCAGGGCAGCCCTGCCCTCCTCCCTCAGCCCTCGCTGCCAACACCGTGCCAACCACAGCCGATACCAACATCAGTGTGACTCGGTTATGTGAGCAGGCGGACCTGCAGGGAGCCCCTACAACATGGCGGGAGCATATCTCTATTAAGTTAGAAGTCAATCTGCAGGAGAACGTCCAGGAAAGTCTGCCGTTTGCAACACGTCTGGAACCGGCACACCCTCCCCCCGAGGCTGAGGGACGCTTCGAAACACACAGCTCTTCAGGACATTCATCTTTTGTCAGCCCTTTGGTAGCCATTGTCAAAAACTGATTTTGATTTTGTCAAAAATGGATTTTATTTTCATAAGAGAGCTACTCAAGGTCTCACCCTCTGCCTCTGCCACAAGCTCACACAGCTCAAACACATGAAATACAAAGGACCATCGGCACAAGCTACACCTGGCACTCACTCCATGAACGGATCAGAGCAAGCTGACAGGTTACCTCCTAACATTAAGTTTGGTATCAATCCATTTTTATAATTAACTCATGGAGGGAGGTGATGCATAGCAAGTAAATCCGTCAGATTTGCCTACCTCTGGAGAACAAACACTGTCTTACACCGCACAAAGGAGCTACATGCCGAAACGCCAGTAAAGCAGGACACGAGAAATGAAAGAAAGTAACCAAGCAAATCCACCCTTCCTTGGGTCCCTTCATTCCTACTTCCAGAAGAAGGTTGGCATTGCTGCTTATTATGTGCGTATAGTAAACAAATAGCTTATACAGACAAGTTGTTCTTAAATCAAAAGCACATCAGTGAAACGTGATCTAAAATAAACCAGCTATGTTTGAGGATATCACTGTTTCCCCTGGCGCTTCAGGATTCTGCAGCTGCAGAAATTCCTCTAAAAAAATTCAAAAGATATCAAAGCTTATGCTCCCATGAAAGAGGTTTCCAGACACAAATATATTATATATATATACATACACACTCCATCACAGTAACCAGACCAGAACACTTGCACAGGAAAGTCCCTAGCCACACTTTAACATTTTGCTGATTTAGCTGTATCAGCCAAGATTATTTTTTTTTCTTGCTTCCCAACTATGCCAGCAAAAACCTTACTGCAGAAGCCCTTCCAGTGGCTGCAACATTTTTCTGCCTGCATAAAGTGTTCCTTTCATAGGACCCGCTTTAAGAGGCACGAGCGAAAAACCTCCTCTTGCAGCCGTAGGGCCACCTCAGGAGGAAGTGGCAAGACTGGGTAATGAAAGCATGCACGCGGGAGGGGTGAAGGCAAAGGAGAGCACTGCATCAGTCTAGCTTACATCTACAGAAAAAGGGAGGACGCAGTACCTGCCATCACACCGGGTTTGTGCCAGCAGAAACTAATCTGCAAAGTCACAATCCTACTACAAGAAGTAACAGCAGTAAAATTCTGCACACAGGTCAGACTGACCAACTGTGCTGTGACAGAAGCGGCATTTTACTTTCTATTTGGATTTTTGTGTCATGTCTTGTGTGTAATGTGTACTCTTGAGAAACAAACAGACTGCCTGAAAACATAACTGCAAGCTATTCCATTTATGTCAAGTAGATACTATTCCTATTCCCCCCAAGAGATGATTGTCCGTTGGGTTAACTGTTTCACTATCGATAAGATACATATCACCATTTCTTTGCTAAAACCTATCTCACAACTCCAGACCACCTGTCAAAGCCTCTTATGGGTAAAACCATCCATGTATTTCTCCATCCAGGAGTAAACAACCTCTCCACTCTTCCTAATGAGCATCCTTATAATGCAGCCTCATCCTGGCTACGTGAAAAGTACTCAATATTATGAACAGAGAAGTGTGGGCGAGAAAACAACAACAAAGTTTAAGACAGACTACAGTTATAAAGACTGCCCTGTCTGCGTTTCTACTCAAATATAAATCTTCTCTGCCCCCCCTTTTTTTTTTTAAACCCAGATCTGCTGCAGGTTATCCAGCCTGCCACATCACATCAACACAGAAACCAGTAAGGCCTGGCTGCAGAATTTAGGTCAGCTTGTCTGTGGAGTACATAAGGTCTTGCGCACAGCCATGAATTTCCTAGTAATGCTTCAACAATCCCTCTTCATCCTGCTATGCAGCTATTTTACTAGTAGCTGCTAGCTTTCCTCCCAACTCCCCAACAAAGACTCTCCACAGGAGGGATGTTCGCAGGCGAATGAGCCCCTATCTCTTCCTTGGGAAGCAGGAAGCTGGTTGTTGAATCAAATAAATGCTGATTCTTATATCCCAAAACAAAAAAGTGAAGGATTCCCAATGCATGCTAGAAAAGGACTTCCCTTTTTTAACCACACAAGGAAAGATATAATCAGACAGAGCTAGAAATTACCCCTAGAACATTAGGAATAATTTTCTTAACAGATCATCTAAGCAAAACCCCACTGTTTCCACCTGGGTCAATAAATGAAAAATAATGTGAAAATGTGTCTAAAATTCAGACAGTCTAAGGGACAGGTGCTGGTATTTCTAGAGAGAAAGCATCACTTGAGGTGAAAAACACTGTGCCTCTTCAAAGAATGCTTCCCTCTAGAAGTGAATTGTGGGCCACTGCCATCCCAAGCATTGTACGAGCACACGTAAGTAGTAGCCCTGTTCTTAAGGAATCTCTAACGGTGCATAAAAATATGCAAAGTCTTTTCTGAACACGGTCCTTGGAGCAGGAGTTCCACATAAACTGGAAAGTACAGTTATGTAAGGGGAAAAAAAAAATCAAATACAATAAACCAAAACCTTAAACTTCTCTGACTGTCTTCATACAGCAAGATGAACCTAAGTCTTCTTAAGTATGACAATTTGAAAGATGCAAATGCAAGAATAAATACCAGTTTCCAGGAACGGTTATGGGAATCTCAGCAAATAAAAACACAGCTAGCAAGCTGACAGTTGGTTTTGTCTTAAAACCCATCAGTCTACCAGCTTTCTGTGCTCTATGGTTGCTGCATAACATTGTGCTCCTCGAAAGCTGGCACTTGTATCTCCCCATTAGAACAAAGAATAAAACTGAGGAAAAACCTCTTTCCTCAAGACATCAAATTGCTCTTCAACATTCAAACATTTGTTAAGAGTATTCCTAGTCCATTCTTTCCAACTCACATGGAGGCTGGATACAGATATTGGCAAACACATACTGAGCTGCACTGCACTTTAGATGTGTAAATCAAATACCCCAGAAAACGCAAAGTTCCATTTGTTTATGTTTACTTCAGCTCAGCATCAGACAGCTTTCCCCATTCCCGGCTCAGTACCTGATCAGGCTGTGCTTCTCCTCCTTCCTCCTCCGGCTTCAGCTGGGCTGAGCACTGGCTCCAGGACGCTCTGGTGACGAGAATACCAGGCGCTGACGGTCACTTTCTCATTTTGACAAGTGCCACAGATTCTTCCTGTATGAAAACAAACTGCTGTGAATCAAAGTGGCCGAATAAAATGCTGACGCTAGCGGGGTGTCAGAGAAATGCCGCTCTGCGACACAGAAGCAGAATGTCAGTCATCCTTTTGCCACCAGTGCCTGATCTCTGGGGAAGGCTGAGCACACCCTTATTTTAATAATTTCAGAAATACTCTAAATGAGTTGTCCTATTCTTGAAGAGCGGAGATCCCTCAAACTAGCAATTTGCCATTTCCCACATATTTTCTTAAACATATTGGCTCATCCAAACTTAACCAAGAGCACTGCTATTTCTATGCTGCCGCTTCCCTACACCACCATAAAAGCCAGACCAGACATGGCAGCTGCACACTGCGTACGCTCCACACAACCACTTTGATCACACTTGAGCTGCTGCATCACAGCAGCATGCCAGGCAAGCAGCCCACCTTGAGTCAATGAGCTGCCTGGAAAACCTCTGGAAAACATCTCTATCCCCGGGATGAAAAAAATGGAGAAGAAACACGATTCTCCTCCCTTCTCCTTTAGCCCAACGCTTCCACCAGCCAAGACCCCAGCACGGCTGCCCTCACCTCCAGCGACACAGAGGCTCCAGGGCAGAGCAGAGCCCACAGATGGAAAGCAACGACTCAGCAAAACGAACGACCAGACTCCAGCAGGTAATTCATGAGTATTTATTTTAGTTTGCTGCTTATTAAGTATGCCTCGTTATAAATCAAGTATTTTACAGTAATTGCCTCCAATCAACAAACACTGAGAAAGCCGCTATGTAGACCGATGCTGCTTCATAACCGAAACGAGTCCCCTAGCAACAGGCACGACGCTACACGACTCCCCATGCGCAGCAGGCTGGCCGCTGCTGCCTCGCTGCCCTTCTCCTGCCTCTCCTGCCCTGGCTGCGCCCCAAGCAGCGCTGCTGCGTGCCCAAGCCCTTCCCCAGCGCTGCCGACCGCTGCACACTGCTGCCGGGGTGCAAACGCCAGCACAGCAGGGCGTGCTCACTGCAAGGCTGGCAAGCCCCAGCCCGGCTGGCAGCAGCACCTCGCCAGGAATGGGAGCAACCTCCCAGCACGGGGAACGCCCCGCAGCCAGGGCTCAAAGGCAAGGACAACCGCCTGCATCCCCTGCTTCAGCCACCAGCCCATTGCTTCCAGACTGGCGGCGGCTGCAGCGGAGAGCTGCTCTGCTGTAAGGGTCTGTGCCCCGTGCCAGGCACAGTGCAATCGCCCACCTGAGCTGCTCCCAAGCCACTGCAGAAAAACAAACAAAACAAAACCAAAACACAAACCAACACACACGCTTCCCTCTTAATTTATTTTCCGAGGCCTTTTCAGGGTTGACGGCCGCTGGCACTCAGAAGCCCACAGGAACAAGCCCTGTGTCATGCTTTCCACTGAGAGCATTTTAAAGGTCAACAGGAACCTGCTGTTCCAGGTTTCTTCTTAGCGGTAGAGACCCAGGATAAGGACATGGGGAAGACACTGCCAAATACGCAAATAAAATACGCATCTTAAAGAACTTCCTCCTTCAAAGGGTTCGGGGTGGTCAAGTGGTCTCGGGAGAACTAAATCCCTTTGCAGCATACATCACCAGAATTGGAGGTTTCAGAGACAGTTGTTTTTTAAATACACAGAGGAAAAAAAAGCTCTGACAAAGGTCCATTGCAAGCAGGTTTCAGACCAGACCTTTGGATCGTACTTGAGCTCTGACAGAAAACGCTCTCATGGCCACAAGGCTGTTCACCTTGGCTGTTTCTGTAACCTTTTTTCATGAGGTCAGAGACCCATGTAAGAAGGGCCTAAGCAGAGCTCACCATGCCCTCCAACCCCTCCTCTGCAGCCACCCCAAAGGCAACAAACAGTTTTTGAAAACAGAAGGCAAAGGCAGTTCCCATCTCCAAAGAGGGCTGCGGTTTTGAAAATGCATCAGCCTTTAAGGAAAGGTGTCAAGAAAGGCTGAACACCACCACCACCGCACTTTTAAGGCATGGAAGAACAGAACAGCTTGTCTTCAAGAGCTCCATCACAGTCTGAAAGACTGCTGAGGTCCATCACCACCACCCTCCCCTTCCCAGGACAGACTGAGCACAGGAGTTGGAACATACCTAGAAGAGAGCTGGAGGAAACAAATGAAAAAACACACTCATAAGATTTTGATTTTGTCTTTTTAAAAAGCTACTAAAGCAGAAATTCTCATAAATCATATCAGTACATAAGTAGATGCTTGGGCAGAGCCAAGACCAGTGAAGGAATCTTCTCCACAGTTTTTGCCACCGAAATCCTCCTGGATTTTGTTCCAGATCCCGTTTGAATAATTCTCTCTTTATGATTCTTCCCTCTGCTCCTCCTCTCATTTTTGAAGTGACAACCTCACTTTATTAAAACAAAGCAACGTCTTACTTACAGAAACATCTGCTCTGATACAGGAATACACACCCACTCTGTTATAGAGTCAGTATGTGGGACAGTGGGTATGAAGCAGATTAAATAAGGAGCACATGTACCACTTGTCTTATAACCTAGTCCCCTCTGACACTCATTCCCTTTAATCCTTCTCTCTTCTTTCAGGCCCTTCAGCATAGGGAAAGACTTACACCCCATTTACACTGGGGTGTTGGCATCACCCAGTGCCAATTTTATCTGAATCACAACTAGGCACTTGGCACTTCAGGCATAGCACATGCAATCTCCAAATGCCACGTCCTATATACTGTAGCCTACATGTGGCTGCCTTCATTTGTACAGTCACTTGATCAAACATCTTGTCAACTAAGGAAAACATTATTTCTGTTGTGCTTAACAGGGGTTGCATTTAATGGGGAAACAACAATTGCTAACAGAGTGAAAAAAATCAGATGATGCACTTACAGAGCAAATGATTATGAATTCTGTAAAGAAAGGAGGAGGGAAATCACGGTATTTTGGGGAAGAAGTAGGGATCTTGGAAAAAAAACCTCAGCTAATAAAGTAAGTGAAGCAGTTCCAGTCATTAGAGGTTTAATTTCAGCACAACTGAATAATTCTCAATTCTACATGTATCTCCAAGTACCCAGCCAACAGCAGATATTTGACAAACACTTTGGTTAAAATGCCATCTTCCTCCCTTGTTGCTGCATAAGAAAAACAACAAACCACCACACAGGAAAAATATCATGCCATCAAGAGAGAAGAAAAACCCCAAACTAGCACAGAAACCTACTGCAGACGTATTGTCAAAAGCAGCATGTAACCTAACCAGATAAATAACAGATTTCGTTGCTATCTCCAAGTGAGGTTTCGCAATCAGCTTAAGCTGATTTGCGGCCACCCTGCTGCTTAAGAGAGTGGTTGCCCCTGGACACACTCCCACCCTCTCCCCTGGTGTGTGCGCCTGGGAGAAGCGTCCTGCCGGACCAAGGCAGAGGCGGGTGGGCAGGAAGGCAGGACTTCCCCTTTCAACAGTAGTGTGAGCTCAAATTTGCTCCAGCTGGTCTTGAAACCACACTCCCTTTGGAAAGCACCTTAGGCATTGCTCCTACTCCATGGGAGCCTACAGGATCCCGCTGCCGCTCCCTGCAGAGTTCATTGTCCATACTAGGGCCTCACTGCAACTTTTCACATGCCACCCAACGCCCCCTTTATTTTGGGAGCTCCCTGTAATTCATTCTTTCTCTTTGCGGCCACCTCCTCTTCCCCTCTCCATGAGCCAGGGGCTGTGTGCAAACTTCTCCCTGCTTCCTTCTCTTCTGTCGCAGAAGGCAGGAATATAACCAAGACATTAACAAATCAAACCTTGCTGGGCGAGCAGGCAAAATTTGCCGGTGCTATACGTAACCCGTTGTTTGATCCACAGGCAGTAAGAGAGGGGGCTGCTGCTGGTAGCTCTGGTATTACATTCTTCAGCAGATAGCAAGCCAGATCTAAGATCTTACAAGTTCAGACAGCAAGCAGGTAAATAATCAGACACTGAAGAAGCCTTAACGTGGCTGGGGTGACAGAAAGCAGCAGCTATCGGGGGCGCGGAGGGCCGCCATCCTCTCTTCATTCACAAAAGAAACAGCAGAGGAGGAGCACTCTCTGCTTCTCGCCCTGACCAGCTGCATACTGGTTGTGACCAGGCTGCTCTGGGCCACTGTGCACATGGACAGACTGTGATTTTACAACACAAATGAGGCAGGTGCAAAACTATTCAGCCAAAACCAGGCTTGTACCAATTCAACCTGTAAGTTTGTAGGTGCCCGTTAAATTTGCTGTAATGAGTACATATGTCCACGCAGGGGTCTGTATTGCTTTGCAACATGCTTTCAAGCTGATTGCAAACTGGGAGAACTTGGCCATTCAGCTGAGAGCCTGAAAGCCCTGTTTCTGGAGATGAGACTCCTTCAGTCAAACGAACAGAATTCATACACTTTCCACATGCAGAACAGTACATACACTTCATGCTTTAAGATTTTCTTTTATATTTACTCACATTTACCTCAACAATTTTGTTATCTCCTTTCCTTTGCCACACTGTTACTATTTTCTTTTGTATTTTTGCGTGCCTCTTGTGTTTTCATTTTTTGGTTTTACTACACGCTTTACTATTTTTGTTCTGTAACTCTAGCCCTGGCAGTTTCTTTCTTTAAAGTCTGTTTTGATTAAACTGATTGATGCTAATAAGAACACTCTTAAATTCATCTTTCAATCTAGATACATCCTAGATCAAATTACACCAAAAATAAACAAAGCGTAACCACAAATTTTAACCACTGGAAATAGAGTCTTGTCCAAACCACTGCATTTTTCATTTTCCTGATTTATTATTAGTACAATTCTGTCCCATTCTCAGTCCACTCTTTTTTCTAAGAACCACTCTTCTCCCATTATTCTCCTGTTAGACACTTTCCTACCCACTTTCCATCAGGGCACTAGCACTGACCAAACTCACAATTTCTGCAGCACCAACGAGCATTTGTGTATCTGCATTCCTCCACTTCCTCGTTTCAAGAGCCAACAGATTTGTTGTCAGAGGGATAGGAAAGGAGAGGAGCAGAACTATCAAGCCTGTCTTCCCTTTCTGTCTGCTAACAATGCCAACAAGGTAAAACAGTGAAGAAATTTATTATGGGTTATAAAACAGCAAACATTACTTTAAAAAACTCAAGTGCATGAAAAGTTTCATTTCCCTTTTGTCAGTTCCTCTTCTAAGCTAGGTAGTTTAGGCTTTATTTCTTAATTTAATTAGACAGAAAGCAAGTACATGAAAGTTTCTGGATGGCAGCCATTGAGAGGAACCCTGTATGTAGACTTCTCAGTTTGTATTTTTAAACACCAGTCAGATTAAGCGTGAAGTCTGGTTCCTCCGTGCATCTTTGATGAAGGCAATTGCTAATGCATGTGGAAAGTGTTTGTAACCATAGCGGTGCTTGAAAACAAAGCAAGCTACTGCACTACCTTTCACACTTCTCACTCAAGTTTTAATGCAGAGACTGTCAGACCAAAATAATTCCTATCCTCCCTTTCCACAATCTGTACACAAAGCGCTATGTACAAATATGCAAGATGGACTTTTTTTAATCATTCACTGACATTTGCATTGGTTTAGTGGGCAAATTTATACTGAACAATCCAAATGACATCAGCTTAACAATGTGTTCCTCTGTGCAGGACTGCAAAGGCGACAAAATGTCTTTTACATAATACTTCTGTATAAAATATTAATATTCACAGAGGAAGCTTTTGAACTGAAAGGTTATTTTCAATGATTAGCAAATGAGTGTTGTATAAGCTTGGTTTTTTAATCAGCGTATTTGAGTTAGACAACATACTATACTTTTTGTTGACAAAATCAACTTTGTATGTGCACACAACAAGGTATATGAAAGATCTCCCTGGGGTTACCAGCTTTTCTTTTGACCTTAAGGTACTGTAAGATTATAGAACTGCCTCCACCTCTAGCACACACAGCTTCAGCAAGCCCGCACTAGGCTTATTCCAGGCATGGGTGTTCTTTATACAAGTTCTTACACCAGCCCAAAGTATGTAAGTTTCCTTTCCTTCCTATCTTGCGATGGCTGAAGAACAGAGATATTCAAACGTCACATTCATATACACATCCTATGCACTTGTTTTCTCCTTAGAGCTATAATCCCAAGTTGGAAAACCACTGCAGCAAGAATAAAGTGCTTCAAAGTCCACCCAAAAAAACAATGCTGCTTTTAGCGGGCATGTTGGTATCTGTGGCATTGGCCAGACTTGAAAACACCGGAGGTGCGGCAGCCCTGGCTTCTGTAGAACCCAAGGGCAATCAGAACACCTTTTATAGAGAAACTTATCTCAGTGCTGACTTGTAAAGAATGAAGTCCAAGGGAGGAAAAAAAAAAAAAAACCACCACCCTGCATCTTGGCTGTGGCTTTGTAGCCATTAGGTTGCATGGGGGCGGGTAGGAGCCTGCCTCGCTGCTTCATTGCAAGGGCTATAAAGGGCCTTCGTGTTTGGGTTTTTTCCTTTCTTTGTGTATCTTAATGAATAATGATAATGATAATGAATCTAGGGAAGGGGTCCATCTAGAGCATCACTGGTCTCCAGCAGATGCCCCAGGACACCATTTGCTGTAGGTCTCATTGTATTTACCAGCACCATGTGAGTGGCACAGATACAACATCTAAAACAGCAATAGACAACTGTATTTCGGCGGCCCCACCCATGGTCTCGACATACAGGGGAAATCATCAGAAGACGTGAGTCAGACAGAAAAATCCCGAGCAAGTGAATAGAGAGGGCTTTTAAAACTCCAGTTTGGGAATTGTGCAATTTTTTTCAAATTTAAATGCACAGCAAACAGTTTGAAGAGACGTTTGATAGGAAAAGGTAGCAACAGCATTTAATTATCTGTTATGCCCACCCCTTGGGTCTGAGGAATCTTCCATTGCATTTTCTTGGTCTTCAAAGGAGACCTTCATAAGACAGAACACCTGAGATGCCTAACTCTTAACAAAAAGACCATATACAGAGAGGGTTCTTTTTTTAACACTAACAAGGAACAAGGCAGGTCACAAGAACTGGACCATTTCTTCTTCTATTGATCACACAATACAAAATGCAGGACCACGGTGAATAAAGGTGATTGCTATGCTCACCCACTGCTGGCTGCCACATGCTTTCAGCCTGGTCATTTTTTCTGCTTCTTCATCAGAGTTACCTTCACCAAGAAAAGGGTCTCTGAAAAGAAAAAATCTGAGCAACAAATAACTTTCCTCCTCCCCTAAGGGTGGCTGTATTTTACACCATGATTGTTTCTGAAGTCTTGAATATCACAACTACTTCAGTCTTAGAATAAATCACTTCTGAGGAAAGAGCTTAAGTGGAAAGAAGGAAAATTATAGCTGAGACTACATGAACAATGTGTTTTCATATCCTGATTTATACTTGAAGAGGAGGAAGAAGAAAAGGGAAGGTGTTTCTTTTAAAACAGTGCCAACGAACAGGTCCTTGGTACAGCCATACTCTCTTCCCATACTACTGCTTGCCTCCATGTGTTGGGTAAAAGTGGCATTTTTCTGGCTTGATTCCAGGAAAACAAGCTTCCTCCTTCCAAGGATATCTCCCTGAACACGCTGGCAGCTGCTACATGAAGGTCTTTGAGCTTCTCTTCCTATCCATTTCCTGAAGGGGGACAGGAACCTGTTCTTGCAAGACTAGAAGAATACAGCTGAAGAGAATACAGAAATAAGTGAAAAGAGCTTCAGTTCTTTTAATTAAAGACATTTGTGGTGAGAGAAAGATTGAAGCAGTGTCAGTTAAAATTAATGATGTGGAAATGAGTATTACTGATGGTATTAGAAAGTACCAATTTGACTTGTGATGCACTTTCCTTTTCAACATGCCAAAACCCAAGATGATTCTCAAGAAGTTAAACACTAGAAATACTGGCTTTGTTCTTTCCTAAATGTGTTTGGAATCTCCGAGGGGAAAAATTGTTTGGCAAGCAATCAGTACCTATTCTTTGTTATATGGTTAAAAGAAAATTGCACTCAATTTGCTTAGACCAAAAGATCTCGAGCCAAACCCATCCCCAATGCAAGCAAGTCAAACTTTGAAAAAACGTAGCTCAAAGTGTTCTCAAGGTAAGAGGTACAGAATAGCTTTGAAACACTAATTACAATCGCTTTTACGCATATAATGCTGGTAGCTGCTAGAAAACTGTGTTTCACAAATATCCTTCTCTGTATTTCAGCCCTTGCCTGGCAAATACTTACAAGTGTAGGCCCACAGCACCTCAACATCACAGCCAACAATAACACTTTCAAGATCAAGCACCTTTACTGCGACCCCAGATAGCCTTATGCATGCGTGCGTACTCGTGAGACTATACATGTGTGGAAAATTAGTCATGTGCACAAGTCTTTGCATGGTGAAGTCCAGAGACTTTTCACTGCTTGCTATAAAAAAACAAAATGTTTAAAATGTCAGTTATGCAAAAACACAGATAATTCTTTATCTAAATGTAAGGTTTCTGGGGAAAATTATTGTCATTTTTCTTAATACATCAACAGCTTTTTTTTTTTGCTAGGATATAATCTTCCCACTGCCAAGAGACAATACATGAATAAATAAAATAAAACAGAAAGAAAGGGGAAAAAACCCCAAAAGGAGAATGGTGTAGTCTCGTTTCAGTGCTAGCAAGAAATGAAGAAATTTAAACAACAGAAACTGAAATAACATGTTTTGTTCTTTCCACTTTATATAGTAACATTTGAGCGTAACGTAAATACCGCTAATTGTGTTTTATGAATATTTAGGGATCTACAGCAATTTTATGAATTGATTGGAAGATACAGATTGCTTTTTTGAAAAAAAATTAAAAACTTTCAGAGTTCATTATTTGGTAAAATACTAACCCTGGAGCTCCCTTTTGTTTGCATCCAGTTGTGAAACTAGTTTACTGGGTTCCCCTATCACATCATCTGTGACTCAAGCTACTTCTCAGTAAAACAGCCATCACCAGCCCCAGACTGATTAAATGCTTTAAGCCTCAGGACACTAATTCATCCTCAGTGATCACAGTGTCCATGTACCTGTATCAAAAGTCCCCTCTGGCTCTTCGAGGTGCAGGAGAAAGCAAAGGGAGACCCTGGGCTGAAGCGCTGAGTCAGCACGCTGCCTGCAACACATCCCAAGCCACCCCAGCGGTACACAGCAGCAGGAGGAACTGACACAGCAGCCGGTGCCGTCAGAGAACACAAAGGGGGAAAGAAACTCAGTCAGGGGTACAGGACCCGATTCAAAATCCACTTACTCCCACTGGCTTCAACACACTTTGAATGGACCTCAATACACAGAAGGAATGGGAAGACCCGGAGAAATTAAAAGGACTAACTTGAAGGTGGGAAATTTCAGTATGGTCACTTATAAAACTGCACCAAGCCACAACACACGTGGTTGCAAGCACTTTTGACCAGAGAGATGTACATACCCTTTTCTCCACTAGCCTTTATTTTCTTATCCTCCTGCCGCTGGCAGGACCTATTGCAAGCGTATCACCAACAGCATTAGCTTTTTTCTCACTCTCCAAGCACTCAGTCAAGAAAGCTGTCCGTACACAGGATGTACAGTTGTGGTATCTCCATACCACCACCTACCTACTGTTACGGAAGAGAAAGAGGCTTGTCTGAGGTGACAGGAACACAGGGCTAAGAAAGAAACGGAATACAAGAACTATATTTCATGTGCGCAGCTATGTGTTAGTTCAACGTACGCTAGTTAATCTTTCCACAGCCAGGACCTAAGTACTTTCACTCTCTTTGCATTGTTATTATACAGGTTTGTTCCTATTAATAATTACCTTCCCGTGATGGCAGCACGCAGACTTTCTCCATTGCCAGTGCTGCTGCTTTAGAATTCTTCCTCCAGGTCTGAACATGCTGGACAGATTACCGTCCCCCCCCAAGGATGTCAGGACTGGTACAGGTATCTATTGTGCATATCTGGATCTTACAAAATAAATTACTGTTTAATGCTGCTCCCTTCCCCACGCTACCTCATGTAGCCTTTGTAAACTTTGGATCTTTATCAAAGTAATCTCGATTGCAAATAACAGTATCTATTTAAATATTCCTTGCTTATTATGTGCAAAAAACCCAGATATAGCAGACATAACAGACAAGTGTTTTTCACACTAAGCAAGATACAGGCAAAGCACCAAATGAGTTTACTATAAAGGCAATGCTTGCTCAGAAACATAGGAGAAAATGGTGTACAGCACAGAAAATATAGCCACAGTAGCATATTCCTAGGTCAGGACCTCATAAATCAGTTTCAACTAACAATAAAAGTTTTATAGGGGATTTGTAAATCACAAAGAATGAATAGGATCCTGGCCTCTGAGCAAGGCTCGGTGAATTAATTTAAGATGGCAATCCAGAGCAAATAACATAACACTAACCTTCTATACTACCAACCCTTACCCTAAGTTTGAAGAAAGGGGATTTCCTCTGCCACCAGGAAGAGAGGAGGAAAAAAAAAAAAGGGGAGGGGGGGGAAGACACAGAGAAAGGGACTTAGCTAGCCCAACTGGGATGAGAGTGCTTTTTCGATAGCTCGGAGCTGTGGGATCAAAATCTCAGTGCTGTTCCTGCAAATTTCTCACATCCTAAAGCCCTCTCTCCCAAACAAGGGGGCATAGCCATTCCCCATCTTCAGTTTTAGAGGCAGAAAATATGATCCTTTCCTATCGCGGCTGACAGACATAATGCTGAAAAAACCAAAATACTTCTCTACGCTATTTAATAAAAAAAACCCCAAACCTGTAACTGACAATGCTTCCGAGTAGCAGGTACCCCAAAGCTAGTACTGAAGATGTTTCGCTCCCTGCACCAGCAGCTAAGCCAAGTAAAACATCACTTTCAGCACCACCATTACAGGAAGTACTGCTGAGACTTATTCCACCAAACAACAGGCTGGTTACCACTACCGTCCTCCATTTTCAAGTCTGAGTAACCTACCTCATGGCTCTTACACACTGGGAGCGTCCAGAGGAGAAACTGCCACGGGCTGCTGGTGTGCTGTAAACGCACAGCCTGCATCCCCCCACTGACCGCAGACCAGCTTCCCTAAAGGATGCTGGGCAAGTCACAAGCTTTCCGTGCCTGAATTCGTGTTTGTTTAACAGCAGTGGCAGCACTTGTGACGGGGTTGAAATGGAGGTTGCAAGACAGAGGAGCTGCTGTGCCAGGCTCAGGGATCCTCAAGGAGCAGGAGTCGGTATTGCCACGTACTGGGGAGCAGGGGGAAGGGAGGAGACCTGCCTCGAAAAAACACAGATGATTCTCTGACAAGGGCTGTTTTTGTTCTGAAGATGCGTTTTATTGACTGGCTTAGGCCCCTTTAATCTGCGTGTGGTGCAACACCAAGAACAGTTGACCCCGTACAAAAGACACACAGCTGGCGGTCCCCACATGGATTTAATGCCACCAATCTCGGAAGGGGGCTCGCTTTTTTTTCAGCCGCATTTCCCACCAGCACGTTGTACTCCAAGACCCGCAGCCGGGGCTGGCCCCGCCATCGCCGCCGCCCGGCACGGCAGCGCACGGGGCGCCCCCCGCACAAGCGGGGGC
>NW_008794085.1:756817-768888 GCF_000699145.1 Aptenodytes forsteri
GGGCTGCCGGGCGTCCGCCGCCTGAGCGGGCGCTCCGGCCTCGGGCTTTGGGGCGCAGCAGCGGGGCCGGGGCCGCTGTTAAGCGTGACCTGGGCAAATGCCCGTGCGGGGGGTTGTGGTGGGGCGCCGAGCGGCGTCTGCGGGGCGCAGCAAGCGCTGCGCCAGGGCGCCCGTTTGAGCGGCAGCAATAAAAGCGAAGCGTCTGGTAGCAAAGCCGGTGGTTTGTTCTCGTTGTGCGGGTAAACGAAATGTAGCGCGTGAGGTAAATAAAATAGCGACAAGTTCGAATTACGTGGTTTGATTATTAAAATATTACCTGGGGAAAACGGTAGGTTTCTTGCGTCTATCTTGAGCCCTTGAGGGAACCAGAAAGTCAAAGGCAGCTTTAGCTTGGGTGGGGGGCGGCAGCCGTTTGGATCGCGGGGACTGACCCCTCCGCTGCAACTCCAGAGACGGAACACAGCGCATCGAAGAAGGGGCCCAACTGCACCAGATCCTCACCCAAAATCCATTAGAAGCTGTCTTTCCTCCTTTAACTGAAAGGGCACCAATAGCCTGGAGTCTTTGTTGAACGCTGACCTGACAAGCGACCAGACCTGTGGGGTTTTTTTTAACTGGAAATGGATGTAGCCTATTACTTTTGAAACTATGTTGACCTTGATCGAGAATGGAATAAAAAAAAAAATACTGGCTTATCTTCTTCCAAATCTTGCTTCATCCCCGTGATTTCTAGGGACTGGAGGAGATGGGAAATGATCCTTAGGTGCTTGTTCAGAACAGCTTTATGGCCCTTTAAAGATTGAGAATTTCCCCTTTATATTTTAGATGCATTTTTAATCAGACCTTCTGGTCTAAATGACTGTAGGATGTATCTAAGGTTACAAATGAAAGCACTTAGCAGCAATTCAGCTTCTGAGACCGGAGAAAATCAGGCCAGCTTGTCCTGCTCTCAGCTGTTTGGCACTATTTTCATACCAGAGTTTTTATCTGGTGGAGAATTTTAGCAGAGTTCAGATTTAGTCTAATGAGCTGTCAATTATTTTAAGCTTTGATTTTTAATACCTTCATTTGGCCTTTTAGTTATTTTCTTCCCTGAGATCATCAACACTTGTGTTATTTTTGGCCAGCATTTTAGACCTCACTGTTTCCTCAATAAGGTGAATTTATTCTCTATTTATTTATTTCTGCTCTGACCCAGCAGCCAAGCCACATCGGGTGTGTGATACTGGGGCTCTGCAGTGATGTAGGGTTAATAGAGATAAAAGCAGTCCAATCTGGTAAACATCAAGGCAAGTGAAAACGGATAATAACAAGAGCTGCTGGCTGGGAAATCCTGACTCGCAGGCAGCTGGCAGAGAAATTCAAGCAGAAGAAAAAGGATTTTTTCAAATGCCAGAGCTGGTCAGAGCTAGCTGAATCCACATTCACTTGGCAATCAAGACACCTTGCCAAGCTAAGGCGCACCAGCAAAACAAATGAGTATCTCTGGGGACCCAAGGCAGAAGACACCTGGAACTGGGCAGATCCAGATCCAATCAGAGTCCCTTTCTAATGGGGCAAACGCAAGTGTGAAAGACTTGCCTCCTACAGAACGTATGCTGGGTTGCTTGGTTTGGTTTTTTCCCCTCTTGTTGTGATATGTATTTAAGCATAACTCAAATTTTCTTTGATTTAAAACTCTTTACGTTCCTTCGTTTCAAGCTTCTCCGGCAGAGACCTCTCCCACCGTCTCAGGTTTGGTCTTCTCTGAGCTCAAGTCTCAGTGCTTTTAGGCAGCTCTTTCTAGATCGCTGTTGCTGGCTTTGGCCGCCTGGGACATGCTGAGGTGGGACAGAAGAGAGAGGAGGGGAGTTAAAAACCTGAAAGAGCTCGGTTTGGGGCAAATACACGTCCCAGCTGTTCTGTTATCCTGCTATAGTCTATAGGGTTGTTTCAGCAGAAGTACAAGTCAGCCAGCTCCAAGTTACTCCATGTGATAAAAGAGATGCCAGAAAAACAGACACAGTGGAGGAAAAATGGCTTCTTTCCACTTGCACAGTTTTGACGTTGGCCTTTTACAATTAAAATAAAACAATATTGTTATTTTGATCTGTGGCTCAGAGGACTGAATTAGTGATTACATTAACAAGCAATAGCGATGCAGCCATATGCCTCACAGGATAAATTCATCCTGTTTGTTTTTACAACTGCATTTCAGTTTAATTTTTTCAAATTACCTAACCTCGACTAGCCAAAAGATGTCAGATTTTTCCACCTTAGCATTATCCCCATTCTCTTGTCATTAAAATTTTTCAGAAAATACTGGTCCTCTAATAGAGTTATGGTTTTGGCCAGGTTGAAAAGCTGACAATTTATTCTGAGATGTTTCCCAGTTCTTTCCTTCTTTCACTCAAACGGCCATCCTGTGCATGTCAGATATGCCTGCTTGACATTGTCCAGCGGGTGTCCAAGCTCAATCCAAGGGAGCCAGGTGCAGGAGGGACACCAGCAGAAGGTGAACATACGGAAGAGATGGTGCCAAAAATAGTGAGTGCCAGCGGTTCCTCAGAAAAAAGTGAGGAAAATCCATGCTGGGAAATATTTCAGTCCTGGCTTTGACCGGGCTGACAGATTTTTCTCCCAAGCAAATTTAAGATGAAAGGGAATATTAAGAGGTAGATCAGGGGGTTACTTGGGAAGAAGTGCAGATGGCAACATAGAAGAGAGATACGGGCAGGGAACTGGCTTTCCCCTCTCCAGAAACACAGCAATTTGGCTTCATGGAACAGGCAAAGCTTGAAGGGGAAGACTCCAGTTTAAATAAGGAGGAGGATGCATATGAGTCACTTCACTCGGATACTGGCTGCCCATTCCCAAGAAAAAGGGTTTCTGAGTGCTGAACAGTTCAGCCCGTGGTGCTCATCCAGGACACATGGGCAGGAAGATGGGGTCGGGGATGCAGCCACGCTTACCAGCCCCGATCTGCCACTTGCCACCCACCCAGCCAGTATTGCCACCTCTGCTCCCCGTGCCCTCCCGCAGCGGCGGTGGGGCTGACTTTCCAGGCAAAACTGGGCAATGTGTCGGCAGCTGGTTTATCGCCCTGCAGTCAGATGATGTTGGCAAGGGCCTGCTTTGCTTGTGCCCGCAGCTGACTGCGGAGAGGCTGCTGCGTGGAGATCCAGCCCAGGGGTGAGGGGCTCAGGGGCTCCGCTCCTCCGGAGAGGAGAGGGAAACCTGTCACCCGAGGGCTGTGCTGCTGCACTGCAAGGCTGCTGTGTCAAAGCTTTCGGAAAGTCTAACTAGATTATGTCAGGTAATTCTCCTTTAGCTACAGTTTTACTGACAATCCCGAAGATCTCTAAGAAAACCGGAGAAGCATGTTTTTCCACTATAAAAAGCACTGCAAACCTTTGTCCCTACCATGCTAGGTTCATTTATAATTCCATCAATCTATTTTTTTTTTAATTCCCACCAACCAACTTTCTTTGCTACTTTATAACTCCATCTTAAATAATTATCCAGACCCACGTTACCACTTTTTCTGAAGACGCTTCACTATTATGCTTGTCTTCAACTGCTTGGCACAGCAGCCTCTATGTTAAAAGCATGGTGACCTTTGGAAGCTTTGCAAGCCAGCCTATTCTGCTCCAGAGCCGCAACTCTTTCCCAGCTGCTGAACTTCCTGGTTGGAAAAAGTCACTCTCTCATTACCTTGTCTTTGTGCTGAAAAAAGGAGGAGTCTCTCTATCTTACAACGTCAGAACGACTGTTTTAGATAAAAAGCAGTTTCTTCCCCCTTCTAATTCCATCCAAAACTCCACAATGTGCTCACCAGTTCTTCTATTTTGTTTGCGATAATAAAAAGTCAGTCACTCAATGTGCAATACGGCCATCTAAAAATGGAATGGAGATTTGGGGGATGAGGCCTCATTCCTAGCAAGTACCTTTGTATCTTGAAACAACAAGAGGAGCAGCCATGATGTTGTGCATGGTAAGCAGCGTGTGTTGTCACACTGCAGCTTAGCAAAGTTTTTCAAGTGATGGCAGGAACGATGTAACAACTTCTGCCAGCTGCTTCTGATTACACAGAAGATCTAGATTTCATGAGTTTTCACTTTTCATCCAGTGGATATACCAACAGATGGCCAATCTGTCTCATTCTGTACTTATCAATAAAGGACTATAAATGCACAAAGCACACAGCATCATCTGAGATGGAAGGGAGGCATGGCGGGAAGGCGGGAAGCTGTGCTGCAGGCAAACACCATCACCTGCCTGTCACCCTGGCTGCTCGCCTGAGCAGGGCTTTAATTTGGCAGAAGCAAGAATAAGGTTGTGCGTTGCTCGGTCAACCCGAGATAGAGCCTGTGTCAGTCAAATGTAGTACTTGGTAACATGGCATCTTCATACTCAGATCCCAACTCAGCAGCATGCCAGGTACTACCGCTGAGGTGTTGAGAACCTTCAGATCTTTAGAGCCAGAGGGCTGGGAAGGAGGGGTTAGTCTGTGACTGAATTAGTCCATTTCATCTACTCAGCTCTTCCTATTTTCTTAATTTTGCACTTTACTACTTCTATGATCTCTACCTCTTCTGCTCACCCTGGTTTCCACAAATACTAAATGCTAAGCATGGAGGCTGCATAGGAAATAAAGATTAAAAACCTGTCATAACCAGAATTAGCAGGGTAAGACCAAAAGAAGCTTTCAGCTGTCATGGCTTGTCCAGCCCAGCTCGCTAGAACAATTTCCCTGCCACCCCCAGGGACATTTCAGTCTGTTACTTCTTTCTTCAAATCATGCCTGAAAACCTGTCTTCCCTCTTCAGATCTCGATTGGCTTTCTCAGTAAAATGGCTGTGGCTCTGTGTGCAAATGGCATGACACAAAACCTAAGTGCCCTACCTGGATCTAGGAAAATGGTGGTCTTTAAAGAAATGACAAGCCAGTTATCTTCAGAGTGCTCAGCTATACCTGTGCTAGCACTTAACCTTTACTTCCCCAATCCCACAGTTACAATAGTAAGAGCTCGCTGATTTTGTTATTCCTTTAGAAGAAGTTTTCTTAAAATAGCCTAGCCACAAGGGCATAATGAGGTGCACAGCTGGGCAGAGCTTTCTGAGCAGCAGGAGGAAAAAGAAAGAACATATGCGGGACCAAAATGCTCAGAGCCTGCAAATGACTGATCTCCAGTCATTCAAATGGCTGAAGATTAAGGACTCGCCCAGCTGGACCATTAAAAAAAAAAAGTTGAGGAAAACCAGGCAAAAACAGCAGAAAAAAAGGGGTGAGGGAATAATATATAATTTATTTCTTACATGCTGCATCTTCTGTCTTCCTGTTTTCCCATGGAGCAAAGAAACCACCAGTCATTCTGTAGAAGGAGAGTAGAAAAAGCTTATTTAAAAATGGGGATCCTTAATCAGGGACCTAGAGGGACTTGGAGCTCTTTCCCCACCTCAACAACTGCAACAGGGTTGCTGTGTTTGTGCCTGGGAGCCTGCAGAACCCAGGCTCGCCAACACAGCACTAAGACCAGTTGGTTTTGCTTGAAATGGCTAGATTAATCTTTTCACTTTAACTGCAGCAGCTTCTGGTAGTTACACGTACATATTATAGATCAAACAAAATCAATTGCTCCGTTCTAGAGACTCTACCCAAGGGAAAACATAGCAACAACACGATGTAACTCCACCTCTGAAATCCTCTTCCCAATACTTTTTCAAATAAAATGACAATAAACCAAAGTATTCCAGTCCCTAAAGCTTCTACAATTACATATCCACTGTCAGTTTAGCATCAGACTATCCACTCTACTTTGACATGACACACCTTAAAGATCCCAAGTATTCCTGTGATTCCTATCCACAGCTGCCGTGGCAGTCAGCACGCTCATTTAAAACCTGCTTCATCTCCTGCTCCAAAGACTTATACAAGGAAGGAGTATTGCACATATGTGCCGTGGCAGGGAAGCAGGTTATTGTAATCTCCAAATCATTCTGTCTTCTCTGTGTTTACCTTGAATGTAAATTAATTGGAGAAAGCACTGGCGATATTTTTATGGATTACACGGCAGTGAATTCACTGCCAACACTGTATAGCCACCACAAAACAACTAAACGTATACCCCTCCGAGCCCCAAACACCTCCGACTTATTTTATCACCGTACGGAAAAAGGTAGCGGGAGAAGGAAGGTCTGATCACGCCTTAACCCAAAATAACGTTTTGCTTTGTCAGGTTAATTATACGTTCTGACATCAGAAACTGAAATTAGCAGGCCGTTTTCCCTTGGGTTGCCCAGAGACTGTAGAATGAATCATGCCTGCTCTTGTGCTGCACCCGGGACCACAGGGAACGAGGGATGGAAAGACCAGGATACTTATTTTCCTGCTCAGATCTCTGTGGCTAGGGAGCCATATCCACGCTCTGGCTTTGTAGGCGCTGTGATGTGGCTGGTTGGTATTGCTGTCATCCCACGTGCGGCAGAAATGGCCATCATCTTCTGATGGATGCATTTACACAGCCACAAAGGCATAGCCACCGCTTTGCTTTGATCCTGGTGTGAATTCATGGCACCAGAGTTTCTCAAAATGTCACTGAAACATTCTGAAATGAATTTGACTTGAGAATAGTGCTCAACACAGAGCATTCTCCTTGGAAAAAAAAAATGTAGCCAGACCTTTTTAACATTTAAATACACAGAAAACACTCCACGAGTAACTAAGATACCCTCCTCCCCCTTAGAGCTATTTAGCACCAGACACCCTGAAGTTAGCCTAAGTCTTAAATCTTACAAGAGAAAGAGCACCCAGACACTTCTTTTGCTTGCCTCTTTCATGTCTTTTTATACCTAAAGTTCTTCTGGCATTCTTTGCTTTGATCCTGGTGTGAATTCATGGCACCAGAGTTTCTCAAAATGTCACTGAAACATTCTGAAATGAATTTGACTTGAGAATAGTGCTCAACACAGAGCATTCTCCTTGGAAAAAAAAATGTAGCCAGACCTTTTTAACATTTAAATACACAGAAAACACTCCACGAGTAACTAAGATACCCTCCTCCCCCTTAGAGCTATTTAGCACCAGACACCCTGAAGTTAGCCTAAGTCTTAAATCTTACAAGAGAAAGAGCACCCAGACACTTCTTTTGCTTGCCTCTTTCATGTCTTTTTATACCTAAAGTTCTTCTGGCATTTTGTTTCCATGGTGGTTGCTTTTCAACCGCTTCTCCCTCTCTCAGGCCCCTTTTTTCCTCATCCCTTTATGCTGTTTCAAAGCTCCCTACCTGGTGCAGCAGAACTGCCTGGAGATACCTCTGCCAAACCCCTGCCTGCCTCCCTCCTTCCCCAGGGCTGCTCCTGCCAGGCTTCGTCTGCTCTTCTTCCTCTCCCAGAGCTCCCTCTGCTGTTGGATGCACCTGCACGTCGAAATACGGCTGTAAACCAGCCGAAAACCCCAAGCATCGCTTCGGAGGGCTGAAGCAACTCATGCAGAAGCAAGGCTGCTCTGGGGTGGTGGGGAGCAGCCTGGACAACATGGCCTGGCCTCCTCCTGCCACCTATCTCCTCTGCTGGGGTGCCTCTTGAAGGCAAAAGGAGCAGCATCCTTGCTCAGCACCCCGCAGGGATGTCCTTTCTGTTTGGAGTGTCAGTGCTTCGGGAAATGCCGCATCTTTGGACAGAAAAATTGGCCTTTGTGCTCTGTCTCCAGCTGGTTAGCGTAGGACATTAGCATCACGCTGCGGAGTAGCTGCACACCCAAAGCGCTGGTTAATTACAGGAGATACGGTAGGAGAGGAAGGGAAAATTCTGCCAAAAATTACTGAGGAGTGAAGAATAAGGCCCCAGCCTGTGAAAAACGTGTGCTATTTCTGCCTGCTGTCAGCAGACTGGCCCCGCGCTATGACAGCCTGATTGGAAGGCACCTACACACTGTAGGTGCCTGGAGGTACGTGCCAGCTGCAGCAGGCCACGCTGAGCCAGGGCACTGGAGATTTAAGCCCCCAGCCCCGTGGTGCATGGGCATGAGGGACCGGAGGGAGGGATGCTCGCTCTCCCATCGCCCCCTCCAGAAGCCATGCGCCGCAGAGCTGCCTCCTCGCCACGCGGCACACACGCACCTCGCTGCTGACAAGATGCTCAGCAAGTTCTCGTTCTGCTAGGCTTCGGGATGCCTAGGATCGAGGAGAAAGTGCACAAGAAATCCATTTCTCATCAGTGAGGGGGCCCGGCCTCAAAACATACCAGTAACTTGTGCTGGTTTCCGCAGAGGCAGTACCCTGCAGCCCTGGTACCCAGGGAAGGTGCACGGCTCTGCTCCCACCCTGAGGAATGTGACATGGAAACACGCTGAGCTGTCCCCTGCTAACGCCGCCACGTTTGCACACTTGTTGCATTCGCCTGCGTATGTTGCCATAGGAACTGCAGCCCCAGCATCTGCTGCCTGCTGCTCCCTGCCGCGCTGCCTCTGCGCCCAGGCGGGCTCGGCCCACCTCTGCTCCTCTGCCTGCCTGCTCTGCCGGCCTGGCCATGCCTCCCCCTCGCTCACGAACTCCCTGCCTCATCCTCTTTTTTTGGGCGACAATCAGATTACTGCTGTAGCAGCTAATTATTGCATTAGTTATAATTTGCCTATTCATTTGTCTCTCCCCCTCCCACCTTGGAACATTTCCATCTCTCCGTCCTTTCCACCTTCACACTAGCTGTCCTCTGACTCCCATCCCCTTTTCTCTTGCACTCCTCAGCCACATAAAGCCTTGTTGCACTGCTGTACCCTTTCCTTCCTCTGCGCCTCCCTACTACTCACACCTTCTGAGCTCTTCCCTAGTACCTCTCGCTCCACCCCTCTCCCAGTCCTTCTCCTCCAGTTTCCTTCCCCTTAGACCCCCTGCCCACCACCTCAGGCTACTCCTTCACACAGTCCTTCTCTTTCTTCTACCCCTGTGCAGGGCACTGCCAGCTTCTCCCAGGACTGAGCCAGGCTTGCTCCTCTCCTGCACTCTCCCTGGCTCTTACACAGTCAACAGCATTTCTCATTCGCTGCTCCTGTCTATCCAAATACCCCAGAAACTGTATCTCCTCCCACCTCCTAATAGCTTGTACCTCTAACCTTACTCCATCCCTTACCTCTCCAAATCCTCACTTTCCTCCACGGTCCTTTATCAAGCCCTCCAAGGTAAGCACGTTATAATCTCTCACTGTCCCCAAATCCCACCCTGACCCACCTTTTTTCTTCCTTGTCCTCTGAATGGGAAATTCCAGCCAGCACCACAGCCAACACCACGGCCAACTCCACCCTCAGCCTAACAGCCCTGGTCTATACCTTTATTCCAGTGCTTGCACTGTCATCTTCCACAGCCTCTCACTCCTCCCTCCCCATCCCCCTGGCTGTCTTGCTGCTTTTGGTGCCATTGACTGCAAATTCCCTTTGAAGTCATATTCCCTCCCGTCTCTTGGAATCGCTTTTCCTCTCTGCCACTTTCTCCCTTTCCACACAGCCCCTTGGACCAGGTCCCCCAGTGTCCTCCCTCCATCCCCACCTGAGGCACATTATTCATCCTTCCTTGCTACCATCTGTGCCCCGCTCTCTCCACCCGAGAGCCTCTGGCACCCCTGCCCTCTCCTTCCTCCCATGTAAAGGACACAGATGTCTCCCAGAGCACCTTCTGGAGACCACCTCATCTGCCTAGAGGGCTTCAGCTAGCACCTACAGCTGTGCTGGCCCCCACTCCTATGGGTGTCTCTCCATCTTGCGTCTCAGCCAACCTCTACCCTCTCCTAGATAAACCGAGTGCTGCTAACACCACCTTCACTGATCCCCTCCCTTTTCCTGGCAAGTCCCTTGCATTTCCACACTCCGTTTTCCTACTGGGAACATCACTCTCTCTTGCTAGGTTTCTTCTGCTTCCACTTCTCCAGCCTTGTCTCACCACCTCAAAACCGCCAGTGGTCATGAAGTCATTACGTTTAGACTGTTGCTGCAGGACATGCAGAAGGTGTGCACGTGAGAGAGCACGTAAGTTAGACAAGGAATTTTCCACTTGTATTATATTTTCATATATACTTCAGACCATCTGTGGAAAGCTGTCAAATGACTAGTTGGAAACATATTATAAAATCTTGTTATTTTACTTAAAACATTAATTTAGCAGCCTGAGATCTGAGAACTCAGCAAAATGCTAACAGTTTTCTTGTGCTTCCCAGTTTTGCTCATCTTCTTACAACAAGAACGTCTCATAGCTTATTGTGCCCTGGAGTCTTTCCGCAACCCCTGCGACCCTTGAGCCCACATTTGGCTGCTAGCTTGGCATGCGTTATGCATTGCTGTAGTCCCAGGTCCACACATCCTTGTTAATACAGCCTGGAGTAATTTGCATGTGTGTTCTCGAGTCAGCCAAAGTGCGACAGCACTTCAATATTTCGTAGTGACACCTCTGGACCCCGAGATCAGTACACTACCACGTCTTTTTTAAGCCTGTTTGCAGTGTTCTTTTATGTGCTTTTTGCACAGTGCGTTGTCCTGTTATCCATATATTTGCACTCCAAATTTCCAGCTCTGTAGCCTCACTGTCCATTTGAACAGCATCCTGGATACATTTGAAATTAGCTTTGTGACCATCTCTTTCCTGATTCCCCGTATTTGAGAAAGCTTCTGGTATCTGTCTAGTTTCCAAATGCCATTGATGGTGATGCTGGCCTGGAGGAGACTGACAGCTCTATATCCATGGGTTTTCCTATATCAAATTTCTCTCCTTTAGTTCCAAAACTCTGGAAAAAAACTGTCTCTTTCTGTGCTGTTCCTCCCAACTCCCATTTTTTTCTTAGATTTTCCCTATATAGAACAGCTTGTCTTACCTGTGCTTACTGCAGAATTTCTTCTTCACATCTGAATATGTTGTTGAACCCATCTTTAAATTCTCCTTGCACACCCTTTCTGCCTTTGTCCTTGTGCTATCAACAAGTTCTTCTCTCTTTCCTCTTCAAAACCAGCCACGCAGACCTCTCCTGTGTGTGCTCCTCTGCAAAACAAATTCAAGTTAGTGCAAGAGAGTGAGAGACAGGTACCCACGCTTCCAAATTAAGTAACCCTGTGCTTGGTGCTGCTGTGACGTGAGCTCCGCTGGTGCTCACATACGTTGTCCTCCTGATCTGCAGTTGCTTCCACTGCAAACGCCTTTGCTTGGATGACTGATCAGTAAATCTGAATGTATATAAAATAGCAATGAAATGTTACTAAATCTACAGTAAATCCACTAAAGACAGTCTGACTTTTCCAATTTACGCCCGCTGACCATGCAGTGTTTTGTAGGTTTCCTGCACTGACGGTGGTCCATCACAATACTTCCCAGAGATGCAACCTTCACATACCCTGAGTCTCAACGCATTAGTTGTAGCGGGAGGAGCTGGCTCCAGCAGGCAACATTTCCCACTCAGAGCTTGTTTGCAGAAGCAGAAATTAATCTCCCAGGGTTTAAGACAGTCCCACAGCCTCGTCCCTGACCCCGGGGAATCCACATTTTTCTCTTCTTTTATAGCTAGGTTTCATTTCACGCATAGACAGGATCTCTTTTGATACGAAAGGATCTGACACGGTAACAAGCAGCAGCTGCACAGAACAGTCGCCGCTTGTGTCTGAACTAAGGTGTTTCCAGTGCAAGAGGGAAGAGCCAAAACGCACCAAAGGAAGAACTCCAGGAAGGCTTGGGATTGGATAGTCGGTGTCTTGGGTTTAAATTGTACTCCACATCAGGACTAGTTAGATGGGAACAGCTGTCCCTTTTCGGAAATCTGGCTGACGTGATGGGATTGGGATCAGAAAACAGGGAATGACTCAGGGAACTGCTGTGGCTAGTATCCTGCCCTACCTGAGCCCAAAAGCCTTTCAGCTTTAGGGGTGGGAGTTTGCTGGGAAAGGCTGATTCCAGCCAGAATTGGAGCATGCGTTAGGGAGCAGATAGGTCCTTAGAAGCACAGGTCTTTTCCCTGGAATTTTCCCATTAAGTTTTCCATCATAAGTCCAATATTTTTATGTGCACTGGCCAGCCCTTTGCAGTAACATCAGTGTATTGGGTTTGCGTGGCAAGGTTTTGGTAG
>NW_008794085.1:769977-773394 GCF_000699145.1 Aptenodytes forsteri
TGAGTGATCTCCCTGTCCTTATCTCGGCCCACGAGCCTTTCGTTGTATTTTCTCTCCCCTGTCCAGCTGAGGAGGGGGAGTGATGGAGCGGCTTTGGTGGGCACCTGGCGTCCAGCCAGGGTCAACCCACCACAATCAGACATCAGGCAAATGTTTCCTTCTATTGTCTTTGCATCTCCCAAAGGACCTTTGGCTTGAGTGTCTTTGCCAAAAAATAAGAAGCAGCAAAAGCAGTTGACAGATCGAGATCGGTGATGATGGTAGAAACGAGCTGACAGTGATGCTGGTTGCTGTTTATTCTTCTGAACAAAGTACAACCAGTTTGCCCAGGGCTGCATGAACAGGAAGGAAGAGCTGATCTCTGCTATGCCTGGCTAAGCATGTCATCGTCTGGGATGAAGTCCCAACTTGAGAAACTGGGGGTGGGGGGAAGCTGAAGATCCCTTAAATTCAGCCCCGTTGCGCTCTTTTTGTGTTATCTATTCCTGTGTGGAGTTCCTAAATCTGGGTGAGCGGAATGTGGCTGGTTTGCTGGGTTTGGGGAGGGAGAAGGACAAGGTGAGCTCCAGACTGCTGGTGCCAGGGCCGTGGGAGAGAGTGCTCTCCTCCCCTTTTCACTTGCCTTCACACAGGAGGTGGGCTGTGCCCTCACCTCCTCCTTTTGGGCCTGGAGAGAACCGGAGGAGCAGAAGCAGAGGGGAGATGGTCTTTCCACTCAACTCAATTAGCAGAGCCATTAAGTACAGTGAAATCCCCAAATCATTGAGCTCATGTCGGTGTGAGACCCTTACATTTTCCTTTCCCAGAGCTGGATCGTTTGGAAAAGAGCTACAAGTCACCATACCAGTGGACAAGCTCGTTGTGTTCTCAGGAGCAAGTCCGTGGCCGGTTTATAGTTTGCAGTTTGTCTCAAAGCTAATCCAAAACCTGCCACTGAAGTGCAGTGTGCGTTGCAGCGGAATGGTGCATGGACCTCTGGGATGCCAACCTGCCAGATCTCACCTTGTTTGGACACCACAGCTGTGTCTTTGCTCGACGTGGTGCAAACATTTTTAGAACTACTTCAAGACGGTGTCAGTAGTGCGTGGAAAAGCCAGAATGGATGAGACGCACACATTTGCTAGATATCCACTTTGCTCTTTTAAGATTTTTTCCCCAGTCCATTCACTTGAGTTTCATGGATGTTTTCTTCCTGTTCTGGTTCAAGCGTGTACAGGCTTGAAAAATGCTGATGCAGGACTTTGAAAACCCTGAATGCAGCTGATGGAGAGGACTGAGCTCTCCCACCTGCACAGGCAGGTTTGTGTGTTGACACCTGCAGACCAAAGCTTATGAACTCGCTTTCTGGCTTTAGGAATTTCAAGGTAAGATGCAGCATTTTACTGCGCCTCTGATAAATCAGTGCCTGGCACAGCTTCACAAAGGAGATGGGTCAACAGCCAGAAGGGCCTGCAGATGTGACATAGGACTACGAGAGACCTCTCTTCTGCTGGAATAACAACTGGAGGTGAAGCAGGATATTGTCAACAGCAAGATATAAGTCAACAGCAAGACTTTCACAATCGCTGTGGAAGTGGAGCAGACCTTGAGTTGCTCTGAAAACATTCCATGAGACTGTTGTTTATGAACTGCACTTGCAGAAGCTCTACCTTTAAGAAACACAATAACACTTTTATTACTAACCTGGAAAACGCCATGCTTTGAAAGAATAGCTCCTTTTATGTCAAGAAAGCAGGGAGACTCTTACTTCGCTCAGTGGGTAGCTGTACGCAAACGAACCACAGAAAACTGCATGGGTACACGATCCAGATAGATCACATGGGGAGCACTGAAGGGAAATGTAGGCCTCCCATTCTTCCCATCATTGTGTTTGGAATATGTTTCCAATTGCACTATTCACAAAGGAATCAAAGAAACTTGTCTACAGTGGCAAATTGAAGATGTCCTATCAGACCACATTACAGGGAGCTACACACTATTGAATCCTCAGTTACATCAGAAAAACCAACATCCACATGGCTTCAGGACACAATGCAGTCAGTTTCCATATGCCTTAACAGAAAAGAGAGAACGGATCTTCAAAGCAAATGAAATCTGTCTTTGGAAGATGCCCGCTAACGTCTTCTTTCCCCGCTCTTACATCCCTACCCAGCACGCCACCTTCCCTCGCAGCAGGTAGGGAAGGAGGGAGGCCACCCCCTGCAGCACCCAAGAGGCAGCGAGCTCATCCAGCCAGGGACCCTCGGCCCTTCCCAGGCTCCTCAGCAAGCTCCAGGCCCTGCACCCCCTCCTCTCCGTCCATCACCTGTGCTAGTGGGCCGTTCCCAGGGTGCAAAAGTAAGCAAGCGCCTTGCTGCTTTGCTCATTTGGTTTTGAGTGTGCCACGTTTAGCATTCCCAGCTTTGTTCTGCTTGCCTGACACCGTCTGCTGGCTTTAACAGCCCTGCAAAGGAAGACAAAAGCAAAATTATTAAACAACCCAGCCACGGCCGCATGGCAATACAGCAGCTGGGGCTGGCCACTGTCACAGGGAGCAGCCTGGCCAAAGCGGGCTCAGGACCTGCCGTGCATGGTGAGAGCCCTGGTTATAAATAGCTTACTCGTTCCCTTTGTTCTTCCAGATAACAGCCTTTCTGTTGTGCTCCGAAATGGATCAGAGAGGACTGCAGCCTTTGACCGGTATCTTCCAATAATTGTTATAAAATGACTGCTTTATTCTAGCCCTAAGAAAGCGTCCTTTTTTCATGAGGCCACTCTTGCAGCACAACTGGAATAAGTAAAAATTGCAAAGGAGAAATGTTTACTTTATCTGGTACTGCAAAGATACTTTAAAGATGATGAGGCTTTGAAAGTAAACTCTTCTCAGGCTACAACTCTTCTCTGATCTGGGTCAGGGCTCCATGCAAATCATCCTGATGAGTTGTTGCATAGCCGTCCGCTGAGCGTGTGTGGGAAGGTATTTCTGCAGTCATTTGACCCTTCAATTAATGGGTCACATTCTCAGGCAGGCGAAACTCCCACCGAAACGAAGGAATTAGGTTTGCGATCCAGCCTAAATCCTACCAACATTGGCTGGGTCGAGGGAAATAAACCGTCCCCGGTCGCTGGCAAACGGAGTTAAAAATAAAGGGTTGCTTTAGTGCCGCGGGGCGGCGGCGCTGCCCGGCCCCGCCAGCAGGTGCCACTGCGGACCGCGGCTGGGCGGTGCGGCGACAGCCCGGGCAAGCTCGGCGACATCTCGGCGACATCTCGGCGACAAGCGCCGCCCCCGCCCGTCGCTCCGGCCCCAGCGTGAGAGGGGCTTCGGGATGCCCGCTGCTGACCCGGCCGCCCGGCGGGGTTTGGCGCTGGGCGGGCTGTGGTGCAGCCGGGGGGGGGGGGCTGGGATGCCACGGCCACCAGCTGCCGCGGGGGGGC
>NW_008794085.1:773487-774578 GCF_000699145.1 Aptenodytes forsteri
GGGGTACTGGGATGCCACGGCCACCAGCTGCCGCGTGGGGACGGACCCCACGGAAACGGGCACCGAAGGGGGGCCGGAGCAAAAAACCCCTGCCTTAATATTTGCAAAGCTTGCCTTGTTCGCAGCCTGCCCCGCCTGCAGGGGCCCCTCAGGCCGTTTTGCCCTCATGGCTTGCTCGAGTGCAGGTAACACCATCAGAGCACACAACGGGCCGTGCTTTAAACTTTGGGCAGTTCAGCCCATGGGAAACTCGGGCTTAGGCTTTATCTTAGGGTTAGCCCCTGCTGCTGCCGCAGGCGGCATTCGGAGCGCAGTAGCCAGCCCCCTTTCACCACGGGCAGGCAAGGCTTTGGACCTCTAAAGGTCACCCTGCACTTCAGGACCATCTTTGCTACTCCAAGGATTCATGCTAATGCGCTGGAAAAAGGCAACATTCTCCTGTTTCCCTTACCGACAAGAGAGGCAGTCCCAGGAGAAAATGTGCTTTGTTGTTAAAGCTGTGTCTGGTTTATACCCACACCATGAATGAACTTCAGAGTGACATCAGGTTTTTAACTTCTCTTTTCTTTCTGATTGACTTTTGTGGTCAGGAAAGCATTACACACCTGAAGAAACTAGCAGGGAGAAAAGGGAGAAGGAAAGACACAGGGAAAAAAACCCCAACAAACCTGCATGCAGTTAATGGATTTATCCTAAAATTTATTCTAAAATTAGGGATGAAGGAAGTTGCAAGGACTTCTCGGCTCATGCAAGTCCTTCCTTCATGGGAGATCCTCCACTGGACCCATCCCGTTTAGACCCCTGCCCTCACTCACCAGTGGAAACAGAGAAGAGACACCGTGTCGTGCCCTTACCTGCCAGTGCTAACGAATATTGCTTGTGCTGGGCAGCTGAATCCACAACCAAACAAAATTCTTTCTCCTATGAACACACTTTTCCAGTTGATCATTTTCCTTCCAGCTCTTTCCTTTCGAGGAGAGGGAGGAGATGCTCTCTCAGTGTCACAGCGAGCTATGCAGTGCTCAGACCTGACATCATCGGCCCTCTCCGCTTGCTTCACTGCTGCGGTAGCTGTGGCTTTAACGTGGATG
>NW_008794085.1:774609-779937 GCF_000699145.1 Aptenodytes forsteri
TTTTAGGGTGATGCCTCCCCCCCCAGCCAGCTCTAGCGAAACGCTTGGGATTTTGGAGATCATTTGCAACTTCTTGATATGCCACCAAGGCCTGGGTGGAAGCCAAAGAAGAAGACAGGAAGGGCCCAGAGGAAACGGAGAAGGGGCTGGCAGTATGGCTGCAGGTAAGCAGGGCACAGTTTGCCTGCCCGCCACTTTAGGCACCCCAAGGTTCCTGAGACTGCACAGAGCTGCCAGACACAGCGTAGGACCTCAGGAGACCGGTCCAGGCAGGAGCAGCAGCTGGAGAGCAGAAAGGGCACCTGAGGATGCACTGGAGACCTGCAATCCTAGAGATGGGAGTGGAGAACAAGAGGTGGTTAATTCAGAGAGCCAGCAGGGAGGAGAGGAAAAAAGCATGAGCAAGTGCTGTGATTCTCTTCTAGTGAGCTATAGCTCCTAGATCCTCTGTTTTCTCTCTTTAGGATCTCTCCATACTGATGCCTTCCAAAGTGACAGGTGAAAACTGGGTGCTACTCTATGCTATCAAAGGCAGGTTTGCTATGACTGAACAGAGCAGCGTTACCCCTTCTGGTGCTGCGTGAGGGATCTGAGAGACAGCACTCAACCTGCTTAGCAAGAGCATTACGTGATTAAGTGCTACCTACATACGGCTTTTTACTACGGTGTTTTATTAATAGCACTCTCCCCTGCTAGCCAGGTCTCCCCAAGTGCATTACTCTGTGCGTGTCACCCACCTCAGCTATGTCTGTCTGTCTCTTGATGACAGCTGGTGGATCACTCAGTATTTCTGGACACCTTCCTTGGGGTTGTACAAGGCTCCAGCTTCAGTATTTCCAGGTGCTTTCTGTGAAGGGAGCAGCACGAGCAGCCTCCACTGGACATGTGTAACCAGGAACCCCTTCCACCTTCGCCCAGCACTGCCACCTGCAGCTCTGGCACCCGGCCTGGGGAAATGAACCCCAGATCCCCCCACATTCCCACGGGCTTGTTAGCTGCACGGGCACGCAGGTGGGCATGGAGAGGACCATGCTGAGCAGGGATGGAGCAGGAAGGTGCCCACCATGCACAGCGGGTGCCAGGCAGGCTGCAATGGTTTGAAAGCATGACCTGCCCTGGCCACAGGACGGGGTAACAGGAATTACCTCCCTGCAAGAAATGTGGGTGGTACAAAGAAGGCAGCTTGCTGGTTAACCCGCCAAGGGGCCGGTGGCAGCCCAGCTACATCAAAGGCCTCGGCTCTGAACGGCACATCCTGCTAGCAGGAGATGCAAGAAATCTGGCCTCAAGTTATTGCTTTAAACCATCGGACTCTGTACCTGATATGTATTGAACCCCCCCAATATTAACTGGGTTTAACTTGCTTTTTACATCCATGAAGACAAGCTAAACAGAAATCTCTCTAGTCGAAGCAAGTGCATCCACATGAGGGTTTGCACCAGTTAAACTGCAGAGATCCGAAGGCGTGCTGCAGCATGAGCCTCTCCGGTGGACCTTCCAGTCATTCAGACATCTTGTCTCAAGGCCTTTCTGGGCATCAAGAACATACACACTCACCCTCAAGAATGGGAAGGTTTTTCCTTTGTAGAGTTCTATTCAGATTTCCATGCATTGCTGCTAGAAATCCATATGTCTCCCTGTATTAATGGCTTCATCTCACACTACTTCCTTTTTAGCAGCAATGACAGTCAATAAAAAACGGCCATATGATATGATTACATGTAATAATGATTTATAATTACTGAATGACCCAGTTCCCACTTACTGAGGCTGCACAGCCTTAGTAATGTAGGAGGAGTGTCCACAGAGTTAGAGGACAATTGCTTTGTTCCTTGCATTGCCAGGGCAGTGTAACCGCCCCCGCCTGCCTTGGCCACGTGTTGAGGTTTGCCTGCTGGATCTGCTCCTGTATATTGTCCAGTTGAGAAACTTTTTGCTGGCTCAACCAGATCCCTTTCCCAATGCTTTGGAAAGCCTCTGCTGTTGTCCAGCTTGACCTCAAAGTTGTTTTCTCAGACAGTGCCATCCTTTTCCTCCTTCCAGAAAGGTTTGCTGCTGCGTGAAGGACTTCCAGTTTCTCATCAGGCTCTAATTTAAGTTTCTGGGGGTTTTTTGCTGGCTGCTCACTCAGGCTCCAAGTCTTCCTGCAATTCAGTGTCACCGTTTCCGTTGAAGCCACTTCCTCCTCCACCTCCACTGAGCTGCTTGCAGCTCTTCTTCCTTCCTGGGCAGACCTCCGTGCTCCTCGGGCTGCGCCTGCAGATGTGGTACCTCCCTCCTGCTCTGTACACCCTGCCTCCAGCTCCCATCACAGTTTTCCTCCCTGAATTACAGACAACAGTCATGACCTGAGGTTTAGTCATGCAATTCCTGCCAGAAATTTTTCTTTGCTGCCTGCAGTTCATGAGACTGCCTTGCCCATGGTTCCCTGGCCCTCCAGGTCACTGGGGCCAGGGGCTGCCTGGCAGGTAGGAGCCATGGGGGCTCCCTGGGGTGGCAGCACAGGACCACCGCCCCAGCCAGGGAGCAGGGCAGGCCAGGAGGCACCGGGGGCAGCCCCAGCCCCGGGCATCGGGCAACCTTCTTGGGGATGGGGCTGGGCCAGGACATCAGCCTGCAGGTGGGCTATCACTGCGACCATAAGGGGAGGCTTTGCAGACCAGTGGGACCACCCCCATCCTGCATCCTCCACCACGGCAGGAGGTCTTCAGCAACCTCGACACCCTTCCTGGGTCCCTAAAGCAACAGCAGCTGCCGACAAGCTCTGTGCGTGGATGGACCTTCTTGGGGATGGGGCTGGGCCAGGACATCAGCCTGCAGGTGGGCTATCACTGCGACCATAAGGGGAGGCTTTGCAGACCAGTGGGACCACCCCCATCCTGCATCCTCCACCACGGCAGGAGGTCTTCAGCAACCTCGACACCCTTCCTGGGTCCCTAAAGCAACAGCAGCTGCCGACAAGCTCTGTGCGTGGATGGGAAAAACCATCCAACACATCTCATTTGTTCACACACATTCCACATGATGGACCAAGACTTTACGTCCTCTCTCTGATGCTTGTGTCAAGGTTGATGGTGCACCGGGAGGCCTTGCTGCCCCACCGCCCTCCTGAAGACCTGCACCCCTGCCCGTGGCCCAGCAGCTCAATTTTGGGGAGCCCCCAGGCCTGGCATGACCCCGCTGCAGGTGGGGCCGCGTCCAGGCTTGTCCCCTGCGGGTCCTGGCTCGCTGGCCTGGAGTGAGGACCAACTGCCCAGGGTGGGCAGATCCTGCTGCTGCCACCAGCCCTGCCTGCTGCCAGCCTGGCTCTACCCTGCCAGCGTCACGGCACCCGCAGCCCCACTTGCCCTCCTGCCTGTGGCTCCCCAGCTGCTCACAAGGCCCACATCTTTCAGCCCCGTAGACCTCCCCGACTCCGCAGCTGTGACAGCCCGTCCTGGTGCATCCTTTCTCCAGCTACAGGCAGTAGCCTGGGCACGTGGCATGGAGGAAGCACTGGAGGGTCTACTTGCTCCCAAACCCGCGGCTTTTGGGTGCTTTGCCGGTCCCCAACACCCTGTTCCTCAGGGTCAGGTGCTCCCCCCCTCCCCCCCCCAACAGCTTCAAGTATTTCCAGCAGTCCTCCTTTCGGTGTTGCCCATGGGAGAGCCTCGCAAGCCACTGCTTCTGCCAGCACAGCAGCAGTGTCCCATCGCAGCGTCTATATTGCACCGGGGCAGCTGCTGGCTGTTATAGATGAGCCTTCACATTTTTAGCCTCCCCACATTTCCAAGGGAAGGAAGAATCTTACCTCTTGCAATTCATCTATTGACGGCTGTGTGGTAAAAGCCAATTCCTAGAGGAGTCTGCTCCACATGCCTATCCATGCTGAGATTCCCATTAATAATTACTCAGTCTGTCAGTCAGCTTTGTGGTGGGTTTTTTTTTTTTACCTACAGGGTGTTTCTGTGTCTTTCTTACTTCTCTCTGGTTTTAATGTGATAGCACACACAGGCTGTGCTGTGAACAAGTGAAATTGCATGTTCAAACTTCGATAGAAACCACTGACAGGCTCTATATTTTATGATCCAAATGTATTTATAATTCAGCAGGAGGCTTTTAAAGTGCATACATATGTACATACATTCTCCTTTTTCTTTGATTTATTATTTTGCCTGCTTTTCAGAGAAAGTAGCTGCTCATCACACACCTGAACCATCATCATTTTTAAAGAACTGGAAACCTGGAAATATTTCCATTTCTGTTTCCCTTTTTCTATTTGCCTGGTTTTCAAATTACATTCCAAGGAGTCTGCTTTAAATTCCTTTTTCTATTCTTTAAAGACTCCTGGACATCTCTCTTTTGCTCCTGCTGCGTTATCTGTATCTCCTTATTGATGCCTGGAGTCCAAGTCTCTCTCTCTGGATAGTCCAAAGTCACTGTAAAACAGGTCTGACCTCTGTTCTTTAATCACATTAAAGGCATTTGACCTTTTTTAATAGATGTAGATAACTGCACAGTGCTGGCAATCTTAGCAACCCCTTTTTCCTATGCTTTGTCTACTAAAGATTTGCCTTAGTGCACCTGAAAAAGAACACTCTCCGCTAGACCTTATTCCCTGGCATTTACGGACAGTTCCTACTAGCCTCTTTTTTCCCCTTACATAAGAGCATGCTTCTGCTTGGTCATTTTCTGCAAGCAAAAATAAATTAATGTTTTAGTATCTTGGAAAATGTCATACAAGGACTTTTCTGTAGTTGCTCTCCTTACAGCTGGGCACCTCAACAGGTCTGAACAAAGTAATTCCCAGAGGCAATGTCCAACAGCAACAGGCCAAAGGAAAAAAAAACAAACCCACATTTGACATTCATAAAGCAAAACAATTCCGTAAATGGAGCAACTCACTGAAATAACTTGATCGGGCTCCTGTCACCAAACCGATTTCACTCCTGCCTGCAGGAGTCCAGCCCCTTGAGCCAGGTCATTCCTAATGATCTTTGCTTCCCCAATGGGTGCCCACAGCCCATGATCTCCTGTGACTTTCTCATTCCAAAGGCTCCCTCCCAGAGCCCGGGGCCAGCCCGTTGCTCTGGAGTTGCACGTTGTCCCTGAGCAGCCCTAAGCCAGCCCTGATGCTGCAGCACCCGGCCACTGCAGGGCTGTGGCGAGGGGCTTCCTGGGCAGCTGTCCTGGTTTAACCCCGCAGGCAGCTAAACACCACACAGCCGTTCACTTACTCCCCCCACAGTGGGATGGGGGAGAGAATTGGAAAAAAAAGGTAAAACTCATGGGTTGAGACAAAGACAATTTAATAGGACAGAAAAGGAAGGGAAAATAATAATAATAATA
>NW_008794085.1:780060-817517 GCF_000699145.1 Aptenodytes forsteri
TCCCGGCTGTGCCCCCTCCCAGCTTCTCGCTGGCAGGGCATGAGAAGCTGGAAAGTCCTTGACTAGTGTAAGCACTGCTTAGCAACAACTGAAACATCGGTGTGTTATCACATTATTCTCATCCTAAATCCAAAACACAGCACTGTACCAGCTACTGGGAAGAAAATTAACTCTATCCCAGCCAAAACCATGACAGCAGCCTTCACTTGTACCATGAGCAAATCCAGTACATGGGGTGAGGGGAAGGGTGAGAATGGCAATATAGGTCTAAAAGTCTCTGCAGCTTCCTTTACTCTGGTTCCCAGTATGAGACAGAGCAGCTGGTCTGGTCTGGGATTGCCCAGGACGCTCGGGTCAACGAGCAGGGTCAACGCCCTGGCTCAGCCCTGGCTGCCTCTGCGCTCGCCGTCGTCCCAAGGCACTCACCACGAGTCTGCAGGGAGAGGATGGAATTGCAGGACTATCCTGGACCACGTTTTCACCATGGGCGTGCCCTGCGGGCTGTGGGGCTGGTGGCTTTACACCCCAGCTCTGGAGGCCTGCTGATTTCCAGGAGCTGTAATCCTCATGCTGTGATAGCTTCCATGTCAGGACTCCTCTTTCAGTACGTTAGTCAGGAAGAGTTGCTCAGGAAAGAAGTTTCCCTGTGCTCAGCCCTCACTGCCTCGCCTGCCGGCAAGTCTAGTGCATGGTAATGGAGCTCATCACGCTGAGCCTCGCCAGCTGAGCTGGGCAAGTGCCCCAGGAAAAGGGACCAGAAAGAAAACAGAGATTTCGTTTTGTGGCCAAGGACATCCACGTATCTCCACAGTGCCTGCAGAGCACTGCTCCATCTTTTTTCTTCTAAGAAAAAAACGTAAACACAACACACTAAGAAAAACCCTGCTCTTTTTTCTTCTAAGAAAAAAACATAAACACAACACACTAAGAAAAACCCTGCTGTTGCTTTTATAATCAGCAAGATAAAAAGAACAATTCACAATGGCATTACAGTGCAGGGCTACTGTAAGAACTGCTGATCTAGGGCTACTTTTCAGCCAAATTATTTAAAGAGTCTCTTTACCTCACGCTGCCAGCGCTTTGTACAGTGGTTCTGGGCAGCGTAACCATATTCCGATAGCCTGCAGTTACCTGTTTTTTCCATTTTGGCCAAACACAAACCTCAGTGGAAGAGAGCAGCATTTCTCTCGGCTGAAGCACTCCCCCCATTTTGTGCAGAGCTGCAGCACAGAAGCTGTAACCTTGAGAAGCTTGATAAAGCCGCGGGCTTTCTGTGTGCTGGCTGTTGTCACTTGGGCTGTGCCTGGCATCCCCCTCCCTGGCACCCCTCTGTGGGATGTCCCCAGTCCGTCCCCTGGCTCGAGGGCAGCCTGGGAGTCCCAGCTGATAGGACCAGCTACCAGCAAGAGGCAAGAGGTCTGTGTAAGCATAGCTCTCTTAGGAAACTGCCCTAAGCATTTAGGTAAGAGATGTCTAGTCTTAAAAAACAGATGCGGCTCCCCAGTGCTAGGGAATATTTATGTCACTTGTCTCAAAAACAAAAAAAAAAGAAAAAGAGGGAAAAAAAACAAACAAGAAAAGAAGAAAGGGAGGGGGAACACCCAGCTGCGACACGACATGTGCAGTGCCCCCAACACCCCAATGCCCCGGGGCTGGGGTCGACTCTTACAAACTGTGGGAGGCATCGCAGCCGCCTCACAGATCTTCCAGGGGAAGCGGCTGTGGTTTTAATCCTGACATCAACCACCCAAATCTGCAATTAGGCAGAGTGCTCTTTTGGAACTGTCTCTATATCTGTAGTAAGGCTGCTCAAAGTGTGTAATTACTCGGATCCGACCGTCCTGCCGGAGCCAAGTGGAGGATGGCCATGGCAAGCTCCTCAAAGCCATATCCCTGCTCCATGGCACAGGCAGGTGGTTCTGGGGAGTGCAGGCACCCAGAACGCAGCCCCGGGCGCTCCCAGGGATCGGGGACATTGCTGGCACCATGCCCTGGGTCCTGGTGGCAGCTCCCATGCCACCATGAGCGAGTCTGAAGTGCTTTGCCATTGCATTACTGAGTATTGCAACTGTTGTGTCTTCCTGCCAGTGTCTGCTCTGTTTACCTACGGCCTTAAGAAGAGCAAGGAAAATGCCACTTGACAGTCAGATATTTTTCTCCTGACTCCTTTCCAGTTTCTTGGATCCTCTCTCTGTTTTAAGACTCACATGTGCTGAAGTAATTTGCAGTCATGTCTAGGTTTTGCGTTGCCACTAACTCCATTAGTTCATGGATTTCTTCTCCCATGGAGTTCCTGCAGCTGCTGATGTCTTGCCAGTTAATTTCTCATATATTTCCTTTCAAATCTGAATTGAATTAGTGAGCATACATAATGAGGCATAGTAGGAAGAAAAAAGGCAGATAAAAGCTGACACAGACCAGATGCCTCTTTCAGCCACTGCAACACCAATAGAGAGCGTGGGTAAATGTCAGGTGAATGAGAGAAACCAGGACATAGACAAACAACTTGCCAGGATTTGATCATCAGCTACTTACATAGGGGTTTTGAAAATTCCCTGCCCTCAGGGCATCAACATTTCTCTGAGCTTCCCAAGTATTGTGCAGTTCAAGGAAGACACTGAGAAGGAGCTCATTTGCATTAGAAAAATGTTGAATAGTGTGGGAACCAATGGTTGAAGGAAGACCAGCAGAAAAGACCATCCTAAGGGAGCACAGCACATCAACAACAACAACAAAAAACAACCAAACGCCCCCCCCCCCCCAATCAGTCTCCCTTCACCTCCTCAGCAGGATACTCTGCCCATCTTCGAGGCTGCTCATTCTCAGTTATATGCACCTTCATTAATTAGTGCCTGTCAGCGCTGCAGCACATACACGCACAAAGCATTCGGTGCCCGGGAGACATTAGCTCTCCCCATCAACAGCACCACAAGCTTATAACTGTATCCTCCATTTTCTGCTCTGGCTTCCTACAGAAAATCAAGTGAAGGTCAAAGCCCTTATATTCAAGGCAGCCGGTGGCAGGGACTCAGGAGCTGCAGGGAGCAATGCAGGGCTGTGGGAAGGAGCCTGCGAGTGGGAGGTGGGCTCCACACACGGGGGAAGAGGGTGCCCAGCAGCAGGGATACCCTATTCCAGAGCAGGATGGAGACCCAGAGCTCATCCTGAGAGCACAGCTACCTTCTCCACAAAGATACTCACCAGGCACAAAGGGTCCCATTTGCATGGACTGCACCACGCTGTGCAGGACAGAGAGCTTGGCACCCAGCTGCAGTGAACCCATCTGAGCACAGCGCTGATCCTAGGCCGATGCCCTAACGCCTGCCACTTTGGCTTTCTTATTTAACCTGCACCAACACAGCTAGTCCTATGGCTCGCTCCAGTGCAGAGTACGCAATACCATAGCCCGCAGCACCTTTGGTGCAAAGTCCCTCATTCCTTATAGGCCTTATTGTATAGTAAACGAGAAGAAAAAGGTGTGCACAACTCATGTGCGTGGTAGAAACATAGCTCTTCAAATCCTTCTCATCCTCCTTCTTGCTACTAAGGCTTGAAGTCCTGTGTACATTTCAAATACACATAAATATGCAAATAAATAAATAAATGCATGTCTTTTTCTCCCAGGTCCCATCTTCCCTGAGCTGTGTATTGCAGCAAGCATTCGGGTGGACACAGCTCCCTCAGTGCTGCCAGAGGGGGACCCGGGGACACTGAAGGACAAGTGAGCGGTGGCAGCCATCCTACTGCCCACCTGCTGCCTGCGAAGCAAGCCCCTGTCCTTTGGGTCTTGCACTGCCAGGCCACCAGATACCCTCAACTGCGTTTTTAAAATATTATAGAAGTCTTTGGAGAATAAATGTTGAGAGAAACATACCGCCCCACACACATTCTCTGCATCCTCCTCTTCCCAGCCTTGTTCAAAGACACTGTGAAATGGTTCGCAGGCTTCTGTGAATGTAGATGTTCATCAAAAATGTCTCCTTCTCCAAGCAGAGTTTCAGAATATTTCAGAGCTTCCTCATAGAAACTCCCCCAGTGAATGGCTCCGCTGGTATGGGCTCAGCTGAGTGAAGTAGAAGGGGATTTGCACTTTTTAAAGACCTCTCCCTTTCTTTTTTTCCTTGAATCTTTGTTGAAGTGATGTGAAATTATCTTGGAAGGACTGGGGGTGTTGCCTTTTGTTGACAAAAAATAAGGCATGAAAGATTTGTTCACAGAGTTTTTGTTTGTGTGTTTATTTTTCAACTCTCCAAATTTCCAGTCTCCCTTGATGGTCTCCCAGGGTGAGCAGAGCCCTCGGTTAAAGGCTTGTTGAAGAAGTGAAAACACAAAAGTTTTAACATAAGTGGTTTTCTCACTTCCGTTTGCCAGATATTTTATTAAGTGCTAGGAAAATAAGCAAATTAAACCTCCTGCTGGTTTTATTATAAATAGATCAGACACTTGAAGCCCTCCAGTTATTTGCAATTTGTTTCACAAAAAATAAGCTGGCTTTCAATTCCGATGTTCTTCCTGCGTAGTAAAAGAGGAGGAAGGTACAACCCTTTAGTCCTGATTTGTAGTTTGCTTTTTAGATCCACCTTCTTCCTTCTGTGTGAGTCACTTCTGGCAGCTGATAGAGATTTCTTCCTCCCTGCGCACGAAGGGGGAGAGTCGCATGAGGTGTCTCCACCAGCCTTTGGAGGAGAAGCCGCCCCTGGCCAACCCCTCCTCCTGCAGCCACCTGTGCCCCTGGTCCCTCTGCATCATTTCATCCCTGTGCCATCCCCAGCCTCAGCTGAGCCGAGTTTCCTACAAGCACTGTGTCCCACGGGCTTTGCAGGAGGCTTTTCTTTCCAGCTCAACAGCGGAGGAAAGATGATGCTTTCAATTCCCTTTGCCCGCAGGCTCTCTCATAGTCCCACAGGGAGGTAAAAGGAAGTGACTGTTTATTAACAGAGGATCCAAATGCGAGAGAGCTGCAGAAAGCAAATCGGAGTGAGGCATTCACTGAATGAGCCATGATAACCCTGCCGAAAAAACTTTTGCCGGAAAAAGAAGCCAAAAGCAGGAAAAAGAACCATGTAGGCAAGCACAGAGAAACAGTCAGAGAAATGCAGTATTTCCTCATCCGACTTGATAGTTGCTAATTTTTATGTTACCAGCCTGTGAATCCAGCACACCCATTAAGGTGATGTGATATAGGGCTGCTTTTACGGCATAGTTTTTTGGGTACTCTGATTTGGTGAGCATTTGAGCTACTGCTTATGTACCCTGCTTGTACGAGAATTTCCTGGCTAGCTAAGGTACTTCCTTTGCTTCTCAACAGCAGCAAAAAATCTCCCTTTCCCCACTCCCTGGGGGAAGTACCTTGACCAGTCGAGGAGGTAGCAAGGTTAGCGTGCCCCGGGAGGGTCCTGGCGGGCCCCCACTCTGCACCTCTCCGGCTTCACCTGTGAACACGCCCAAGCCGTCCCGGCGGGCTCCTACTCTGCACCCCTCCGGCTTCACCTGTGAACACGCCCAAGCCCAGAGGTGGGTGGCAGAAGACACTGGGCACTGAAGGAGCCAGAAATAGTTAGGGAGAGGAAGTTCAAAAATAGCTGAGCTTTTCCTGTAAGTCTGGATTATTTACTTAATTCATTGTTGTTGGTTTTGGTTTAGGGACTTTTTTTTTTCCCCTCAATGATAGGGGAACAAGGAAAGGGAGAAACTTTGGGAAACAGGCAAGGGAATAAAAAAACCTTTCAATGCAAACGGAGGGGAAAAAGAGAAGGATTTAAGAGGAACAATATCAAGGATAAGAGCTTCCCCTAGATACCTAACAGATTTTAATTATGATGAAAGAACAGAAACCGAGAACAGCAGGAAAACCTCCTTCCTCTTCCACCCAGGCTTTCAGCACTGCCATTTGCAGCTGGGTCCCTGTAGCCCTTCCTGACGTGCACCCCAGGGCTGGGGTTGCTGTGCTCCCCACAGCCAGCCAGGGACACCCTAAGGGGTGGGAGCCCGGGCTCCCTGCCCCCAGAAAACCACACAGCCCTGCCGCCCTGGACACCATTCCGTGCCCTGCTCTGGTTTCTGTGACCCCGCTGGCTGCCGCCCTCCCACCCCGTGGGACCCAGCCACAACCCCACAGCTCTGTAGGGCAGGGCAGAGCTGGGCACAGCGAGTCCAGGACATGGGCACAGCTGGGATTTCAACAGCAGAAGCTGAGGGAAGAGGAGGCGAGCCCGAAAGCGAGCAAACCGAACTGGTGTGTTGCTGACATAGGGTGCATCTACGCTGCCAAGAGCTCCTGCAGTGCTGTGTCACCTACCAGCTTTACTCGGCCTCCACCAGCCCCTTTTGCAGCCTGGCTGCTCAGGAACTTTGCTCAGCTGCAAACCCTCCTGGAAGGACTTGGTGGGTGAACCCAGCTCCTGCCCAGCCCGGGGAGCTGAGGGGAGCCTATCTCACATCACTGAGATAGGCCACCACAGTGTGGACACATCTGGGGATGTGTGCTGGTGGTAATGTATAAAGCAGCAGAGAAGGAGCAGAGATTGCCTTTACACCAGGGATGAAACTATATTTCCTACCATGGCACGTCGGATTAATGACTATCTTGTCTGTATGCAACTGTCACCTGGATCAAATCAGGATCTGTTACATGTGGAAAGTGGAAAGACCCCCTTGGCAACACTGCTGGCTGCCTACACCCCTGCACTACTGCACATGGAGTTGTGAGAGAGATTTTCAGGGAAGTCTGCTGAGACACAGAGCTATAACAGGTTATTTTATCAGTGGATTTCACCCAAGGATCTCGGAGTATTTTACATCACCTCTTGTCAGCTTGACAAACTCCTTTAAATCCTCCCCCACGCCAAAGGTGGGGATGGAGATGGCAGAGAGTCACAGGGCGGCTGTTTGCAGGGCAGTGAGTGAGATGCTGGGTACCAGGCTCCGACTTCCATCCGTAGCTCGAGCCCTGGCAGGGGCTGTCCCGGGGAGCCCTCCTGGCACGGGTGTCCCACATGTGGGACTAGACACAACCCCCCTCCTGGGGCAATGGCCAGCATCATGCTCAGTGTGTGCCCAGTGAGTTAATTAGCAAGGGAAGGAGAGAGGCTTCTCCAACCCTGCTCCCAGCAGCATCTTTAATGAATTCTGCTTTTTTCACCCCAGAAAGGGTCATAATCTGGAGAGGGACCATCACCCGTCCCCTGCAGCACAAGCCAGTGCTGGGCGAGGGCTGAGACCTCTTGGCTCCTGCTATCTCCGACGGCAGCACTGCTCAGCGTGCTTCTCACCTCAGCCCCTGCCCTTTACCCTTATACGATGTTGCTTGGTGTGTCCCCGGTTTCCCCCTGGCCTCCGTAATATCTGCTGCCTGTCAGTGACACTGTGGAAAAGGCCCACACCCTGAGGTCTCACCTCTCTTTTCCACAGCCATAAAAGGGAAAGCAAAATGTTTAAATTTTAATGCTTTGAAGTTTTGCAGAATAAACAAACTTCATGTGGACTGCAATGGGGAAAAAATTCACAGAATGCTCCATAAGGCGTAATAAATCTGGCATCCATTGCGTTATCTGTGCACCCATGGCAAATAATACGTTAAAGACGTGAAAACAAAGTGCTCGGGGACACCATGTTATTAAAAAACAGGGAATCAGTCTTGCTATCTTGGAAGGCAACCAAAGCATCCAAGGCACACATAAAGATGGGGTCAAAACCCAGTGAGAGAGCTGCAGGACTAGTAGAAGCGCGACATTAATGGAATTCACTTCAAAGGCTCCTAAAACTGGAAACCTTTTATATATAACGAGAGATGGTTTAATGCAGGATGCCCTTGGACGCCTGAAGCAACTGTAAACTTGTACTTATGGAGTGTTATGAGCCTTCTACACTGTAGAGAAAAAGGGTGTGAAAAATGGAAATACGCTTGGGGCGGAGGCAGCTTTGGGCCATTTGTTTGTACTCTGTCTGAATTCCTTGCTGGCCTTGTTTCTAAATCATAATTATCACAGATCCCCAACAGCTGAGTGATCTCCGATGGAAAAACGTCAAGGCAGGCAATGTGTAAGGAAAACGTGCTCATACATTAGGCAGATCTCTGACACGTAGCTTCTTCTAAACAAGTACTGGATGAAATTACAGCTCAAATGAATGGATTTCAATGCAGTTTCTAGTCACTTTTTAAAACTTTCTTGGAAAGCTGGTTAAATGAGATTTAGATAAGGCTAAGGCTCGACTGTGCTGTTGTCAAGTGAAAACATCCACACACACATTATTAATGATTGACTTGGGGGGACTTTCCTCACTTTTGTTTGGATAGTGTCTCAGCCCATACCAAAATCCTGGCTACAATTTTTCTGCTGGCCTGTGCTGTAGAGAGGGTTACAGCCAACCGCTGGGATCAAGCACCCTTGAACACTTCGGGATGGCAGTATCCGACTGGAAGTCATTTGGGTAGGGCTCTTCTCACCTCCCTTTGGCTGCTTGGGATCGAGCATCAGATTGTAGTTACTGTTCACCCTCCACCTCCAGCCAAAGGATGCAGAAAGGAGCCGAAGGAGGAGGAAGCAGCCTGCGCCACCCGAGGGGTCCGAGGCAGAGGGATCTAACTGTACCGCTGAACATCCTACCCCTGGAGCCTACCGATTAGTTCCTCATCCTCTAATTCCTGTTTAAACTATCCTGGGCTAAAGACCAAGACAGACAGGACCGGTTCCTGGCAGGACTGAGCACACCTGCAGCAGTGAAAAGGAGAGCTACCAGTGACACTGGGAGCATCTCGACTGGCCTCACCTGCCCTCTGCCACACGGCCTGCGTCCCTCACGTTTTAAGGCTTGTTGCCCTCTCTGGTTAGATGATGCACTGGGACCCCCGGTGCCCTGTGCTCCAGCCTTGGGGTGCCAGGAGCACGAGGGGGAGGCCGCTTTGGGAAACTCACCACTTCGGTCGTCTACTGGCCCGCTAAAGGAACCTGATTTTTTTCCTGCAAATAAATAAATACATAAATAAATATTTTGCAAGACCTGGGACACAGAAACAATCAGGTCTGAAATCTGCAAGCCACATTTTTCATATTTAGGTGTAACTTCCCTCAGAGAGCGTGACTTAGCCTCCTGCACCCTTATGAATGAGGACTTTTGAAGCCTACCTAATGGGAATCAGAGCTGAAAAGCTGGAAAAAAAAGCAGCTTAGGTAAACACAAGCTTTTTTTTTTTTTTAATGAAAGCCCCAAGTGTCCTAGTGGCAAACCTGGTGCTGGGGGCTGGCAGTGGGAACCCTGTGCTGCAGTCTGGCCATTGGTATGGGTGCTGCACTCACCCTGTCCCACCACCTTGCCCAGGGTGAGTGGTGCCCGCCTGGCCGTAGGTGGCCGTGGGCCTTCCAGGGCACCCGAGGCAGACAGTCAGTGATACTGGCTCTCAGTGCGGGCTGAAAAGCAGAAGAGAAGGAGGTTTGTGCTGATGGCGGCTGCTCCCTGCATTGCCATGGCAACACATCTGCTTCCTCCATTCCCCCACTCCCTGCCAAGGGAGAGCTCCAGCCCCGCCGGCGTCAACACGAGCTCAGGAGAAGTCCAAGTCCCAACAAAACACCTTTTCACCAGTCCCTCGCTCCCCCGGGCCACAGCCCTCTCTTCAATGACTGCAAAAACCTTTACTTTCCTGCTCCTGCTGCCCTGCTCACAAAAATGCCACATAACCCCTGAGCACTCAGGTATCCTTGCAGCATCGGGGCCAGCAGCACCCTTCCCTGCCACAGGTACCGTCACGTCCCATGGGAAGCAGCAGCCCCCTGCCTCATCACCTCACTTTTTTCCAGGCCTGCAAGCTTATATTTGCCCCTCTCAGAGGCTTGATGAGCCCTGAGTTTTCCTTTCAGGTCCTTTTCACAGATTTCCCACATAAGATCTTTTGCTTTGGGAGATTTATAGCAAACCTCCACTGATGAGTAGGTGCAAGCTCAAGCTCCTGTTGATGCACCAGTTTCTCACCCACCAAGTCCCAGCCTCACTTCCCTGAAGAAAACACTCACAAGTCCTTGGGTGCTCACAGGAGAGTGTGGGTTGAGGTGCTAAGAAAGGGTTCCCACAGCTCTGGAGGGGTTGTGAGCGGCACGGTTCCTGCAGCAGAGCTGGACCATTGATGCCCGAGGTGCCCGGATGCCGGCGCCGGCCAGGGCGAGCCCCTTGTGCAGCTGGTTTCTGACATCAGGCGCAATCAGCAGTTTGGAAGCAGTTCCTCTCCGCTTTCACAACTTCTGCAGAAATAATTGCTGGTGAAGGCAAAGCGTACGCTCGGCGGTTCCTCCAGCAGCTCCTCCTCCAGTTCCTCCTCGGCATCCACGCCGAGCTCCCGGGAAGGGCCGCTCGGGCAGGAGGAGCTGCCACCGCCTGCTCGGCTGATCCAGCCCTGAACTGGCAGGACCACTTGGTTGCTCTTCCACTGGGCAAGTACCAGGCTTTGCAAAGCCCTTTCCACCAGCTCAGAAAGTTACTTTTCTCTTCTATTCAACCAATTCGTGCCCCTGATAAGCTGTCTGGTTTGAAAAAAAATGCTTGGGTCCTTGGCTTCGTAGAAGCTTTTCAGCTCATTGAAGCAATGGGGGTAAAATCCCCCAAAGGTTAGGCTGTAGTTTCAAGGAGCATTTTAGCCACCAGCTGGGAGCACAGCTCTAATGGTATTTATTTACCATGTCTTACCTCGCCCAGAGTCCACTGATGTGCTGGTGGCAACAGTGAGAAGGGTCAGTGTTCCCAAAATGCCACAGGTTACACACTGAAACCTTGTAGTGAGGATGTAGCAATGGATTTCCTATATTGAAAGAAAGTAATAAATTCTGTCCCTTTGAGCCTGGCAGTCTCCTCCTGCTCAGCACACCCAGCGCAGAGATACTGCAGCCAAGCGCGCAAAGAGGCTGCCTCATGGGTAGCATCATCTTCAAAACACAGGAGAGAGGGGCAGCTATGCTCCTTCCAGCCGTCCTGCACCCCACCCCGGCGAGCCCGTCCCTCTCACCCTCCACCCCTGCACCGCAGAGCATCGCGTGCCTCGGGAGAGGGATGAACAGGGGTAAAGGAGGTTGCAGATCTCACCGGCACCGATCCTGCCTGCATTCCCTCCTGGCACTTCAGCTTCCAAAAGTTACTCTTTGCCAAGGGGATTACTTTGTTCTGTGGGGTTTTTTGCAACTTGTTGTGGACTTGTAAAATTCTCATTTAGTTTCTAGCTGTAGCCAGCAACTTGTTCCTAAAGGTAACCTTGTGACTGTACTGAAGTTTGGTGCTTCTTTAACTACTTTCTTCTCTCTGCTCACAGCAAGGAAACAGGATGACACAGCTTTGCCAAAATATTTTACTAAATAAACAGAACTGCAGGCAGTCTCCACAAGCCGGTCTAACAGTGCCACATGACCCCCACTGGCAAGAGACAAGGGTTACGTTTAAATTCAATTTTAATTTGGCAAAACATCAACACTTATTTACCACAGTCCATAAAATTCAGGTGACAAAATACCTCCGACAGACAGATTAGTAGCCCTCTTACTCCAGCAATGTAAAAGCACAACAAATCAAGTCAGCACATGTTCTGCAGTATCACACCAGGCTGGCAGCAACACATGCACTAACAAGTGAATCCTCACTGAAATCTCTGCGTGCTCTGGGGCTCTCAGTGCATCTGGCAGTCCTAAATTCCCTTGCCACCTCTGTCTTGTTCCTGGGGGACCTTCCAGTGGTCTGAAGTAGCTAAGGGTCCACCTTTAGTATAAGCTATACGTTGCAGCACTGTAAAGGGACACAGTCACACATGTCCCATTTGGCCCGTTGACATTGGTTTTGAAGGAAGCACCATCTTGCCATTACCGTTCCTAACGCCCATGCCACTGCCACCGTGCCACGTCAAGGGTGTTGCTGGATGTGCTACCCAGACCCCCCCAGTTTAGGTACAGCTTCATAAGCCTTGGCAGCAGAGGAGAGGAAGGGCTGATAAAATCATGCTTGGTAGCAGAACGGTTCAAGCTTGCCTGCGATGTACGTGTTTTACTCCACGCCCTGGGATCGCACACCTTGCCAGTGCTGCCCATGGTAGTACCTGGGAACCTGGCCCTGGCCAAGAGCCACCAAACCCCACTGGCCATGACGGTCACACTCCTTAAGGTTATCACATTTGTTTTCTCATTGGAAGCACAATCTCTGGGCACACTTGGGTCCTCCCTGGCCCAGGACAGGTGGAGGAAGCCCTGCTCTGAAAGCCAGCTCCATTTCGCGCCTGTCCATCTGCAGACAGCCCACGTGTGAGGACCCAGCATGGCCCCACCAACCACCACGAGCAGCCTCACTGTTTACTTGCCAGAGCCAAAGCCGTCAGCCACAGCCCAGTCACAACACGGCCTATTTAGTATCGAGACAGTGATAAAAATGCAACCTGTCAGCGCAAGCTCCTTCAAACCTGTGCCTGGAGCCAGAGGACTGGAGCGAGGTCCTCACGCTGGTCTGGGCTTCCTTATGTGGAAGCTCTGGGGCCATTGCCATCCATCGCACATCTGCCAAACCTCATGTCCCCCTGTGGCACGCCAGCCCTCTCTGATCCCAGTGGGGACAGGGCAGGTCCAGCCCTGATTTGTCCTCTGCACCCAGTGCTACAGACAAGAGCACAGTGAAGGGCAGGACGCGTGATGGGAAATTGGCAGCTGAGCCTGGGATGCGCGAGCGCCCATGGGTGGAGGTGGACCTGCAGAGACCTGCCGCACCGAGCCGTCCCGCCAGCGGGACACCGCCTGCCCGGCCCTGCCCTGGCACTGCCCCCATGGGGAGGAGGCCGAGGGGCTCGTCCTTGCCCTCCTGGCAGACCCGGTCATGCCTCTGAGCTCCTGCAGTGGCCCCGGCCTTCGCCTGTGGGCCATTGCTCCCACCCGCCCACCACTCATGGAGACAGAGGTGGCAACGGGGAAGACCTGCACCCTTGGCTTGAGGGGTATTTCTGAGGCAATCACAGATGAAAAAAAAAGAGAACCGGTAACCTCTTCTTCATCTGAATCTTCATGTACGCTCCAAAGGAGAAAAGAGGACAGACGTGCAATTTTCTCACCATCGCCCACACTATTGAATGCAATATATGAAGACAAACAAACAGTCACAGTTATTGGGAATTCACAGTAGCTATTTGGCATGAAGTGAAGGACAAACTGCCCTAGCATTGCTGCTTGCTGGTGAGCAGATGACATAGCCGCTGGTGGGGTTGTGCCCTGGGAGCCCCCCCGGCTGCGGGGCAGGGATTTCTCAGGGCACAGTATCTGCTCTGGTTAACTCCCGCTCCCCAGCATGTGTCTTCAGGAAACCGAAAGAAGGGGTTTGTCGGGGCTTAGCTAACTCAGGCTGTGAACTTCTCCTGCCACCAGCACACTTAATAAACAGGGTGACATCTGCTCCAGCAGTGTGATCTCATCGCCCCAGGGATCCCCGTGGCAGTTTCGCCTGTACCATCATTCCCATCCCAGCCGGGTGCAGCCCCAAGATGGTATCTCCTGCAGGGCCAGTGGGAAGGAGCAGGGCTGTGAGGAGCGGGCCAGCTTTCCCAGCCCTCGCATCTTCGCAGGAACAGCCCGGAGGTCAGGAGCAGGCGCCGTCAGCAAGGCTTCCTCTACTCCTCTGCGAGGTCCGCCGTGCCCCAGGGGCAGCGTGTCCCCAGTGCCAGCTCCCTGCCAGGGCTTATCTAGAGGCAAAGCCGACTTGGGCTGCTGTGCTTGTCGCTCCCCTCCTCTCCCTGGGACCACAAGGGCCAGAGAGGAGCATTTCTTGCTCCATCTCGGCAGGACAGCATTGTCTTGGTATAAAAAAAACAAAAACTGAAACACATTATTGCTTCCAACTTAAAGATCCAGAAAAACGAGGAAAATGTCCCATGCCAAATGCAGGCAGCACGAGCCCATTGCCTTTGGTCAGGAGATTTATAGGGGGTTACATCAGATGCAAGGACTAACAGCATCATTTCACTTAGGAGCACGGGCACGCGATGGGGGGAGGCAGGAGCCCTCGTGCCCCTGGCTGCCGCTGTGCGGGGGCCGGTGTGGGAGCCAGGGCTGGCAGGGCCCCCGGCATCCCCCACGCACCCTGGCAGAGCACAGGGACCGGAGCGGGGGAGCTGCTCCCATGGGGACGGCTTCTTTGCTGGCCGTTGAGCTGGCTGCCCGAGTGAGGGGATGGAAGGAGGTGCGCAGGAAGCGAGACCATGCAGCTATAAATCCTGTCAACTCTTAACGATGTTTTTTCAAGCATATTTTCCTGACTTCCCTCCCAAGGGATCAAACCCAAAAGATGGTTATGTCTGATCTTTAGGTAACCCAGAAACAAAATGTTTCCCAAACAAATAATCACATTGCAGTCTGACAATGTTCATTATTACGAAAGAGCATTTTATTTCCATTTTTTCTGGGTGTACTATATTGCAACGTAACACTAAGCAGGTCTATTATCATATTAAGATTCTCGCTACAGAATTAAGAAGTTTGTCCATTTGGTCAAATTTCAAAGTTTTTCCTTGGCATTCTTACAGGACCCGTCACCACTTAAGCACATGAATTAGTGGAAGTGCCGTGATACGAGACTTGGAGCGGGCGCTTTCCAATCAGAATTTGCAAAAGTTGTTGGGCTGGCTAGATGCAGGAGGTCAGCACAGATATCCATCCTAATTTTGACAAAGGAGGAGATGCACATCTCCAGATTTTGATCACAAAGTAGATTTGCTTTTCAGGCTTAATGTACTATTAAGGTTGTCTTCTTATTTTTGATGCACTCTTTGTCATCTCTGCTTCTGTTACTAAGGAAGATTTGTATTATTTTTGAACAATAATGTAAAATGCCTTGCTTATATTCTGGAATTGTCTTATTAGGCACCTGATTAATGTAAGTAGTTATATAAACTCATACAAACCATGCCTAAAGTATTATCCACAAAATGTCCATCCATTCTAAGTCTATAGGTCACAGAAAGGTCTAGTACGCATTGCATGTGAATATACATATGAGCAGTACATGAATCACTGAGTAAATATGGCACTTTTACATATTTTCCTGGATGTCATACAGAATCAGGAAACAATCTTCTCTTAGCTGACGCATTTCTAAAATACTGTAATATGGTTTTGGAAAATACACCCCACAGACTAGACAGTAAGAAGTTTAGAAAAGTCAACAGTGCAGCTACCTGAGTTTGTTTCATTAAGTTTAAGCAATTAACAGTAATTGTGATATTTTTATCATTCACTGCGAGCCTGAGGGTTGTCTACCCACAAAAGCCATGCCGCCTAACCCTGCTATAGATAAAACAGCACAGCTCTCCAAGCACGTGGCTCGGCAAGATGATGAACTGACCTAGCAGCTCAGCACCTCCAAAGTGACGTGTCCCACCTTCTCCTTGCCCGGACCCTGGCTGCAGAGTCCTATCCCCTTGCTACTCCCACCCTAGTGTCCATCCGACCCTTCGGAGAGCTGATCCAGCAGAAAATCAGTCCCTTTTTTTAACTGGCTTAGTTTTCTGCTGGCTTAAAAAGTCGATTTGTCCTGTGGAGGGATCAGACCAGCACCAGACCAGTGAAGGTACAAGAGAAGCAGCCGGAACATGCTGGCAGGAATAGGGAGCACAGGAGGAGGAGGGAACTGCCCCTTTTTGGTGGCAGCGAGCTGTTAGATTGACTAAGCTGCCTCAGCAGACCAAACCCTTGGAGAAGATACAGTTATTAGCGCAAAAGTGCTTAGACCGGTATAGTCTATTCCTATCTACAAGGTGAATAAAGGTATACCAGCACAAGGCACCTTATACTCATGTAACTGCATCCATGTGAGGGGTTGCACTGGTGTAAGTAGAATCAGTAACAAACAAAAACCCCACCTCCCCTAAGTGATGTATTTGCAAAAATGGCGTAGAACAAGTCTCCAACCTTCAGTTATGAGGTGTGCATAACTTCCATTCAGAAAATGGACCACAAACTACACATGAAACAACGTTAGACACAAAATAAATTAGGGATTTAAAATGCTACATCTAGGAATATAAAGATTTTTAAAAAAAACTTTAAATGTAATCCCATATTTCAAATCTAAGAGAACTATACAGCTCCACCGATTACATGGACATTTTAAACAGTTTACATTCATCAGGGACAACAGCACTTTGGTTTACATAATTAGGTTAATATGAGCAATGAAACATTTCTCTCCCTCACATTACATCAAAGTGAAATACATTTAGAATATGTATACTGCCAAGCTGTTCCAATAAGTGCATTCCATACACGAGTAAGAGTAGCTCTCGCAATAGCTACATCAGTTATAGGTCTTTAACAGAACTAAATCAAACCCCCTTAAAAAAGCTTGCTTTGATTCCTTCATGCCTGACCCATTTTCGCTTGATCACATGGATCTTCTCCAGAACATAGCCAAGCGCAAAAAATAAGTCTGACTCGGTACGGTGGCAAGCCCACATGCCAGATTGCATAGCACACCCTGGATTCAGGAGGAAATTCTCTTTTTAGTTTGTCTCCCCACCTTTATAAGTCAGACTCTTAAAAAAACAGTATGCTTTTGTACCAAGCTCAAGAACTCAGATTAACTGTAGCTCAAGATACGCAACGGCAGCTAGAAAAACATTTAAGAGCAATCAACCTGACAATCATCCGACAATTATTTTACATAACTTTAAACAATCAGCAACTCAACCTCTGCAATTTATAAACAGCATTGCCTCCTACAGAAAGAAGTACTTATTCCTAGATATTCTTGCAAAGCATTTCTCCAGTGCCTGCATCTGATTCGAACATGTGTTGTTGGATAGGATGAAGAGATCTCCTCCCAGCAAAATATTCTACTATCGTATGGTTATTTTTGATCAGGTTAAATTAGCTCGTGAGCAGCACATGAGTTATCACACACCTGCCGAACTTGCCTAAAAGAAAGCAAATGGCTGGATTACATAAACAACTGAACATGGCTTCAGAGGATAAAGTTCACAACCTGATGCATAATCATTACAGATTATTACATTATCTTAAAAAGCAGACTTCCAACTGTACGATTTCCAATTTAATTACTAGCTGGGAGATGAAGACATAGCCTTCATCACTGTCCTCTGGTAGGTTGAGACTTTTGAGAAGTTGACGTATTCATTTAATCTCATTTTTGCAAACCTGCAAATGTTCCTGTGCTGAGCTTGGTTATATGATACCCAAGCTCAATTAAGGAGCGTATTAGATGCTATTTCCTTGTCAGAAGCTTTACAAACTAAACATGATTGCACTTTTTCTGGATCCTGTTCCTGCAAGGTGCCAAGCATCCCCGTGGGGAAGTGAGCTGAGGGGGGCAGAGGGCACTTGTTCCCTTGCAGGACTGGGTGTTTAGTGGAGGATGGGTAGGGGATTTTTGAAGACAGGGTTTCATCTCGCTGGGCTGATGTTTCCAACACAGTGAGTTCATTGCACCCCTTCCATTCAAGTCAGCAGGAAATGGGCAGCCGCATCTCTTCGCACTTCAACGTGAGTCATTTTGGACCTGACTCCCCTGTGAACTGTGACCCTACCCTTCCTGCGCCAGAGAGGAAATCGCAGTCAGTGCCTCCTGCTCGGCGCAGTGTGTGAACGGAGGGCTAGACTGAACTTGCCAAAAGGCCCTGAAGGAGTCCTGCGTCCTCCCTCAGACCCATTAAAATACATAAAGGACCTTTTCTACTTGCTTTGACCATCTGAAAAAACCGTGTCATAAATAAAAAAGGATGGTCAACCCAGTTTTGATCTTGTTAGATGTTGAACACCTTCTACTGCCACTGAAGAAAAGAGGAAACAGGGCATTCAACACCTGCAGCATCACCCGTTGAAGACCACAAGCTCAGGAATTAACAATAACCAGGAAGACAATATAATCATCTATTACAAATTATGCAACCCAAAGCATAGAGCTTAAACACAGTTCCCCTGTTGGGATTAGGCAAAGGAAAAAAAACATCAGCAGATAAAACCATTTACTTTTACCAGTAAAAATTAAGTTACAGAAACCCTTGTTCTCAGGGCAAAACAAACTTAAAAAATACCTTAAAACAGTGAAAAAATACGAGAAAATTTTATTTAAAAATATATGTAGTCCTTACTCCAAATTTGTTTGTACAGAAAGGATTTGTTTGAAAAAGAAAAAAATAATGACAAGCTAAATGCACATTCGGAGTATGCACTTTCTACAGCGTATTTGGTAGAAGCGTTATTTCTGTAAAACTGAGCGAGAGGAGTTAGCTATTCAGCTTTCATTTGTTCCCTGACATCAGAAGGCAATGTTTCAAACAAGGTGTCCTCTACAGTGAAAGCAGTCCGCTTCAGAGCTCTACATTCACCCAGCTCAGGTGGGAGGATTTCAAAGTGATTGCCTTTAATATCCAAGTAGGAGAGGAATACCAAATTACCAATTTTAGGTGAAAGGACAGACAAGTTATTTTTCCCAATTTTCAGAGTCTTAAGTTTTTTGCAAAAGTATAGTTCATCTGGCACGCTCTCCACTTTGTTGCAAGTAATGGAAAAGTATTGTAAACTCTGCAGAACTCCTATTTCAGGTGGGATAAAGCGAATGTCATTGTAAGACAAATCCAAGTATCTGATTTTGTTGCATAGGAATAGGTGGGATGGAAGAACCTCTATTTTGTTATGGCTGAAGGAAAGCCGCTCGAGACTAGTGAGTTTCTTTATATGCTCTGGGATGTACGTTATACTGTTGTACCACAGCTTTAGGATTGTCAGTTTTCGCAGATGTTGAAAACTTACTATTTCTTCAATGGATTTGAGGTTGTTTTCCTTTAGATCCAATTCCTGAAGACTGAGAAGGCTGAAGACTGCATGAGGAATGCGCTCTAAATCACAATGAACCAATTCCAGCTGTGTCAGGTTGACCATCTTCTTCAGGTTGTTGAGCATCACTAACTTAGTGCCGTCATTATGGATGCACAATTTTTGCAGGTGACTTGAAACATCGACTGCAGATTGTGGGATTTTGGACAAATTGCTTTTTATGTAAAGAACTTTAAGGCTTTTAAGTTCCCGAAAAGACTCCAGTGTAATGTTTTTGGAAATATCGTGACTTAGGGAGCCAATTAAATAGAGCTCTTCCAAATTTCTGAGGCCATACATCCAGTGTGGAAGTTCTCTGATGTCGTCAAACTTGACACTCAAGATCTTGAGATTTTCCTTCAGAAACGCCAAGGCGGCGCTGTGGATCTTCACAGAGCACTGGTGCAACGAGAGCTCCTGGAGATTGTCCAGCTGTGCAATGGTTGCTGGTATCATTACATTATTAATTATTTCAAGTTTTAAAGACTGCAGCTCAGTAATTTCAAAAACTGTGTCTGGTAGTCCAGAGAGCATGAAAAGCTGTAGCTCCAAATGGCTATGGGAGTTCGTCTGTAGCCTCTGTCGCAGTTTATCTGCAGTCCACTCGTTGTTTAGGTTCAGCTGTTTCAGCTTATTTTCACTGACTTCAGACAGGAAGACAGCAAATCGCTTGGAATAGAGAGGATCATACTGATCGATCATATGAAGCATAAAAGCAAAGTCATTCTTCACATCTGGGATATCATCAATTCCCGTCTCTTGCCGAACATATTCAAAAGAATATTCTTTCAGTGAACGATAGAACAGCCAGTATAGGGTGTAAAGGCATGTGAGGCCATAGATGCTGACAAAGCACAGGTAGCAGTAGGAAAGTTTAGAGAATAGATGGGCCATCGTGTGATTACAGCAAAAATTCTTATATCCTGTCATGTCTTCTATATCAACGTTACAGACTACTGTAAAATTAACTTCTGAGACAAGTGCTGTGTTGTAAGCAATAATAATAAGGAATTTAATTACCTTAAGTACAGTCTGGCGAACGTACATGACGTAGAGTATATCACCCTCCTCAACATGCAGTCTGAATTTCTTCACCTTTTCAAACAGTGCTTTGGCCTGTTCACCTTCCTTCTTATCTAATGCCCCAGGTGTTCCCTTATCCACAACTAACTTCTCAGGGATTGATTTTAAAGACTGTGTCTTGACCAAAGTGCCTTCAGTGCTTGGCTGGATAGTATTAGACTTGTTTATGTTGTTCTTCCTGTTATCTTTCTCTTCAGAGTCTTCCCCTGACACTTCGGATAAGGCTCTTGTCGTCCAGGGAGAATCGAAACATTTCCCGAGTATTGAAATGAAGTGTTCAATTTTGGAGCTCGATCCCGGGAATTTGAACCAAAAGTTACTACACAGCATGAAGACCAGTGTGTGTATAAGGACAAGGTAAGGGAAGTACTTGGCATACCAGTGCAGGGCACGTTCATAGCACACCTGATTTATAAAGCTGTATTGCTGAAGGTCCAAATCAGTCTTCAGTCCTTTCATTTCAACTGTAGCTGGAGGGGTGGATGGCTTGGGTGGAGGAAGGGGGGTTGTGTCTGGGATTGTGTTAAACACATTTGAACTATTAGATTGGTTCTGGCAAGGCTGTACGCGCTTTGGAAGGCATATTATCTTGTCTTGCATGACCTGAAACACACAAAAAGATATCTTTTAAACTGATGTACAAACAAGGGTGGCAATACCAGTGGGTAGCTGTCCTTAGAGTTCCTCCAGCTGCCAGGCATTCCTCCTCACAGCCCGGCACTTGGCCCCACAGGCCGTGCTATTATTATTATTATTATTATTCCCAACAAGACACTTGTTCTATATGCCAAGAACTAGGTCACCCCTTTTCATCTATGGTTAGATTTCCATAATTTGAATAAGAGGGCATTGAGATAATCCAGAAAAAGGAAAAGTGTGGGTAATGGTTCCAGAAAAGACCAGGGATCTGGTCTGTTCTTGCCAGGTGTATTCATCCTGGCTACACGATGTCCAGAGATAGCTTAGGCTTGAAAGCAGCGTAACTGCATTCATGTGGCTGTACGCTCACACTGTGATGTCTTATCACACCGAAAATGGCTGACAAAGAGCTGACGTGGGCATATCTATGCTGGGACATTATTAATCTTCAGTCTTAATAAAGACAGATAGGGATAATGGAGAATTGATGGCAGTTGTGTGCGTCTGCGCATGGACATAATTTTTACTCAGTTTTTCATAGATATACATAGAGTCCTCATACCACACACCCGTGGGAAAAAACGTAGCTCTGTCCTTCTGTCCTTGAGTCTGTCTATAACGCAAAAAAAAGCAACTTTCTTAATTTGGGCTGGCCATCCATGTTTGCAAACTGAGGTCAGAGCGCCTTTAGGGACCAATCACCTTTGGTTTAACTTGGGATAACAGTTTGAGTTCAGTGCAAGGCCCCCTATAGGTCTGAATTTAAAATACTAATCCATGTGATAAACCAAGGAGCTCTGTTATTTGCCCTGAATGACTAACTGGGATTAGCCCAAACTAAGAATGTGTGTGTAGTGTAGATGTATCCTTTGACATCATGGTTGTTGAAAGCACTAAATATAAGGTATGCAACAAGAGCTACCAAAATCAGATCCTCCTTGATGATCCACCCTGGTGCAGGGAGATGCTGAGATGAGACCACATGTGTTTTGAACAATATCAGTGCCATAACTGTTGACACGTCAAAAACTCCTGCAGTTAATCTTTGTCTGTAAATGCTATTCTGAGAGACACCATTACTTACACCCTGGATTCATGCCTCTGGTAGTAAGTTGGAATAAAAAAAATCGCCTGTTATTTGCAGTGTTTCCACACATTATTTTCCAGTGTGCTTCATCCAATCAAGCAAGTAAACTTAAAAATAACAGATGTTCTACTTTGTGTGCTTAAGCAAACACTTAGCTACTAATGAAAAATTCAGCCCTATATAAAGAGGTTTTTAAACATGGACATCATATCTTTTCCACTGAAAATACGTGCAAATGGAGAATACAGGCAAAACTACAGTTGATTTCACGTGAAATTTGGGACATAGTATGTGAAAATCTTGGGCCATGTATGTGAGAAAATTCGCCTGAAATAAGAGCTCTGTCAGTGTGTCCCTTTAGCTCCATTTCTAAGTCATGCCAAGAAACGTGAGATCCATGTTTGAATTAGTACTGTAACTTTCTATTTTTGTGGAGTCCATCCCAAACAGTACTTTGCATTTCTTTTCAGCTTTTGGCTCTTTAGCAAAATGTAACTAACAGTGATTGACAGTAATGTCAACTGATTACTTGCAAGCATCCTCAGAGATACTTTGGAACGGAAGAGGCATAACATTAGTTGTGGGTGGTGTTAATAAAATAAGCACATTCATTTAAAATCTCTTTGAAGAATAGAGACAGAAAGAATATTAACATTTGCCAAATAAAGAAAAACAGAAATTACAAAATTACATTTTTCAAACTTCTAAACAGAAAAATGGTAACAAATAAGAACTTAAGTCAATCATCTGTTTTGTTATGTCAAATTGTGGTGAAAACAGGCATCCAGGCACAAGCCAAGCCAACAGCTCTTATCTTAGCTGGCACCGCTCCATCAACTCTAGCGCAACTCTGCTGATTTACAGCTGCTACAAGTCTGGTCTGTGTTATTTGATGTTGCTACCTAAACAGCTTTAATCCTGGGACCAGCAAATTTTTGCTTTGTTCACGGTGAACCCAAGAGATAAAACAAGACGTGACACCATGCTTCTGAGGACCTTCCTTGTCTGTGGTTTTCTTGCAGCACCCCTGAGAGCACCCGCCTCACCTCCATCCCGTTTGATTTACCTGTAGTGTGCACCCAAACACACCGATCATCAGCATGGCGACGGAGAGATAGTCCGTGAACACATCCCACCAGGGCTTCAGCACCCTGAACGCCGGCTGCTGCTCTGAGAACTGGCGAAACTCGGTCACGGGAATCATCGTCCTGCAAAAGAGTAAGGCCAGCGCTCAGCCCCCTGCAGCCCATACCCCTCGGTCTGTGCAAGAAAGTACTTCTGTGAGGTCTGAAAAAATCTGATCTGGAAATGAGAAGCCCAGGATATGGCATAAAAGTTCCCAGCTACCGCCCAAGCGGTCCCTCCGACACCCCGCCTCAGAAGGGGGATGCTCGTGCTGCCCCCCTGCTGCTCCTGTGCGGAAGTGAGAGCAGGACCGGGGTCCCATCCACGCAGACAGGCTAATCCCCTCTCTGCATTGACTCCCACCATATCTGATGGGTCAACGAGGCCTTCTGAATCCCTGAAAATCAGCCCATTCTGTAGATACTTGAGACACTCAGCTTTATACACGTTAGCCTTGATCTCACAGGTCTGGCTAATACGCTTGTCCTGTGCTCAAGTTTCACAGGCCCTTTTAGCTATCATGTTTCATTCACTTCCATTTTATTCATAGTGGTTTCAGGGATGCTTTGGAATATTTGTGTGCATACTCACTGCAGTTTTAAATCTACTATGTTTTGAGTGCAAGTTGCTAAAGTGCTTTAGCTAACCAAAACTACAGGCAGATCAAGGGCTTTATCTTCACCTCAGATGTCTAGGCTTACATCATCACCTCCTCTGAAAAATCAGCTAACACATGAGCATGTACAGGCAAAGCAACTGATTTTAAAGCCTACAGCATATTGTGTAACTGAATCCCTGAGATCAAACCAGTACTGAAACTCCCCAGTAAGTTATGATGGAAAGATAAATTTGCGTGGGAATGGAACAAAAATACTCCCAAGGGCAATTTACAAAATTTGTCCTTTAACTAATATTGTAAATGCTCACCACAATCACTTCATATCCCAGTAATATTCGAAGAGCCTATAATCCTGATTCAGCTGAGCCCTGGGACCCATCAGTGTGGGTTTGGTGCCATGCAGCTGTGTGCAGGCTTAGTGATAAGCACGCACTTGCTGATAGGCTGCCCAGGGACTTAAGGGATTCAGTTCATTCAGAGCCGGGGATCCGGCAGGGAAGGATTCAGGCCCTAATGGCTGCAATTCATCGCAAGCGTACGGCCATCCCAAGAATTTATAACTGACTCCCACTACACTGGCCATGCTCGAGTGGAAAGATGCTCAGTTTGACACCTTCTCAGGGACTGCTGTGCCTCTGCTTGGCCAGCTGATCCTCAGGAGGTACCACAGTCCCCAAAGGCACAACGTGACACCTGTAAATGAACTTGGGTTAGTAGCTGGGCTGGGGCTTTGCAGCTTTCTGAGTGGGTAGCATAAAAACTTCTTAACCCTGGCTCCCTGCTCCCCTCTCCTCTTGCAACCCTTCCATGTTGCTTTAAGCACTACTTGGCCAGGCAGGAGAATCTCTCCCTCCTCTTTTTTATTTCCACATAAAATGTAGGTGATCAGCAATAGCTGCTGGTAAGCTTTAAAAAATAATTTTTCTATCAAGCATTGAAAAACATAGAAAATTCTTAAAGGAATATACTAATACAAACATTAGCTAATCAGTTGCCATGCAACAGTCCTGCTCAAAGCTTTGTAACACATATACTGCCGTTGGCTCAGGTTTTGAGGCCAGCTAGCTGACTAGAATGCCGTCGGTACACCCAAGAATACGTATCAACAGATTGCTTTAAAATCACGAGGGTCTGATATCTTGCCCTTCTAAAAGCTATCCCCCAGGATGCATGCCACGATGCCAGATGAAATCGCACACACCCCTCACACGGCCGGCGGTCTCCAAGAGGAAGGCAGGCTGTCCTCTGCAGCACTTGCAGATTAATAGACCGTCAGTGGAAACGATGGCAATGCAAGCCTGACTTCACACAGTCGGGTCGGAGGCTTGGCAGCGTCCATGCCAACAGGCCTGAATTGCTGCAGTGGTGGCGAAGGAATGCAGCATTCGTTATTAAATTACACGCAGCCAGGAGCCGCAATTCTGATTTTTGTGTGCCTGTCTTGCAAATGCTCAGCAGACACATCAGGGAAGATATACCTCTACAGCAGAGAACAGCTCGGGTAGCTGCTGGGACAAACCTTTGTTGCCTTTCACTTTTCTTTTAGAAATACTGGTGGAAAAAATGGATCTCATAAATCAGAGGTGTCCCATGCAGCTTTAAGTACATGCCCAGCACTCCTTCAGCCGAACCCAGGGAGAGGAAACCCTCCGCTGGCAGCTCCCAGCGGCGCCTGAGCTGAAGAACATCGCGCGCTGATCTCTCTTCCATACCCACATGCGTTTCACTGCCATTGGTAAGGAATTACCCTCCTCTTTTTTATTTCCACATAAAATGTAGGTGATCAGCAATAGCTGCTGGTAAGCTTTAAAAAATAATTTTTCTATCAAGCATTGAAAAACATAGAAAATTCTTAAAGGAATATACTAATACAAACATTAGCTAATCAGTTGCCATGCAACAGTCCTGCTCAAAGCTTTGTAACACATATACTGCCGTTGGCTCAGGTTTTGAGGCCAGCTAGCTGACTAGAATGCCGTCGGTACACCCAAGAATACGTATCAACAGATTGCTTTAAAATCACGAGGGTCTGATATTTTCTTACCCCCCCCTCCCTCCCCCTTTAATAATGGCTTATGGGTTCTTTTTCATCTTCTGATGCCACAGCCTCTAGGGGTCCTATTTGTAGGTTTTTTCCAAAAGTATAGACAATTTGAGTGTCTGATATGACACAATCATGTTTCCTACAGTGGAGCCTCTTGAGAAAACACGAGTGCTCACATGCACCAAAACATGCGGAGACCCAGTTCTCGCCGGTTAGATGTCTAAGCGACTCTGTGGATCTGAGCCATGATGTTATAAAAGTCAGCAGTACTGAAACAGGGGCAGCGCCTGACAGCAGATGCAAGTAATCTTGCAAATTACTGTGCAGGGACAGCTTTCAAGACCAAAAATTAATTTGGCTGTTGCATTTGATAGGTTTCACTCTGTATTTTTAGGGGCCTTTGTTGTATTATATATTCACTTTATTTCTTCTAAGTGATGTGTGGGGAATTTAGATGAAGGCGGATAGTTTCTGGCACCACAAATACATGCTGCTCTGATCCCTTGTTCCCTTTAAAGGCTGCTGTTTGCGTAGTGTGACTCCTCATTAGTAGAGTGCACATACCGTTACCCTGGTTAATGGGACAAGCGTACAGAAAGCCTCTCTGAGCCATGCTAGAAAACCCATCTGTGAGCGTGGAAGGTTTGCAGTCCAACACCAGACATCAAAATCTGTCTGCCACTTATGTTTTTCTTTATTGTTAAAAAAAGAAAACAAATGTTACTGAATGATGGCAATGGTACTGCACATACTAACGGTAAATAAACCAACAATGTCTAACAACAGACAGTATTTTTTAACTTCAGGAAAAAAGACATTCACAAGAAGCTTTAAGTGGAGATTGGACGTGAAGAAGTGGGAGAACCATTTTCCAACATCCTCTGGAGAAACCCTACTGCTTCTCCCCCTGCTGCACTAGCAATAAAGAGAAAATGCTAGAAAGAAGTGCAGAGAAGCCTAGGCTTACCAGCGCTGCTGGTATCTGCACGCGGAACAGAATGACACAAAACTGCTTTTTGTCTCCCCCTTCCCTCTAGCTTCTTTTCCGTTCTGGCCTGTCCAGTGACCGAAAGGACATCTATTCGCAGTGGCTCTGAGGCCTCAGAAAAGACACAGCAGGTCCACGTGGCTCAGAGCAATCCTGAAAACCCCCTCCTGGCCGTGGCCAGAGTCCGGCTCTTCCCCACTGCTGCAGCCAAAGCCGCACCACTGCCAGACTCATTTATAACCACGCACAAACCAGGTCTGTACAAAATAAAGTGATCCAGTCAATCATGAATTTAAACAAAGCAAAACAGGGATGCTAAAAAGTCACACTGCAGCCCAAATCACAGCAATCTCTGGGACAGCACACCATCTACTGTAGATTTTTACCTCTTCTTGTAACAAGGAGATAGAAGAAAAGGAGTTCAACATTTCAGCTGGTAAAAACTAAGACAGTATTACTAATTTCAGTTCACTCACATTCAAAATGCTATTTAATGGCACAATACATCGTAGCCGAAACGTGGAGTCCGACTTATATTAAACACTATTCTAACCTATTAGGAAATATTGAATTCTAAATATTGGATAATTTTTTCAATTAAAATCAGAACGTGTTCTCTTTTCTCTCTCTTGCATTTCTAATAATCCTCAGTCTCTAGAGAAAAGAAAACCATACATGAGATAAATCATCTGGTATTCAGCTACCAGAAGGAAATAAAAAAGGAACTTGGATTAAAAAAAGTTGTACTGGCTGTTAAGCAGTGCTGCAGAAAGGAGCTGAGGGTTTGCCAGATTAAATAAAAAACAACAACAACAAAACCCCAAAAAAACAAAACTGAGGGGAGAAAAATTAGTAGTGGTTTTTATTATTATTTTAAAATTTCTAGGAAATATAGAAAACTTGATGAGTGAAAATGACTACGTGATAATAAGATGAAATACTGAATCCAGGTAGAAGGAAGGTGTCATACTTACTCCAGCAGAAAGACTAACTACAGGAATCAGCTAATGCATGGGCGATTAGGAGCGAGACACAATGACTTAATGTGACCTAAATGAGCTAAGGAGAATTAATAGATCCAAGTCAGAGAGGTAAGTATTGGAAACAAATCAGACTTCATAAATCAAGAGATTGAATCAAAGGATGATTGTGAAATGGCTGCACCGTGGAGCAAACCAGCTTCTCAGCAATTGGCCTTCATCAGAGAGAATAAAGGAAAGCAGTGGGGACAGTTCGGAAGTAATGATGGCTCTTGCCAGTGCGGCTAAAGAGAAAAACGAGGATGTTTTACAAATTGGGCAATCCGTGTGACGTGCACTGCAGAATATAAAGGAAATTAATTAATTAAACTTCCTGCCCACTGGCGGCTCAGAGGACGCTCGCGCGAGGAGCCCGGGGGGGGTTCTGGGCAGGGACCACCTTTGCAGCACCGGTGGCCCCGGGGCCGAGTGGCACAGCCAGGGCTGCCGAACAGTGGCCAAACCTCTGCCACCAGTGCTGTGTCAGCAGGGCCTCCGTGTGAAAAGGCAGAGAGATGCTGACGAGCACAGTTTCCAGCTGTAGCTGTAGCTACCCTACCTCCACCAGCAAGAGCAACCCAGCGGAGCAGCCCTCCCCAGCCACGGCACAGCGTGCTCAGGCTGGCACTGCTCGCTGCCGGGGCTCTTCGGCAGTGCTAGATGTCACAGCGCAGCCAGCAAAGCCCCGGGGACAAGCCCTGGCTTCGGCTTAATGCTTCGCAAGTAGGCGCTGTGAGCTGCTCCCCGCCGCTTCGCGTCCACTGAACTTCTGTGACCTGCCTTGCAGCAGCACACGAGGGCCCCCAGTCAGAGACAGGGCCCACCATGCCAGATGGACATAAAAGTTTATAAACTCGACCTGTCTGAGATGTGTGTCATACAGCCCCTCATCAAGCTGTATTCATCTTGCATCTTGAGAGACGCTTTACAAAGAAAAAACATATTAATACTCAGAGAAGTGCCCCGCTTGTACAACCCTGAACAAAACCACTTTTGGCTTCTAGCAGCTTCCAGGCCCCATGCTCCAGCCATTGTTAGGTGATGGCTGCTATTTTTAAGCAGATTCTCACAGAGTAACTTCATTCATTTTATGGAGCGTAACTGCGTGGATCGACACCAGCCCTCAGCAGAATTAGAGGGTACGCTGCTGGAGAGCGCTCTGTTACCGGTGAAAACCACTGCGCCGCTCCCACTCTGCCCCACCTCAGCTTTCAAGGCACAGTTTGTAGAGACACTGCGATTAAAAAAAGCACACTGAGTGAAACGGAAAGAAATAACTGGGAGGCCCTGCCTTTATCTCATCTGCGGCAGGTCCACTACTGCACATTCCTCACCAAGGCAGACCCCCAGCAGCTCCCACCACCGCCCCCCGCCCTGGCAACCCAGCAGCTCCCACCACCGCGCCCCCCGCCGGCAAGATGGCCACCAGGCCGCCTGTGCCGTGCTGTCAGGAAAGCTGCCGACTGGTCTGCGCCCTTCTACAGGCAACGCTCGATATTACCGGTTGACACCAGCCAGCCTGTGCCCCGGCTATGGCCTCCTTGCCCAGCAAAGCCCAAAGGCCTGTCCCTGCGCCCTGCTGACCCTCATGCGACAGAGGAGCGGCATCACTGCTGCTTCGTGTGCTGTAGGCGGGAGACCAGGACTTGCCAGGGCTGCGTTTGCCAAGCTACAGGTGTTATTCACCAGAAGTCAAGCCCTCTGCTGTTTTGTTCTTCCAGTAGCGGTTACTCAACCATGTTGCCGTGCATTGAAGGAATCACTGTCATCCGTTCCTTGTTTTAGGGGAACGACTACAGCCGCACACCAGAATCGGGGCCCCTGGGTGCTGGACAGGCAATTAACATCCAGAACTTATTGGTTCGGTAGGGGCAGGATACGAATAACACACCAGAGGGAAAAAGGAGGAGGAATGCAGCTGGAGGAGAGAGACAACATTGCAGAAATAGTGACGTTTACAACTGGGAAGCATAAAAAGTTGGTGAGATTCCTTAAGCTGACTAGAAAAGATGTTTAAATGATTAGCCAGCTGACATTTAACCACATTTCCCTGACATCGCATCAACCCTCCTCAGACGTAGGATTAGCACCACCACCTCCTGAGAGTGGCACAGAGTCCAAGCAAGTCCCAGATGCTATGGACACGGCCCTGACCCCCCCACGGGGAAGGAGCTTTCCCCTTGGCGTGAGAGGCCTTGTGCTGATGGCTGCAGGGCCACAACTGCAGCCCGGCTGAGTATGCCGGGAAGGGTCAAGGCTGACATGTCCTCAAGAGACAATTCAGACTGGGACTGCTTGGTCTTTCACATCAGAGATCTACTGAAAGGAGAAAGTGCTGGGCTAAGCAAAACCCACCCTCCCGGCTGTTTTAAACATACTGCATGTGTTAGGATAAATTATGAAATGCCTTTTGGGAATAGTGCTGCAAGTAGGTCTCTGGGTTGGTTCCCATACATGATTTATTGCATATTCATCTTCATTAAAGTAACAGAGCACAGCACATATTTAACACACAACGAGCTTGTGACCTGGTAGCGGAGACCCAGCAGAGCCCGAGTGCTGCGGGCCGCATGTGCAGGGGCTGCACTCCAGGACATGGCACTGCACACCCTCAACACCAACAGCCCGCTGTCCTCGGTTGTAAACATTTGTTGCTCTGCATAAACACCATGAAGTCACTTTTCAGGCGGTTGCGTGCTGTCTGGCCTCGGCCGCCTTGGCCCAGGAGCTGAAGTTAAGCTAAAGTGCTGCTCAGCACAGGGCCTGAGGCCGCACTGAAAAGCAGAATTTTGCGTTCTTACTTTGCCTGATTGGGAACTGCACACTGAGACAGTTAAATAAGCAGGGATAAGGGCGTTTTGCAGTCAGGTTCATGGTGATGTATTCTCAAATACCCAATTTAAACAAAATCACTGGTCTATGCAGAGCCCCAGGGCTTAGGGCCACAGCCTCCTCTAGCTGGGGCTGATAGGCACAGCCTGGCACAAAAATGGCTTGGTGCTACCATCATCAGTCATATTTTCTGTTGATTATAACTTTGCCAAATGCGTATTTTTGGGTGGGATTGGTCCCCAAAATGACCGTTAGGAAAAACCTGTCTAATTTAAAACAAAATTTAAATTAAGATCTAGCCAGCAATTGTTCAAACCATTTCTAGAAACAAGCTTAGGGGAACAACATTGGACTGTACAGACTACAAAACTTGTGGTCTTTTTATTTTAAGCTTTCCAGACCCCCCATGCCCCAAAATTTGGCCCGTGTATTGGGGACGCAGTTTTTACTGCAGTGTGAACAGCTGCCCACAGCTGGCTAATTTATAAACCTTTGGAAACTGTGGTTTTGCACGCGTCCTTTGATCTCAGCAGCTGAACACTTCATCTTCAGCGCGTGTCCAGGAGCCCCTCACAGCTCCTGGCCCTGCCCGTGCTGGCACCACAGATCACAGATAACGAACCTGCTTCACTTCATCACCTAACCAGGAGAGGACTAAAAGTGGACCCAGGGACAAGGCACCAAGTCTGGAAAACTGAGATTAGACTAAGGGGGAAATAAGATGATAAGGGCCTGAATTAGCAACTCCTAATTCCCAAGAGGTTGATGTTCCATCCTTATCTGTGTATTCTCACACACAATGTACGCGCAGTGAAATAATGTCTGAACTACCCTGGCATTCGGTTTTGGTAATTATCTTGCTCTATGTTTGCACTGACCAAAATGTCCAGCATCTTGGTAAGCATAGGTGCTCGGTCAGTTCCCGTGTAACATAAGACAATACCTCTGCTACAAACTTCTCCCTGTATTTGAGGCATTTCAGGAGACCAGTTTCCCTGCTAGGTTTTACAGCCATTGGTGTTTCCTGTAACATAAAATTTAATAAAAAATTAAAAAAACCCAAACAACCTGACAAAATTTTGTGGTTGGAAAAACTACCTTTGAATGCTGGCTGTTTGGGACTATAGCAAAAAAGTATCACATTGTTGCCACTTTTTCAAACGCGACAGGTTACTTTTTGTTCTGTTGACTGTAAGGGAGATTTTCATAGGAAGAAATACCATCATTCTGAAGTAAGAAATACAAACAAATGATGCTGTTGCTTAAACATAAATCCCACGTTAAAGAACTGGAAAGCCATTAAAACCAAACCATTTGCATCCAAACAGTTATTTTTAAAAGTCCATGTGTTTACTGTATTTTCAAACAAATTCATCTTCTTGGGGCTGAGGCTGGCGAGGAAATGTGACCTGGAGGAACAACAGAGCGTGAGTCAGGAGTCCCCAGTGGGACCCGGCCGTGGGCTCCCCGTGCTCCTGCTTTGGGCACGCCACATCGACCCGCCATGCCGCCGCTTCTCCAGCTGCAAAACAGAAAGGTATCTACTTTCTTTGCTACCTTTGGTGGGAAAGACGAATGAATAGTACTACAAAATCGTAACACGCTGCTTTTTCCAGTTCTCTGCAATGGTTGAGTCTAAATCGATAGCATGTCAAAACTTCCCTGCAAAGCCACTGGAGTTAATTTGATTTCCTACCACACATTACCAAAATTACGTGTCAGAGTTGGTATTAGTTTGCAATCCGGGGAGCAGACAAAATACAATCAGCCCATAGAAGACATTATTCCAGCACCCCCAATTTGGTGGTCCTACAAAACGTGTGCAAACCATGTAGTTTTCACAGGGGCTGCACCTGCGCCGATGCGGATGAAAGCAGGCTGTCCCCTGCGTGACAGCCGTTCAGTGTAGAAACGGGGTTTCACTTCCAGGTGCGCTGATCGGAGAAGGCTAGGCTGTGCCACCCGAACTCCACCAGCACGGTCACAACCCAACTACTGGAAAACTGCCCTCCGTTACGCCGGTCACAACCCAACTACTGGAAAACTGCCCTCCGTTACGCCAGCTGCCACAACCGAGCTTCCCCGGGGCCCCGGCTCTGCAGGTCCGCAACCGTGGGCAAGACTCCAATGAATCACCGGGGATTTAGTTGCTTGAGAAAACTGAAAAGGGTGTAACTTCCAGAAATTTGCTGAACACCTAGACCTTTTCCATTCTCTTCCCTCTGAGTTACTGAGACCCACACTGCAAGCACCCAGCGTACATTTAGGTTTCGGCTGCCCCTCTGCCTAACACCCAGGAGGGAGCGTGGTGGATTCAGAGGCGGCAGTGAATCCCCCTGCTCTGCTGGTGGTACCATCCGCCGTGGCAGTGGAAGCTCAAAGGCCTGAATCCAGAACTCGGAGGAGACATAAGGGACGTAAAGAGGAGACATAAAGGACGTAAAAAGGAAGTAACTTTAATAAACTGCATTTCAAAATATACACTGCAATTTCCACCTACACATACAGTAAGTGCCGCTTTGGCAACGGATCCCGGACAATAACCTTGTTGTTTGTTTCAACTGAGTCATAGTACTTTTTCATGTATTACACACCAAAAAGACTTCCTATTGTCAGCAGCTCTTTGACTTCGACTCAGTTGGACTGAAGACAAAAAAATATTCAGGGCCAGATTCTGCCAGATAAAGCCTCAGTTAAATCAATAGGAGTTCTTTCTGTACCAAGCACATAGGCCTATGTGAAGATTTGGCTCTGCTGAGCTATTTGTCCAAATCTAAAGAAAAGTACACTCTACGCATTTCCATGTCAAAGACTACTTCAAAGGCAATACTTACCATTTTTCAGCTCTGGGAGTAACATTCTTAGTTTATCAGGGCTATCACTCAAGCTGCCGGCCCTCTTTCCAGAGCTGCAAAATGTTCTTAACGTGAGTGAAAACCTTTAACAGCAAACCAAAGCACTGAGCAAGAAACTATCCAGTAAGTGGTATTTTAGTACTCCTGAAATATGTCTAAATGATTGAGAAAAGTAAACTCACGTCAAGTTTTAATCAAAGTTACACCAGGTTTTCCACAAACACTTATTTAACATACTCTGATAATGAAGACAGAAACAATGCCGTAGCATGTCATAGGACAGACAATATGACACAAACCAGTGCCATTCATTGTCAACGGAATAGTCAGGGGCCTCAGCCTAATACGAGTGCTCATAATAAAAAATGTCCCGCTGATATAATTAAAATTTAATTCCTAATTGGGACAGGAAGCACAAAGGGTCTATTCTGAGTCTTAAGCAGCTCAACCATCTGAAAAGTTAGTTAAAAACTTTTTATGCAGCGATTGAGCCAAAAACATTAAAGAAATGCCTGTTTTCATGATTTGTGAGACTTTTTCATATAAATGATCTTTTCTGCTCCCGCTTGCATGCTACAGAAGAGAGCTCTCTAAACTTTGTGATAATCTCATAAAACACGGATCCCAAAACGCCTGGATAAGCATACAGATATTCTCAGCCTGAAACACAGCTGATGAATTTTCTTCCCCCCAAACCATCCTTTGCGACAAAAGTCCCCAACAATAAAAATAAAGCTCATAGTCTCATCCATACTCTTGAAAGAGTAAGAAAGACTACATAGATAAATTCAAGCACGTAAAATGGATGTGATCTACACATACTCGAAGATGAACGTGAAGAGCTACAGAATCGGAACCGCTGTTCACGTAAGATGACTTCTAAAGATCATAAACTTCAGACACGTGGAAAACAAGAACTATCTGCCTAAATTCTCTATTGGACTTTTTCAACGCAGTGTCCAGCCATGGCCCAACGAAGAAGGATTAGCTCTAAACTTGTTCCACCAAAAAGTCTGTCGCTGTATCATAAAACAGAAAGAAAGGCTGTTTCCATCAAGCCTAAACTCTGTGGGATCAAAGCAGTTGCCGGAGGGGGGGGTGTCTGACCACACTATAGCAGGTGTGCAGGTCTTTGAAATTATGTTGTCATGGGTAAATGCTGGCAAAGAGCAAATACTCTTTTTAATCACATTACACTTAACAAAGGGCTTTTCTGACAATATTGTCTGTGAACACCCATCTTGCTCAATAAGCTTGCATGAAAACTATCTACCCTGGGGACAGCTCATCGAGCATTCACATCAACTGGAAAATGAGATCTCTAACGGTGCTCGCTCAGAACACCAAACCTGCTTTCTGACAGCAACCTGCATCTCTGAGCTGTTGCATTCTGCTGTAAACCACACGCGTATCAGGATCTTACACCGCTGCACGCTCAGGGCAGGGCTTGACCTGTGCTCTGCTTCACCATATGCTCCAGAGCAAGCAATTAATCCAAGCTCCCACCTTGCTTTCAGTGATGAGTAAATAAAACTGGAAGTGTTCTCAGCACTTCGGCGGTCTTACTGCTGGCTTGTTGAATTTTGGATTCCCATCAATACAAAATCACTGTGTGAGATTGCCACTGAAGGAAGACGTGAGCTAGCGTCTCCATTTTCAGCAGATCATAGCTTAGCCCAGGATTTGAAGTTGGTATAAAAGGCTGGATGCTGCTCACCTGAAAGTCAATGGAAAAGTTAAAGTTTACTTTGACGGAGAGAGAAATGGATTTTTAATGTTACTCTACCGGACCAAATGTTTTCACATACGCTGGTTCAAATTCAGTGGAACTTTGAACGCTCGCTGTGACAGCAGCGTTAGCAACTTCCCATGGAGAACGGTGCCATTCTGCGCTTCAGGGGAGGCCTTTGTTTTACTTCAAAACCAAGAAAAAACGTGCACCGTATCTTAATGCAGGATTCTCCCAAACAAATGGAAAACGTGCAAAGCACATACACAGCACTATCCTAACTTTTAAAAATCTGACCTGATCAAACACTAGATTGTAAATCAATCCTTCGTGGGAGATGGAAACAGCGTGGACACAACCTCCATACTGGAAAAAAATGCCGAAAAAATCATCCTGGTCCAAGCCTATGACTCTCTAGATGATACAGTTGTAAAGTTTATGCTGTGTCTGATTAGCTGCTTGCGTCAGGCACTAAAATGTAAAACGAATACAGTGCAGGAACGCTGATCCAGGGTCTGTCAGGTTTAAAGACAGCTCTAAGACACTTTGCCTGCCTGGGGCTGGGAAGACAGCGATGCCTGCCCTGTATTACGAATGAAAGCAATGGAGCAAATGGCATACTCACACACGCCCAAGAAGGTGAATCAAACCTAGTGTCTTCCTAGCGGGGAAGAGATCTTAGAAACACAAACCCCAACAAAAGTCATCGCACTATAGCTGGAATTTGCATCAGAGTTTTGTCGCACAAGATCCCTGGGCAAACAGCTAAAGGATGAAGAAGAGAGTGAAGTTTCCATTATGTTGAGCATGTGAAATCCAACACTTGTTAACATTCTTCTGACAAATCGTTTTGGAAGGAGAATGGCTTCTTTGCTTTACTAAGTAAGGTTTTAAGGGAAGTATTTGAGGGTTCTCTTTTTTTTTCCCCCCCCTGAGGTAAATAGTTTCATTTTCAGGGTTTTCTTTAATGTAAAGCCCCTCCCCTGCCCTTCACAACTCTGTGACAATGAGGACAATATCTTTTCACTGAATTTTCTCAAAGAGGAAAAAAATCCTGTAAAATTAAACTCTAGCTCCTGTTATTGTGAATTGTTTGGACGGTAATCGAAAGTTTTTTTACTTCCCACAGCATTCAAAAAGGCTTGGGCTGGGAAGTGCCTTTCTGGTGGTGAATAGGGGCCACTTCAACCAGTTGCAACTGAGGTCAATGGACAATCAGGGGAACTGCTCCTCCCAGCACTCCCTGACCCAGTTCATTATTTTGGGTCTCACTGTGTCGTCACTCGGGTGCTAAGGCCACCTGAATATTGTTTAACCCTTTCTACTGCCCAGCCTGGATGCCGTCCCCTCCCAGTCAGAGCCCCTTATTGTGGGCCTCAAAAAACAGATACCGAGGTGGGATGCAGCTGCCTCAGGAAATAAACTCGAACGGGTACAGGAACTGATGGCAAGATAGCACCAAGCACCGAGGCAAGGAACTTGTGTGAAGAATTCAGCAGTCTCTGCTTTTGTTCTTCACTGACAACCAGCACTGGCCTTTTCCAATACTGGGCATAAAGTAACTAGATTTTTAGGCTTTCCATCAGAAAGTTTCTTTCTAAAACTGCTTACGAGAGTAAATAATAACAAAAAACCCACAGAAAGTTATATTACGGTAAAACCTCCAGCGGGGCCCGTTAGTATTCAGACTGGAAGAAAACAGCATCACGGCTGCCACACATTTAGCAAACTCAGAATGCAACTGGAAAAGGAAATGATTCAGAAACCACAGGTGCTCAGCACCAGGCTGCTGCGCCTCGCTGGCAGCCCCTGGGCACAGGCACTCGCGAATCCAAGGCCAGGTTAAAATGAGGGATCAACGCGGAACTGTGCTCAGCCCGGCTCTCGATGCTGATCTGCACCACGGGGGCAAACAGGCATTTCCAGGAGAAGAGCGAGTCCGGGGGAGTGAGTGCTACCCTCCTGACTGCTTTCATCATGCCAAAAAGAAAAGTAAAAGCAGGTCTAATATACCGGGGGGGAGGGGAAATATGCATACTTGGTTGAATTGGGACGGGAGATTTTTTAATTATTATTTATTTCCAACGTTACCATCTTTTTCTCCACTATCTTGCAAAGCACCTTTCTGCCTGTCCAGTTTTTTACAGCATCATTCAAGCCTACAGTGCTCTATGGGAGCAAACATGTACACGTGTGTCTTCAAGCACTGCTGCTCATAATACTGAGTCTTTCCTCACAGAAAGTTCTTATTCCAAAAGCAAAAAAATTAAAAAAGGCAAGCCAGAACTCACACACTTATCTGTGCAACAAAATTCCTCACTTTTAAACGTTTTCACCCTAATGAAATTCTAGTAGGATACATTCGGCAGCCTTTCATAAGCTTCTCATTTTGCTTGGTCAACTCTTTCCAGTGAACTGGACAAACTGCATTTCGTGAATAATGAACAAAACCGCGCATCACACTGCGACAAGGCAGAGTTGGTTTTAAACCAATTTAAAATCAGGAACGCGTTTTGTTGTTTTGTTTTGGTTTTTTGTTTTTTTTTTAAATCTCTTCGAAAACAGAGCCACGAACGCCGGAGCCTCGCAGTGCCGCCGCTGGCT
>NW_008794085.1:819325-823407 GCF_000699145.1 Aptenodytes forsteri
GGGGGGGGGGGGGAGCCGCGAGCGGCCGTCCCCGCGCTGGCGGGCGGCTTCGGTCGGTGGCTGGAGGATGACGGATGACAGGGTTATGGAAAGAGGCACAGGGCCGTGGAAAGACTCCAAAGAGACCAGGCTGTAAAGCGCCTGGGATTGCATTAACAATAGAAGAGTGTCTCAAAGAGTGACAATTGGAAACACAAACTTCTGGCCCGGCAGTTCAAGAAGCGCAGACTGAAAACTGCTGCTGAAAGAAACCACATATTTGAAGGGACTTTTCTCTGACATTTCCGAGAAAGATTTACATCTCTGGCAGAACGAAGAGACGGGACAAATTCTGCATCAGAGGGAGGTACTTGCCCTGTAATCTTTGGGATAGCACGTGTATCCCCTTAGGGACAGTACAAATATGTAAACAAAGAAATACAAATATATAAGCCCACTGGGGGGGAGTTAATGGAAACAAATAGAACATGAGGCATCACAGCTGTTTTGCTGCAAAAATATTAACTGGATTGGGATGTGGTCCGAAGGTCTGCCATGGATAGCTGCGGGTAATTCTGACTTCGTGTACTTTCTGACCCATCTGCTTCAGGGACTGCTGAGGGCAGACTCGGGTTCCTCATTTGGGAATCACTGATGTGATTTATAGCTGTGGGAGTTCAGCTCATCATTTGAAATGTTTGCTTAAGTGCTTCGCCGTGCAGAGCTGCTTTCCTCAGCTGAAGCCTCGAGGCTTTCTGAGGCACCTCAAGAAATGAGGGTCTGAATCTGGCAGGAGCTGGAAGAGGTTGTTGGCGTAGCTCCCTCACAGTTCTTCAGAGCCGCCAGCCTAAAAGATTTCAGCAGTATTGCAACATTCTGTAATTTTAAGTGTTAGCCCCATGCTTTGGGGGATATGGCTGAGGAGTAAAACAGGACAAATGAGCAAGGTTTCCATACGGACAAAAGCACTGGCTTTCTTTTCTGAGCTACAGAAATGGTTATGGTGACTGCTGCGTTCATTTTCTTTTTATTGGTTTCTTTCCATTACTCTTAACTCCTGGCAGCAGCTTAGAGAATCCCTCCCTGTCCTGGATGGTTTCTTCTGTCAAACATTTGCAGGCACTTGTTCCATTCACCCTTTCGTCATCACTTAGCTCATTTAATCTTTTCTCATAAGTCAGTCCCTCCTGTTACTTAATCATGGTGCTGCTTTTCCCTGAACTCCCTCTCAGTTGCTCGTTTATTTTACAGTGACATGGTGGCCAGTAATCCTGCCATTGTTAACGCTTCCTGTTGTGGACTTTTGGGTTATTTTTGTTCCGAGTTGCTGCAGTACTTGGAGGACTGAGCTAAGCTTCCCCTCTGAAGAATAATTACAGGCAAGGTCACTGATACTGCAATAGAAAACATCGTCCGTGGATAATTATAGCTGATGGGTTTGGGGATGGAGGCTTAGTGCAGTTCTGGTACGTGAGCTTCTGGTGGAAGAAGGCCCAAAAATTCATGTTTGATATTAAACGCACAATTGGGGCTCCAGATACCTTTGCTCCACTGGAAAGATTTTGCTGCCTGCAGAAAACCGTAATTTATTTGTGAATTCCTGCATTATTTTCTTTAAGACCATCTAGCAGGTGAAGTCTTAAGTAATTTTGTGGTATTTATTTTACTAAAAGTATTGTTTCTACCAAAATCATAGGCAACAGAGACAGGATTCAACCATCTGCACGGCTGAATGACTGTATGACTGCAAGTTTTTGACACCCTTTGATTGTTTTTCATTGACTCCAGAGGAACGCGGGACAGGTCACATAAGAAATGCCATTCCTGCAAACTTGGTGCATTTGCCTTTATTGTCGATTGTCCTGTTCTGTCATTCATGATTTACAAACTCCAGAACTGTTATTGCTGCTACCTTGCAGTACTTGCACTACAACAGAACCGAGAGTAGCGCTGGTTTGCATCTGAGTTAAAACTATCACAAGCCAGCCTCCAAACCCAGTTGGACACAGGGGCAGATCGCACTGCCAGTGCTTACATGACAGTTATCCCCCATTCGTGTACCCGTGGGCCGATTCCTGAGTGTGATCCGGGTTCAGGATGCCCAGTCCTGAAGTCTTTGCTCAGCACCAACATAGCATCTGCCAGGATACAGCCCCCACCTTCTACTGATTCCTGCTCAGGGTTTTGTTTTTTCTTTTCCTCTCCAATCCCCTGATAATTTGAGGATGCACCCTGAAAAAACTCAAAGCCATCCCATACCCAAAAGTCTGGGGTCCCAAGAGCAGCCCTGAAGCTGGGGCTGAAGGGATGGTGCTGCGCAGAGCTTGACAGACCACATCCCCTCTCAGCTTCAGGAGGGATCGGGGCAAGAAAACAGGGGTTTGAGTGCAAGAGCTTTGTCTATACTTGGAAAGACACCCACAATGAAAATGCTTTCCATCAGTCATCTCTCCAACAACTGTTGAAAACAGCATAATCTGCTAACACAGAAAAGCTAAATTGCTTTCAGACGAAGTACTGAAAAACTGCTTCTGTGATTTGATTCAGCTCAAATCCAAAACGCATGATTTGACAGCTCTAGTGCTTCGTAGCTGCTTGAAGTTTCTGTCAAAGTTTATCTTTTCCCCTAGTTTGCTTTTCTCTAGTTTTACATTTTAACCCCTCTCCCCCCAGATCAGTGTTTTTGAAATATGAATTCTCTGTGCACCAGATGTTTAAATAATAGCAGCGCACTGGAAATACAAACTTTTAAAATAAATTGCATGGATGCTATGGGGTGAGTCTGGGCAGGAGAAGCAAAGCTTCAGAGCAGAGTGAAGAATACGCTCTCATTTCTTAAGCACGCAGCATTTTCTACGTACTAAAACCTGCTTTAATCAGAAAGAAAACACAGAAAGGATGTTTAATCTCATGAGCTCTTTTGTTGTTCCTAAGTAAAGAGGAGCCACATTCATCACTGGTATGATTACAATGAAAGCAGTGCAATTCCATCAGGGAAGAATTTGGCCCAACTAATTCTCTGTAGAGAAGCTATTGACAGCTGTCCCCATGTACCTCGTATTGTTGAGAAAACAGAGAGCTAAAGACATGCCAAAAGAAACAGGACTAACTCCCATTTTCTGACCTTTGGCTGAACCGGAGCTCCTGGATTTGAACGATGCTTTACCTCTGTTACGCTTCTGATCATCTTTAGGTTTTCTTCAGTGATCTGTCTGAAAACATCTTCCTAACTGGGGAGCTACGCAGCTATGCTTGGTACGGCTATTGCAGCTCTGAGCCGTGTGCTTCATGGGATACAGCATCTTACCTAATTTTAGAAGTGATGCAATGAGTGGGGGTAGCTCACGTGAGGCAGGAGGGATGGAGCCCAGCAGCCAGAGCTCAGAACAAGCACTTTATAATTACTACATGCTACTTTCAAAATAACGGAGGCTTTTGTTACTACCAATGCACCTTTATGGGTGTGATCGAATAAACAAGCGGTAGCAAGGACAAAAACACTTCTGGGGAGGATATTAGGACAAGAGTCAATCACCAGGCTTGCTGTCCTCAGGTGGTAGCTGAGGCTGCCCCAGGTCCTACCTCCCAGCCTTCCCCCCAGTCTCTGCCCCCTCTGATGTCCTCTACTGAAATGCTGTAGCTGGTCTGACACGCGTACAGGCTTTTTTCTACATGGGCACCATCTCTTACCCTCATTCAAGCACCCACAGAGAGATGGCTTAATTCAAGTGTTTGATTGCTCTCATACTTGGTTTTCTCAACAGCCTTCTGCCCCTCGCACAAGCCAGACCGCGATACTCGCAGAGCCAGTCTGCTCATAACCAAATTTATGCACAGAATCTATAAATCAATACAAAGCAGGACTACTTTTAGGGAAGTCTCTACTTGCCAGAGCAGTGACCTATCCTGACCGGTATCCTGGCTCCGATGCTGTGTTGGCCTGAGTCACTGGTTACATGGCATGCTCCCCCCGGCTGACATCCTGCGAAGAGATAACAGACTGTCGGTGGTGGTCCACTTTGCATCATGCTTTGGGCTTGGATGTTTCAAGGAGGATTCAAGTCTTTCACTGTCATTAGACCTCAGCTTGGAATGTTTTTCTT
>NW_008794085.1:823428-860823 GCF_000699145.1 Aptenodytes forsteri
CTCCCCCCCCCAATTCCACCGTTGAATTACACACCTTTTTGTCCACCATCTTTAAACAGTTATTTGCAGATCTTTTACTGCTAGCAAACTTGTGTCAATAAATCATAATTTAAAAACACAAACAGCACATTCTTAATGAAAATATCCTTTTACACATCTAAATGATAAAGTAAATGTTTGAGAAACAGGTCCCTAATTTTTTTTATGGTATTTTAAAACAGTAATCTCAAAATAAACAAAAAGGAATGTTTGTTAATCATCTGGAATTTTTAATTTCCTATTTTGCATGGGAACCTGAGTAATCAGACATACGGTATGCTTGTTAGCTGGGAAAGGGTCAGGATTAGGGTAGGTTCTCAAAATTAGAAAGCACTAAAATATAGCAGCAGTCTTGGCTGCCTAAACTTAAAATAAACAATGTTTTGTATTAATTGTTGGAACAGATCAACACTGAAAAAAACCCACACGTTTAAATGATTCTCTGAAATACAGTGCCTGGCAGGAGAGAGGAAGTCTTAAGGGATTGGGGATGAGCTAGTCAATAATTTACCTGCAAAGGGGATTATCTGATACAGATACAGCTGACAAGGAGCAAAATATGAAGTATTGTTTGGTGGCTTCTGTATGAGCTCAGTAGCTTTAAGTCGTGGGATTCCCAACGCAGAAGAGTCCGGTCAGATAAAAGTAATCACATTTTTGGATTTATAGTGCTAAACATCACTGAGCTATTAGGCAGTAAAAGTATGTTCTGGTCTAAGTTTTCATGCCCAGCGTGGAAGCGCAGTTCGTAGGCCGTACGGCTGCCATCAGTGGAGGTACGATAGAATGAACATCTCCGCATCGTCATTCTAGTTTGGTACCAGTCTGATTCACTAGTGTAATGGCAGAAGACAGCTCCCAACATTCTCCTGCGTCATTAAGACTAGGCCCACGCAGAGGATGCACGGATACATGTTTTGCTGCTTATACATGACGCAGGTCCAGGCCGCCACTACTTCCGACAGCGGAAGTCGGCATACATCCTGCACTGTGCTTCGTGCGTATTCATCAGCTGACAGTCGCTTACGTGGAATGCATCTGACCCTGCTGCAATTATGCCTGCTATGTTCAGACTTGCCCCCATTTCAACACACGCAGTTAAAAGGTTTTTTTCCCCCTCTGTTGTTTTTCAATCATATGTTTGACCCTTGCACTTCACTAGGGATCAATTTGAATCCAACTATTGGGGGGGGAAAAAAAACCCCCACCACCAAAAAGCTTAGGGATAGTTTACAATTTCAACTCTGGCTACTTCACAGTACTTCAGCAGGGGAACAACCCAAAAGACAATGTACTTCACTGCTCCAGGATGCCTTTGGTACAAAGAGCCATGGTGGGCACAGCCTCCGAAGCGGGTAACCTTACAGGAGAGTGAGTAGTGTTCAGGAAGACCGTTCCAAACAGTCTTTTGTGGTGAAAGGGCACAAATAACAGAAATCTGTGGCCTACACTAATTGTCAGTCCAACCATTCAGGCATCATACAGACAGCATGCACCTGACTCTCACTTTTACTTTCCCCTTTCCTAGGTTGTCAACGGTTGACTCTCCCCTGGGACTACACACCAATGCAGCTAGGTCAGTGACTCCACATTTAAAAGTCTTTGTTGTTACTTCTAGAAGTGCTTTTGTATCCTCCAAGCTCTGGCTGTGAGCCATTCACACAGCTGAAAGATCATAGTCCAAGGGCTTTGTTCTTCCCTTCTCACAGCTGTAGGTGTTTCTGGTGGATGTGATTTACAGAGTTGTCCAAGCAGTCCGGGCTGCATTGCCAGAAGTTTTATCTATATGAACAACTGTCACACTAAAGTATTTAGAATTAAGGCTGTGTGTATTTGCATATACATACACATATGCTTACATACTAAAACAAGTCTGCATGCAGCTGAAATGAGAGATAAGATTGTTTACTGTAGCACAAACGTAAGGGGATGAAACATCCATGCAAGCTGTTTTGGTCTAGCTGGTGGTTGGACTGTATATGCTACAATGACTCTTTGTTCAGCAAGAGGCTAATGATTATATACTTACACTTGAGACCTTTAAGATTCAGACTATGCAGTAGAAAACGTCCCCTTTAGACTGGCTGATAATAATTTAAGAGACTGAACTGTGCGTTTTTCTATGCCTGGCTTCATCTGCTGCATTGCATTTTTAGAGCACTGTATATGACAAACCTTCCAGGAATCCCAAACACCAATGGAAGTTCCACTGAATCACTTGAAGCAGCTGAAGAACACCATCAGTGAGGCCACACAACTGGGTGGAATGTGATGAATTTCCAGGAATAGGATTGTTTCCCGGAGATTATTGTGTAAAATACAAGTATAAAGAGGGAACAAAGGTAATGCTGAGTGTCTCTGCACCACTAGGCTATTTTAGATTGTGAAAAGAAGAATGAAGAAAACAGACATGTTAGAAGACCTTTGCTAAGCTAACAGGAAGCCTGTATGTCAAGAGCAAACCCTGAAACAAAACAGTACAAAATTATCTCAGCGTAAAATGTAATCTCTCCGTGATTTTATCTTATGAAACCAAATCCACTTTTAGCTTGAATGCAGTGCTAACGGAGAGGTTAAGAGCTCTATGTCCATGCTTCCTTCTAGCAATAATAAAGGAACGACTAGGTAAAAGGCAATAATTATATAGAAACAGGTGAACTCTGCAGGTCTGAGGGGAAAGGAGAGCAGTGCATTTCGGGATTCAAAAGCAATAGAAAACCCATCCATTCAGGTTCATTAAGAAGTCAGTTCTGCCGACTAGAACCCACATTGAAGCAGTGGTTAAGCAGATCACTTTCAAAGGAAAGTACCACACAGCACGTGCAAAAGTTTGGCCTCTGGATATAATGAAAGCAGTCCTCCCAGTAGAGCCTTCTGCTTTCTTCCTTCAGGGAACCTTTGCTCCAACATGCTGGAGGAAATCTTACTTTTAAATAAGTTGACTCTTAGAGGTGCCAAATCTCGTACGGTTTCAACCCTGGAAGTGTTTGCTTCTCAGCTTTACCAAGCACAGCTCAGGTCCTGACACTGGCTATTGGTGAGTAAAGGCTGCAACTTCTACTAAGACATCAGGTATCAAACCCAGGTGACATCGTGGTTACTGTTCAGTGTTTGCACACTTCCAATTTCAGGTGGTCTTTCCACCAGATACAAAGGTGCTTGGATGGAACACAAAAACTAGGTATAGCATTTCATGAAACAGGTTTTCAAATGCTCTCATATTTCTGTTACTCATTTACTTTTTGGTCCAGCAGAGAGGCAGGCAGGAACATGAAAACCCCACTTATATGAGTGAAAGGGTATGCAACTAGACACAGCTTATCAAGGGTTAAAGAACAATGACACGATACTACAGTTATTTTTCATATCTACTTATTGCAGAGAGCAGCCTGTCTCCATACAGCTAAACTCCCTTATTGCCACCAACAGGGCTGCATCCAAACTGCCAGCTGGAAACAGTCTCTGGCCTGTGCTGCCCAGAGTATTGCTGGGAAGGGTGCAGACCAGCCCAGAGCTGTGCCATAGACTCTACCGCAATTTGCGGCATGAATAGAGAGCATGCTAGTGCTTGGGCCTCTGCCCCAGGCCCGTTTAGCTTACCCATGCAGACATTGTCTGCATAGCTGCAGAAATATTTGCACGCAGGGAGAGGGAAGGAGAGGGCAGGAGAGCCATCTCCCTCAGCAGTACCATCAAGTTTGTGCCAGCTCACACTATTCATGGAATTTCAGCTTAGCCCTGACGACAGCACTGTATGCCAGATAGATAGCCATCCTCCAGACTTGCATCGGGAAAACACAGCGCTGTCAGTCTACCAAAGGTGATATATCGGCTCTGCACAGGAAACAGAAGCAGAACTTTTTCGCCCCGCACCTATATCTCAGTGGTGTGGCCTTTAGTCTCTGGATCGCAGTATGACTCCCACACACAAGGCACCACTGTGCAGAGATCCTGAGCCAGTCCAGATGAGCTGGGAGAGCTGCCTGGCACAGCCCATGGGCCTAGCTTATAGCCCAGAAGCAGTCAAGCTGCATCAGCTAAAAAGGAGACAGCAATGCACAGCAGCTCAGCCAGAACAGAGGGCAGTCTGCATTCCTTCTCCTGGCAAGTCTCTTGACAGCAAGTGAGAGGACAACTCCTACGGGGAAAAAAAATTGAGGCGCCAGTTCGGGGGGGGGGGGGGGGAAGTTTGTAAAGTACTGTTTCTTTTTCTTCCAGTCTAACAAATAAAAACGTATTACTGGCTCAAGTTCTATAAATTTTACATTAACACTATGCTTTTATGAAAAAACAGAAAGAGGAAATTATGAGCAACTTTCCAACAGAAGCAACAATGAAAATCCTGACTAGTTAAAGCCTTGATAATTACACCCAGGATCACCCAGGCAATCTTCTTCTGTGCCTTTGGATAGGTCCATCTTCCCTTCCTCTCCCCCATCTTCAATGTTCCTTCTCAGACCTAGCAGATAAAGTTATAAGCTGAAAGGAGACTTGGTATATATAGACGCACACTTGAAACTCTGATCCATGCTTTCTCTAAAAGCGTTGCTTTCTTCACCTCTTACAAAGTTCATTAAATATAGAGTGGATGATTTAGCCCAGAGGATACTGCATTCATAGTAACAAATATGGTTTCTGCAGATTTCTTAGGATGAAGACTATTTACATCATATTCCCACAGGAAATTAGGTAAGGAATAAACATTAAAGTAATGATGCGATCTGTGTCATCCCCCTAATAAATACTGAATGTGCTGGTTGATTTCAAACAAATTTAACAAAAGAATAGAAGTCTTGGATAAACCGAGTTCCTTCAAGTTGCATGAAAATAGGCAACTGGCTACCTACAGGAAGAAGATCCTCCAAGTGTTCCAGCCAAGAAAAAGCCTGCAAGATTAAGTTAAACACCAGAAAAATCTGTAAGAGGGAGGTCACTTTTAAATACCCCAGCTATGAGGAAATCTTCAGGGACACTGATCTGTAGGCCAGGCTTCATTCCTTCAGCTGCTTATGAAATGATGCAGTGTTAGGCTCTTCCTCCCTGGTTTCAGTTTTCTTAACTTCCATCCAGTTATGGAACAGTTTGTCAGAGACTTCAGATAGACTGTATGCTTGTCCAAGCTAGAAACGGTAAAAAGCATCTCCAAGTAGGAACGTAAAGATAACACTTCTGCATCTGGAAAATCCTAGGGATCCCCAAGAGTTATGATGCTGATGAAGTGCACGTTGTACTGACAGGACACCCTGGCTACACACACACGAGCTGGAAGACCTACAACTGACACACAGCAATGGCTCCAGAAAACTTTTCTTTATTGCTCTACCCTGTTGGCTTTGCCGCTGTTCCCCTAGGCACTCATCAAAAGCAACCTCAGGCACAGAAAGGCAAAGGCCTTCAGATTTATTTTTTTTCTTGCTCCTGGTGCCTTTAAAAAGCCCACGCTGTGAGAAACGACTAACTTCTGTCTTGCATCTTCTGTCCTTCTAACCTTGGACAGTGGCAGGATCAGTAACATCCCATCATGAACATTTAAAGCGTTTAGAGAAATGAACTGCTACAAGCAAGAGACTGTCCTTTAATTATGTGGTAGTTAGTGCTCTATTAGATGATGTTGACCTCTAGTGACTAGTCTGGGGATACCTGGTGGCATGATCACAGTGAAACATTTCCATGAACAGCTAGGCAAAAATTTCACTGAAGCTAGCACATGAGAACAGTCACCCTCCTCATGGAGGTGAGTAATTACACATCCCTTTCACGGAACAGAAACCCCCAGCTGAAACAAAGACCCCAGAAAGGCTGCTATATAGCCTAAATTATGCATGCAGAGAGATTTAAACAGAGGACGATTGTATGTGGATGCCTTGAGCTGTACAGTGGCTGCAACCTCAAGAGAGAAAATGCACCCAGACTGAGTGAAAGGACTGGACAAAGCAGCCCATGGAGGCAGACGTAATCCCAGGAGAAAACCAGAGGGTGAGGAGTCAGTTAGGAAAGGACCTGAGCTGGAAGCAGTGAATTAAATCAATTTCTCAAAACACAGAAGTGAAGCAAGAGGAGACAATTGTGATTCACTGTAAATAAGCAAAACAGCAGAGGAACACCCCAACCCACTGTCTATTTCTTAGCTGACATAACCCATTAGACACATTTTGCCAGATTATTAGTAATGGAAGATACTGTTAGACATTTAAATACTGGCCATCAGCAAGTTATACATTTTATTTTTAAATCTCATCCATTCTACATACTGAACCTATTTATTCAACTGTGTTTGAAAATCATGTAGGGTATGTTATGTTGCACATTCATAGAGTAAAACCAGAAGACAATACGTGATGCCTTAGGAAGTTACTCAGATTTTATCCACAGATTTAAAATAACAAGCATTTTATTTTCCCACTTATTCAAAAGAAATGAAGAAACTCTTCCCAGAAGAGCCACTCAAGGCACGTGAAGAAAATAACAGATATTCAGGAAAAGGTTAAAGAACCTTTAGGTTAGAGAAAATGACTCAAGGACTGGGAAGGAGAGTATGTTCCAAACTAGTGACACACCCCAAGTGAGGTAGGGACTGTACTGCCCCATGCAGAGAGATACCAGCAAAAGGGAAGCCAGGTGAGCAGAGCATGCTCCCAGGTAACTATTCTGACATGGATTTGAAGTGGGGAGAAGATTAACATAATTTCTAGTCCCTCCAGAACTAAGTAATGGTAGCTGTTTCTCAATAGATGAGGACTTTTCCCATTTTTTGAGAACTTTTTCCGTTTAATACAACTTTTCTAATAGAGCTTAACACCCATTTTAATATCACTGCTTACTTCTCAGCTTGGACTGATTAGCATCAAAACTGGGCGAAGACACCCCGCCAGCAAAAAAGTAAACAAAAACACACATTTTGCCACTCAAATACGTAAATTAAGGAATTAACTTAGTTTTTTGCTGTCTGGGTAGCGCATTTGCTTTGCACACAGTGGCTAACTGGCAGCGTGAAGATGAACCGGTACTGCTATCCCCCTTAAGAGTTCCATTCCTGGTTTGCAGGGCTTTGCTCCATACTGCAGTGTCTGGAAATCGAGGGCGTGTTTACAGTCAAACCTCAGAGAGCTTAAATTGTGATTTGCGTTTAATTCATTAAAATATTTTTTAAACCGTCTTTTCAAAGAAATTGTCCATACCTGAAATCACGTTACAGTACCCATTTAGTCATGCAATAGCATCAGCAGGGGGAGATGAAGAGTAAAATATGCCTAACTGCACAAAGCAGGGGTAGGAGAGAAATTTTACAGTGGAAATGCCTTACACAGGGGTCTTGGAGCATTTAAAAGCAGAAATAAACTGGCATTTAAATAGGCGATTTAAAAAATAAAACAAATGAAAACCAAAATACTAAGGAGCAAGAACACAAGGTAAATATTCTCTACAAACACTTATTTTAGTTTTCTGGGTATAGCTGATTATTTCTGAACACTTACCTAGTAGCTTGATTTTTTGAATCTTTAATAATCGTGCACACATACCTTACACATTTGTGTAACTGTTCATAAATGACTGCAATCCTTTTGTTAGTGTTCCTCAGCATATATTCTCTCTCTCAGCTGGAGGTGTTCTCAGGACACGTACCATTTTGAGAGGGAAAGGCAAAGACATTACTTGGCATATCCAAATGTGCGAGGCTCCTAGCTGCACAGGATGCATTTCACATACTTCACTGGCAATCTGATTCAATATCAGTATATACAGCTTACACTAAAAAAAGCTCTCTGATTTTTTTAGCATATTACTTTGGGTGAGAAAGAATTAAGGTAAATGCTACTCCCTCCCCACTGGCCTATGGACTTACATAACTGTCAAAGAAGCCACTGGCTTAACCCTATGAAGATGGCAAAAATACAGCTGTTAGCTAAATGAACGCTAAGGATGCAAACAGAAATGCTGATATTGGGAGGGACTCAGACCTACAACCAAAGCTTTCCCCTCCAAATAGTATTTTTTCCAGTACTCTTTGGCAGCTCAGTTCTTTCAACATGTAGCAGGGACAGCCTCTAGAGAATGACCGAGTTTGTCTCCCAATCTGTGTGTTTCTTACTGCATGTTCTACACTTGGATATGGCCACTATTTAGGTCACATTTCTATCTACAAATGATCAAAACTCACATAAACCAGCACAGCTACGGAAATAATCAGCCCTATTGTGCCCCTCCCAGCTCATTCTCTCATGCCAGCACAAGCATGAATTCTCCTACATACCAGGCTGTAATTTTATCAACAGTTGGACTCTAAGGGGGAGGCAGCAACCACAGTGATTTAGCAGCTCCCTGCCCTCAATACAGAAACCAAAGGAATGTTTACCTAGACACAAGGGAGAGAAACTTTCACTGTCATCTAGAAGCTGTAGGGGACTCCTTTGCCCTATGCAATTATTACTACGATTAAAGCCCACTGAAGGGTAGGCCGTTAATGAGAAAAGGCAGAGTTGAAATCAACTGGCACACAGGCCTTCCTTAAAGAGAGAAGCTTCTGAAAAAATGCAAGAGGGATATTGCAGCTTCAAGGAGCTCAAAGCCTTATTAACCATACTAGACGTCTGCAGCATGGCTTTGTTATCTTCCTTTAAAAAAGTCCAGCAGCTTTTTCAGGGAAGAAGAATCCCCAAACCTCAACGTGTCCTCTGCTCCAGTTCTGTTTTCTTGAGTCTGCAAGGTCCTGGAGCAATACTCCAAGGGAAGCAAATGACTGAGATCTGAACTGATTAAGCCTGAAGTCTTAAAAGACAGCTTGTCATGCACTATTTGCTACTTCACTGCTGACTCAAGAACATTCAGCTCGTGTGCATGTTCCACTTTCCCATCTGCCCACTGCTTCAGCTTCTCACAGACAGTTGCGCATTTCCAGCACAAACATCTTTGATATATTAAGAACTAAGTGCAGGGCAGCGTAAAATGTGCAGAGCTTTTCATCAAAGTATCAGAAGTACTACTCTATCGACTATTGATCTTTATTTGTGAGCTTAAGTTATTAAAAGCCTCCATTTTAACGTAATAAATAACGTAACTGTATTGTAGCCTACTGCAACTAGAAACTTCATGTAGAATTTCAGACTTCTTTGCTATGGAATATGAGGCTTTGTTTATATTCTTGATGGATCTGTGTAAATCCACGGTAATGAAAACCAATCCCTCTTTATAAGCTGCTAGCATTATTAAATCCAGAAAAACAGGCAGCTATAGCTAAAAGCAAGACTCAGTAAATTTAAAACTTTGTACCTAAAGTTTATCAGAATTTTCTCTGAACCAATGCAGGAAATAACGTTATCAGTTAAGACCATTCAGTGGATTTATTTTTCAAGCTAGCAAAACCACACACACTTGGCATAAAAACAGATTTAAATCAAATAAGATTCATATGTCCTTGCCTTTGACATTGTTGCTTGTTTCTAGCCATTTTTTAAAACAGAAAACTGTTATCCATTTCCTTTTCATGCGTATGTTATAATTTCTATCCACAGAACAGGAAGAAAACAAATCATTGTTTTACAAATTCCTTTTATCAAGACATCTTTAAGAATTAAAAGGGTTATTTGGAATGGTATGAATACCCTGAACTCCCACTGGCTTTGGGTGGGAGTCAAGCACATTCACTAAGCAGTTACTCACAAACTCAGGACCTTACAGAATCAGTCCCTGTGCAGCCCTCAAGTTACTTCATGAGTTTTCTATAGTGAGACAGACTGCTTTGAAGAAAAACTATCAGTATCCCTCATCAGCCAGACTAAGGAACTCATTCAGGAGTGAAAATGACTTGCTCTACAACAGTTGGACTAGCTCCTGCCCTAGCTTCTCTCCCCTCTTCAGTTTTCCATCTCCACTACAGGAGCGGCTCTGTTGCTTTGACATAGCTACTAAACTTTTGTCTACCTCACAAAAAGCCATGCCAACTTTGGGTTACCTTAATAACCCAGACTAAAATACAACAGTTCAGCAGCTGCTGCTGGAGAACCCGAATCATCCCTAAGTAGCAGAAAACTCTCAAAGGAGCGCAGAAACTGCTATCGCTGCTCCATAATCAGAGCACTAATCTAGATAAAACATAGGCAACCTGCGGAAAACTGACAGTGTTAGGGATTAATGATCCCGCTAATGGACAGTACATAGTCACCAGTTATCATGGGTTACACGTCTGGAAGGTCTGATTACTTTCCCTCCTACTCTTAAGTCTTCAGGCAACCATTGCAGCCAAGGTAACCGAGCATATCTGTTATCCAGTAAGATCAGTTCAAGACATGCTATGTATGAACTCTTTTTAAAGAGGTTTTTTTAATCTTTCTATTCTTACACTTTCCACTTCATTAATACCTTTAGATAAACATACTTAGTATATTACTGTGTCCTAGACCTGTTTAATACCAGATCTGGATTCAATACCTATGTATGTGCGTATATGTAACTATATACATATATATATTATAGCCCATGTGAAAAAGTCCTGACTATTTGGTTGTAATAATGTACTATTAAAAAAGAAGAGGCAGCCAAGGATAATTACTTTGCAAGCAAATGCAAAGTTGCACCCTAAGCAATCATCGTAAGGGGAGGCACTGGTCTTTGTCCCGTTCTTCTACTGACTTTGGTACTTGTCAGACTGTACCAAACTAATTCAGCTTGTTCAACCAGCAGAAAACTAGTACAATAAGTAGTGTTTTGCCAGGCTTTTGCATTGAATCAGCTCAGCATAAGGTCCAGCAAAAGCCAAAACAAAGGTGTAGGCAGACCACAGGGCCAAAGCACAGGGGCCAGAGGATTGGGACCTCCCCTACACTGATGCAGAGGGGTTAAGCACCTTTAGCTATAATGAGCAACTTCACTCGAAAAAACCCACCAAACTATTTCATGCACAATTTTATGCAGTCCTGCTACTGAGCAAGGCGGATTTAAAATGATCAGTCAATTCACTACTTACTTGCAGGTTAGCTATGTTTTCAATGAAGAGTAGTGAGCTATATTCCTCCTTTTTCCCTTACCATCCATATACTAAGCCTTAACCCTGACTAAGAGATTTTCAAGTTGCATTGCCAGCGAGGTTGCAGTGACTGGCATTTCTACATACCTCCCATTACAGTTTTCATCCTTGCACACTTTTCAAATACTAATCACATTAGTTGCTTTGCAACATCTTTTGACAAGAGTATTGGTTCTGTAATACATAGATATGCAAGTATGAGGGAAGGGAAAGAAAATTAGTTTTATGTGGGAGTTTTATAAGCAAGTTTTAGAAATAGTAGCAGTAGCTTTATAAATAGCATTTTTATAAGAGAAAAAAAACAATAGCAAGTAATAAATTCACCTGTTTAACAGCATGCCCACAAGCACTGTAGAGTAATACCTCACTGTGTTAAGCACCATACTGTCATAACTGCCTACTAAGCAAGCAATACTTCCCAATAGCCTTGCTGGGCTAAGTAGTAATAATTATCTCTCAGACATCTCCCCTGTTACTTTAAGCAATTATTCCTTTCCCCTCTCTCTGCAGGTAGACCAATTTTCATCTTCTCTTCTCCACTTCTCCAAGTGTTAAATGCGTATGGCTTGCATATCCATACCACCCGAAAGTCTTTTAGCCAGCTCCCGCCAAGCAGAGAGCACACTTCTACAAAATAATAAAAATGGATTATAAGTTATTAGAGGTTGGACAAAGAGAGAACAGATATTCACAGAAGTGGAGGAGCATAAGGAAGCAACAAGGCAAAAATGTAGTAGTTCATTTACTAAACATGCTAGACTGAGTTAATGCCCAAACCCTTTCAGATGCCAGTCCAGCCCCAGAGTGGGCTGCTGCTGCCCCCTCCGTCACCTACGTGTCCTGGCAATGGAGGACTGGGATGAACTCTTCATGTAATGCCAGGATGGTGACTTCTCCAGACACAGGGATTCCTGAGACATTGCTATATCCTACAAGCGTATAGGACTGTAGTATCACTACTTGCTTCTTCCTAGCCATTAACTACAATTCCTCCCCTATTGCCACAGCCTACATTAGCTGTCAACTCCATCATGACAGCAAGTAAACTGCACCGTCTCTGCATTCTCTCTGGGAAATGCATTACCATGCTTGCACATTTGAGGGACTCACCCACCCAACAAGGCCAAATAAAGTGTGAAAGCTTGATCAACTCCCGATCTCCAGAAATACCCAAAGTTCTGCAAAATCCTTGAGATAAACAATCCATAGGACGACATGCACTGCCTCCAGCTTTCAGGATTTGCTGCCATTTATTTGCTAGTAAAATTCTTCAGTTGCTCTTACATCGTTCTCCATAATCCCGCCATTTATTGGGGTGGAAAGGGAAGAGGGAGTCACTTTCTAGTAAGTGATTACAGAATGAACTTCAGGTCACATTCTTGAAGACGGAAAGTCTACATACCAAGGAAGTTTGTTAACATGATGTAAATCTACTCGTTAAAAAAAAAATAAAAATCAACCATTAGAACTACAATAAATTGCCACAAAAACAAAATAAATGGATCTGTAAGAGCATGGAACAACAACTTTAAGAAGAATCATCTGCCTTATTTTACTAACACTACCACCTCAAAACAGGTAAACCGCAAGTCAATTTTTACTAGTTATTTCATTTTATCTCCAAGAAGAAAGGGCCACAGTTCTGTAAAACTTGCTAGGAAGGTTCTTATTTTGAAAGATAAGAAGCTAGCACTTGAATACGTAACATAACTTGCATGTTTGGGGTTCTTGTCTTCAAAACATGGAGCCAAACCCAGGTTCCCACAAAAAGCCATCAGGTATCACCTCACATTTCAAGAGAAATTCGATCTTTAAGCTAACACAATGTGCAATACATGAAACACATGCATGATTTACTACCAACAGCATTATTTTCGGCAGTTTCGCCGCATGACAGCTGTATGTGCCAGGCTGGGAAGAGAATCATTGCCTTCTTGCTTCTCCCAGTACAATTCCAGGCTGCATTCAGTATTTACCCAGCTCACAAAATTAAAGTGGGGACTTGGAAAAGGTTCTGTAATAATGATTAAGATGGAAGCTTAGTTCTAATCAACACAGGAGCTTCTCTCCTAGCCTAGAACATGAGAACTGCTTTGATAATGGAGCACAGTGTTCATTTCCCACTGCTGTTCATTATCTTCACACTTTCCTGTGGAAGATATACCTGCTAGCACATAGTTACAGACAGCTGGAAGCAGACTTCTGAGCTTTGCATTAAATGCAACATCTCATACTGAAAATAAAGAACAGTTCATAGAATTGTAATGCAAAAAAAATTTAATTTTTCAAAAAAATGTTCATGATACGGAAGGTCACAATACAAAGTTCTTAAACACAATACAACACTGAAACAAGTTGAAAAGTCTTTTTTTGATTGGAAGTGATTGTTTAATACAAAGACTAGATGCCAACAATACTTATTGTACAAAGTTTATGACAGTGGATTCATATATTGATTCCCTGAAAATCCCCTCATTTTGAAGAAATATTGAATATTAAGGTCATGGCTGAAGTGAATTCGAGAAATTCAGAGTTATATTTGTCTCCACCCTCAACTCTAAGCACTAGGATTGGGTTTCACGGTACAAAATGGGTAATAAAGGCACACTGTGGTTTGAAAGCAAGGCTAGAGATTCTAGCTTTTAAACTTTCTGGCTTTTGTCTGGGTGTTTTATAAACACTCAAACATGCAGTGAAAAAAAAATCCAACCCTCTTGAGGGGGTGCAGAGTGAAAAAATATTAAAGTCTGCAAAAAACTGTAATCCATTTAACCTATAAAACAGTATTTATATTCTTATGCATTTCTTAGTGTTTCCTCAAATCCTTTGAGGTTACACATTTTAGAAATTAAGTACCTTTCTCCAAGTTATTTCTGTTATTTCCCTCTGACAGAACTAGCAGAAAATGCACATTTAAGATCATTGTTCACCTCTATCAGTTTTGTTGATTATGGAAATGGACAGGTGCACTGCTAAAAGTTGAAGTTATTGGCCAAGCCAGTTATTTGCTTATTTAACTTTTTCAATACAGCTTTCCAATTTAGAAAAAAAGCTTTAAAGAAAATGCTTGCTTAATCTTTTAAAAATTACTAGACCGCAAGTCTTGCGTGTCACATTCTGGCATGAAGCATTCTTCAATGTTAAGTTGTAAAGTCCTGACAGACCTATTGCAATTATTAACAAAAGTCTTGCCACAGGGGTGCAAATCAATGTACTCTGGTTTAATCACATCTACCACAACTAGCTCTGTTTGCGAACCATGTCAATTCCTATGGAACTATTATACAACTCAAAATTAGTTGAAAGTAGAGTTTGGAAGAGCTATATACAGACACCATGAAAGACTGTTCCAGCAGCACTGGTCTGCACATAAACACAACTAATCAGTTTACACTAAACATTTCCAGAGCTACATAAAAAGTAATAGTTTTACCACATTTTGGTTCCCTGAGAAGAAAAGTGCTCTAACTACAAAGGTCTTTGGAATGCCATCAGTACAGTGAATAAACATGCACCTCTTGCACTGCTACTGCAGAGACATCTCCTACTTCCATGTTGATCAGACTTGGTTTTGGCATTTTCATTCAAAATAAACCTTACTCTCCACAAAAGTGGCACTGGAATGGGAGCAAGAGATAACTAAAAGTAGTCTAGTACTAAAATTGGTTTATCTGTGATGATTTGTTACTACAAACTGGAATACATAGTTAGCACACTTGATGAACACAAAGGCATTAAGAGCACAGTTTACCTCACCTATTTCACCCATAATTTAGATTGGTTTTGAAAACTTTAATATAATACAAAAAGTTTTCAAATAAGTTTTTGGAAAGCATGCTCTTTTTTCCCAGGGGCATAACTTATGTTTTTAGTGAACATGATAAACATCATGAGAGTTAAGACTTCAAATACAATAAAACAGCGCACAGCAGAAGAATGAAGTCAGGAACCATTTTATTTCCATCCAGTTTTGCAAGTACTAAGGATGGCATAAGAGCTCATTCCACCACTATAATTTATGAAGTTATTACATCCCTAGAAGAGGCAAAGCTTGTAATGCTTCCTGTTTTTCCCTCCCAAGTGCTTATAAGCTGTGTGATTATTTGGTTTGTTTTAACTGTGTCTTTCTGTCCCTATAATACAAACCTCCTTCATCCTCTCCCCAGCCACCAAAATACAGTAACTGGGTGTGGAGAAGCAGCACTGAGGCAGTCAGTAATGAGAAGTTATAAAAATGTTAAACAGCAACATACACTACACTAACGCCTGGGATGCTCACAACATACAGACGACAACTTTGCAACTATATTGTGTTCCGTTTGCCATCATTATCTATGAAGATCAGTACTGTAAGATTTGTTGTCTAGTACATGCGCACAACAGTTACTCCAGATACTGCTGATTCCTCCCAATTTCTAGGCAACAATTCATTTTGTATTTACTATTTCTAAGACAAAATACTGAAACTGGTTTCAGGTATTATTGTCCAACTGGTTTTAATAGCAAGATTCAAATGGCATCTTCCACAATTATAGAATTAATGCTCAGTACTTGTCAAAAGCTTTAAAAATTAAGGTATGTTGAAAAATTACTTTCAGTATACCCCATGCAATTGAACTGCTCAAATAGTTTAAACTCTTAATTTAACATATTCTAAGTTAGTGAAGAGTTCATTATATTTAGAAGCTATTTCCAGACAGTTCTTAGACCTCATACGGCAGGAGATGGAACTGTTTAAGATTATCACTATCAACAGAAAAAATTCCCATAGGAAAAAAAGTATATACACTCTCACTATAGACAGGCAATCGACTCTTCCATTTCAGTATCATCATAAACATTTAACTGAATTATTTCAACCAGTAGAACCCAACCAGCAATTCATATTTCAGATTTTTTCAAACATATGATTACCTGTTAAAGGCTGCATTTTTTGTTCGAATCTAAATAAATTTTTCTTTTCCAATACAATCAACTGAGTTCAATGCATTTAAGTTTAAGACTGATTTGTAAACAGTTATCTCTCCTTTACTCCTCTCCACCTATACAGATCTTTAGAGAGATATTAAGCAAAAGGATTATAGAATGCAACGATGCAGAGTTTCATTTTAAAACTTAGCACTTATCTGAGCATGTCTGCAAACGCTCTCTTACGCGAGGCGGAAGTGTTTTTAATAACCTTTCTTCTACAATTAGACTATTCCGCTTTAAGAACTGACATTCTTCCAGTTCAGCAGGAAGTGATTCAAGATAGTTTCCAATGAGCTCTAATTGAACAAGATTCAGTAGCTGACCCACACAAGGGGACAAATTCATCAGACTGTTATTTCCCAGAAGAAGAAATTGCAGCTTTTTGCACTGAAATAATCCATCAGGCAGCACTTCAATCTAGAAAAAGCAAAGAAAAGAACAAAAATGATGTACATTAAAACTTGTTAGCTTACATGCAGCTGCACATTTTGACATTTCCCAGTTTTATTTTAGGGCAAGAAAACCCTCTTAGTTTATGGAAGGATAAAGAAAAGGAAATTGTAATGCTTCTATCATTATGCAAGAAAGTGCTTGAGAACACTACAATGGTTTTATATACCTGTTTTGTTATGAAGATGCTTAGCTACTGGCAGAAGTCAAGACATAAGCATGGCAGGGAGGGCGTATACATGCACGCATGAGCGGAAGTGCATACGAATGTGTGCAGGTGGCAGGGGAGATAAATAGGCTACTATCTCCTAAGAATCACTTAATGAAGAACAAACATGAATTCTGGAGAGACATTAGCAGCTCCTGTGTTGCGAAACCTGTACAAGCAGTTATCTGTGCAGTACAGTAGTAACTTAGTCCTGGTCCACACTACTGACATGTAACATCCAAAACCAGCCTCACCAGTGAAAACACAGTTATAAATCAAAAGAAATCTTAAGTCACAAGCATGGATCCCACACTAACGAACCAGACAGTTTAGCACTGCTAATGAGGTTACCAGCTATAATTATTTCCCTCTTCCTAGTCAGACAGCTGAGCTGCTCATCAACTAGCTGTTGATTCACTACAGCTTTCAGGTTGACATTTTAAAGTAAAAATTTAACACTGTTCACTTCCATTAAAATACTGTATCAGATAGACAGCCGCCGGGAAAGGTAAGATACATTTCTGCAGCCATCCTAACCTATCCTATCTCCGGATCAGAGCCCTTAAGCTGCTACAGACCAGGATAGTACTTACTCAGTATTACGCAAGCTTTGATGACACCAAAGTTTTAGTAATTAAACAAGCATGACCCCTTTTTTCAGCTTTACTGGGTTTACTTTAATCACGAACACCACAAAAGCATTTTGAATCAGAGGCTGTTCCAGAAGAAATGGTAGGTTAAGTCAATATTTGATTTTTTTTTTTTAAAGTAGTAATTCAAAGTTCTACTTACATGGTTTTTTGTCAAAGCCAAGTACTGCAGATTGGTCAGATAACCGATTTCTTCAGGGATGGAGGTTAGCTTATTATAGCTAAGATCCAAATAGTGTAATTTTTTACAAAGAAATAGCTGCAATGGAACATTTTTAATATTATTATAATTTAGAAACAATTGTTCCAGGTTTGATAATGCACCAATCTGCGCTGGGACATATGAAATACTGTTGTGCCACAATTTTAAGCAAGAAAGGTTCTTAAGATGTTGAAAACTAATTATTTCTTCCACCGTTCTGAGATTATTTTCTTTTAAGTCGATTTCACGCAAATTGTTTAGGGTAAAAATGGAATGGGGAATGCGCTCTAAATCACAGCAGATTAATTCCAAGGTTCTCAGGTTTACCAGCTTCTTCAGGTTATTTAGCACTATCAGTTTATTTCCCTCATTGTTGATAGACAAGTGTTGTAAAGAAGGCAGAAGATCTGTAACCACTTGAGGTATACGGGAAAGGTTGTTTTTTAAGTGAATTGATCTCAGATTTTTTAGCCCCTGAAAGCTTTCGTTGTATATGGAGTTGTGATGATCTAGCATGAAATATCCTGTTAAGCACAACTCTTGTAGGTTTTTTAGATGAAAGACCCAAAACGGAATTCTTCCCATCTCACTAGATTTCAGGCGCAATGTTTTCAGATTTTCTTCTAAAAAGCTGACTGCTGGATAATCCATAGTTAGTGATGAATGATAAACATTCAGTTCTTTGAGATTGACTAGCTGGGTCACAGCTGAAGGAAGTTTGGCTTCAGGAATAAGTTCCAGGCTTAGGACTTCTATTTCTGTCAGTTCAAAGACACTGTCTGGAAGACCATTTAACATGAAAAGGTGAAGTTCAATCTTGTCTTGGGAATTTCTTACTAGTTTATTTTTCAGTTTTTCCACTGACCATTCATTGTTAAGATTTATCTGTTTCAGTTTGTTTTCACTCAGATCAGACAGGAATATTGAGAATCGTTGGGAATAAAGAGGATCATACTGATCTGCCAAGTGGAGAATAAATGCAAAGTCATTCTTTACATCAGGTATATCACTGTAATTACTTTTCTCTCTCAACTTCTCAAAAGAATATTGCTTAAGTGAACTTCTTAACATCCACCACAAACTGTAAGTACAAGTTAAGCCATAGAAGATCACTAAAACAACATAAAATGAAGCCAAAACTTTAAAAATTTCTGCTAGCGAATAAACACACTGGTACCTTTTGTAGCCTGTAAAGGCTTGAACGTTAACTACGCAATCAATTTCAAGTGTAATAAACGATAAATAGTAGGGGACATAAATTATTATTATTACAAATACAATGACTTTCACTATAATCTGTTTCATATACACTGTATATATGACATCCTTCTCTTCAACGTGTACTCTGAATTTCTTCACTTTTTCAAATATAGCTTTAGCTTGTTCCCCTTCCTTTTTGTCAAGAACACTTGAGGAATTTTCTCTTCCAGTTGTTTCCAAGCCAGGTTGCGAATATGGCAGGGACTGTCTGCTGGCCCCTATATCTACTGAACTCCCAGGTGACGCAATCACTGCTTTTGATTTGGCTATTGGCAACTTCCTCACAGACTGCTCGGCAACTGTTTCTGAGAGGGCACGCGTTGTCCATGGAGAATCAAAACACTTCTGAAGAATGGCTACAAAGTGCTCAAGCCTGGAACTTGTACTAGGATAGTAAAGCCAGAAATTACTGCAAGCTGCAAAAATAAAGGTATGCAGAAGCACTAGGTATGGAAAAAATTTGGCAAACCAGTGAAGCTGTCTCTCATAACATACTGCATCAATATAGGAATACTGCTGCCGATGGAGATCATTCTGGATTTTAAGCGGGATGATTATCTGTGCTGTAGAGCTAGCCGACATGTTAAGGTTGGCTTTAACTAAATCCCAAGGCACGGCACAATGATTGTCAAATTCTAGCTTGCAAGGAAGACAACACAATACTCTGGTTTGAGTAAGCTGGAGAGCCCCAGCAAGCACAGCAACTAGCAGCATTATCATGGTGAGGTAATACCAGAAGACATCCCACCATGGTTTTAGTATGTGGTAGGATGACTGGGCATCTGCTAAGTATTTGAGTTCTGTTAGCGTGATCATGACTTTCACCTGTGAGAGAACAGCAGCTGGTAGAGGAAAAAAGAAAAGACATCCTTAGAGAATTGTTAAAAACAATTTATCTCACCATTAAACACTTGAAGATTATTACTGTTTTCACAATTTTAAATGTGTGTAACATTTGGCCTAGCATCCAGAACATAGCAAAAAGATCCAAGAACTCCTGGCATCTAACCCTGGCCATCATCTTACTTATTTTAAGAAAAGTTACTTGGAATGCAAAAATTTAAATGAACAGTGAAACTAGCATCAGAGATTAGGAGAAAGTATATTTTGACCAAACATTTGGATACTGTTCAAGTAGAAGCAACAAGCAGGTATAAGTTAAAGAAGTCCCCGGAAACATTCCAGGTCAGGTTGGACGGGGCTCTGAGCAATCTGATCTAGTTGAAGACGTCCCTGCCCACGGCAGGGGGGTTGGACTAGGTGACCTTCAGAGGTCCCTTCCAACCCAAATCATTCTATGATTCTATATGATTCTATATGTTACTAGTAGTCCTTCACCACTGTCCTAAACTTACATAGTAAAAGTGATTTCTCATTTATGAAGAACTCCAAAATCAGAGTGATATATTAACATGATGGCTCTTGTAATTTAGAGTTTTCTACTAGATTAAATCATTCTACCCAATTAAAGAATTGAGAATTTTTGTGTATTCTTTAAAGAGCAGTTTTGCATTACATATTCTTATATATAATTCCCCATCTTTTCCCATCATGAGAATTAAGCATACTGACAGAATGAAAATGAAGCTAACATAACTTGTTATTGTCCAATATTGTCATATATATAAAAAAGGCACACTTAACCCCCAGCAGCGTAGGTTTGATTCATACTTACATTACTAATTAAAGAGAATAAAATACACAGCACTGTTCAGTCAGGAGGTCTACACCTTTTAAAATTCCTTGGACATGCCATCTTTACATTTGTCTTCATTCTGGATGGAGAAAACATTCAATATACTTTATTTTTAATGGCTTCACCTGAATAAAGAGCAAATATTTCAGCTTTCATTAGAACTGCTTCCTTATTGCAGACATCAGGATCCATTAAGCTCTGCATTGCTACAGCTACACGAAATGGAACAGAACGTACTCAGACATGATCATGTAGAATGTGAAGTCAAAGTTTTGCACAGTCACATCAACACAAAAACCAGGAAACTGCCTACAGCTAGCCCTATTTCGACTGGGAAGTAATTATTTTTTTTTGCCAAATAACTATGTGAAAATAAAATACGCAACATGCAAGACTTCAAGAAGTAGAATTCAGTCATAATTTTGATATACCACAGTTTGGCAGAAAGGCAAATTTCTCAAAAACAGAGGCCCAGATTTTACATCCTGAAACAGATTAATAAACTATCCAGTGCCAACGGCAATACCACAGATACTATCAGCTTTGGAGAAAACTTACTGTAAAAAGTTTGTTAAGCTGTACAGATAGGAAGCAATAGGGATGTTCCGTATTTTTCTTAATCATAGAATCATTTAGGTTGGAAAAGACCCTTAAGATCATCAAGTCCAACTGTTAACCTAGCACTGTCAAGTCCACCACTAAACCATATCCCTAAGCACCATGTCTACACGTCTTTCAAATACCTCCAGGAATGGTGACTCCACCACTTCCCTGAGCAGCCTGTTCCAGTGCTCAACAACCCTTTCGGGGGAGAAGTTTTTCCTAATATCCAATCTAAGCCTCCCCAGGTGCAACTTGAGGCTGTTTCCTCTTGTCCTATCACTTGTTACCTGGGAAAAGAGACTGACGTTCACCTCACTACAACCTCCTTTCAGGTAGTGGTAGAGAGTGATAAGGTCTCCCCTGAGCGTCCTTTTCTCCAGGCTAAACAACCCAGTTCTCTCAGCTGCTCCTCCTAAGACTTGTTCTCCAGACCCTTCACCAGCTTCGTTGCTCTTCTTTGGACGCACTCCAGCACCTCAATGTCCTTCTTGTAGTGAGGGGCCCAAAACTGAACACAGTATTCGAGGTGCGGCCTCACCAGTGCCGAGTACAGGGGGACAATCCCTAGTCCTGCTGGCCACACCAATTCTGATACAAACCAGGATGCTACTGGCCGCCTTGGCCACCTGGGCACACTGCTGGCTCATATTCATAATATATTGGTACTGGACACTTCAATTCCAAACAGAGCTGACAAGCTGTTATAAAAAGACAAACAACAGCTGAACTAAGGCAGAACCTTATTCTTACTCGACATTCACATTTGAAGGGAGAAGAATGGCCAAAAATAAGTTAACCCTTCTTGCATCGACAAGGCTACTTTTAATAGAATGTAGAAACTTACCAGGCCCACTCAAGGGAAAGCAGCTGAAGAAGGACAGGATGGTTACAATACACTCCTGGAAAGAAAATAAATTGTCATCAGATCATGAAATATTTGGACTCCAATAACTGTATTAGAACAACAGCTCATTACTCCTTCCACAGCAGTGTTTTAAAGATCCAACATTTAATGAGCAAAAGATCTAACTAGATCTACAAGATCTAGTTAGAATAATTTAAGATGCCACCCCTGTCAAATTATTTACTTGGTCACCATCTGAAAGTTGCTTTTCCTAAAGTAGAGATAAAGTAATGGCCCTTGTTATTGTCCCCTTCCTAAGCACTAAAAGCCATTTAAGCTCGACAGTTTTTGCATTTACGTAAAGTTACTAGTCCTGCAGCTGAGATGGTCTAACCATAGCTAAGAAATAGCAATTTCTTTTGCAAGTTGAGCTGGAGTGATTGAAAACACATCTGTAAATACCTTTAAGATGAGTTCTTTTGGTATAATTCTTTGGGGTTTGAATATAAATTCATAGGTGTAAAAGCACAAAATGGTACTAAACCCATCCAAACTAAGGCTTTCATTCTGCAAAGAATATCTGAATTGTGTCTCGATTCAAGCCAAACATGCTTGATTTGAACGTAGACAGAAAAATCAAAAGTATTTTTTTAATTTCCAACCTAGAATTAAAACCAGTCAATTCTCACTTGAACTTTGTTACAAAAATGGAAGACTTGGGATGCCTGTTAAAGTTGTAAAGAACACGCAAAGAGATAAGTATGTTCAATGATTCAACAAAGTAAGAGCAAAAGGTATAAATAGCATATTTTTAACAAAGAAAAACATTTGAAAAGTCAAAATGATCACTGAACTGGCTGAGAGTTTAAAATAGTGTGAAAGGTCTAATTAGCATGAGGATGGGAGCAATTCTTTTCCTGACAAACATGTAAACCTCATCAGGGACTTGGGCAGATATTAATGTTTTAAGAAGATGTTTTATATAACTAAATGCTTATTAGAGAAAGTTACAAGTAACACAATTTAATAATACACATATGTACTTTGCACTTTTATACGAAGAACACCATTCTCCTGGTTAACAGACGTATTTTGGGGAATAAGCAAGGCTCTTGTTGAGTGTTGAGGACAGAATTCAGAGTACAATAAAACAGTTAACAGTTAATGATAAAGTATTTTCCTAGAAGTTACAGGAAGAAAAACAGAAAATGGAACTTAAGCCAATTCTATTAGTTTATATATATATACATACACCAATATACCAAGATATATTGGTATACTTGAGAATATGCATAACCCAAAACACCTTCTTCAAGCAACGCCGTAACGCTCAAAGTGGTTTGTTTTTATACAGATTGAGAACTCAAAGTGAGACTGACCCATGTAATTTTGTAACATCTGTTTCTATAAAATGCTTTCTTTGTCACCTCCCTGCTTTGAACTGGCAAGTTGTTAGTCCATATCTCCCAGAAAGAAGGCTACATTCTTGCTGGGGTTTTAGAACACTTTCTAGCAGAAAGCGAGTGTCTCAGTATTATGTATTTAAATACTTGAACTCCGGTCTTCTTAATGACCGCTTTTTGAAACCTCCCAATGAAGCATGCGTATTCATTACAATTCTATGTATATGAAATAAAGCTTCCTATCGGACAAGTACACAGTATATACAAGTGTAATACAAATGTGCATTATTAATAATTTTGCTGAAGACAGTTTTCTTTCAAATCCTATCTGTATGCCAAGAGTGACTAATCAAATGGAATAATGCTGAATTGTAATGGGTTTGATAAAACTCATCTCCAGCAGCTTTCAACCCATATCAAAGCCATAAAAGCTTTTCAAAGTGGCCTAATTCAATTGGCAATCTTTCTTAGAAGATGAGACAGAAGTTTAGCCCCAGGCTAAATGATGACTTCAGGAGACTTACCCCAGACCAGTACTGGGACTCAGGCCAGAAAAATAAAGTAGTAAAGATCACTAATATCTAGGCAATTTTTAGTTACTTCAAGACTTATAAATCTGACCAATAGAAACATATCCAGAATATGAATAAAAGCCTATCATTTTGAAAAGTGTTATCTATAAGCATCAGACACCCCCCCTCACTCTCCCCTGCTGCCAAAATGTTACTTAACATTGCATTAGTCTGTCATTTGGTCACTGCTTACATAATTTTAGGCACACTTAGTTAGGGAAGGGTCTGCAGCAAGGTGCCTTGCTTGTCCTCCCCAATGGATAACGGGCTACAAAAAGCCAATACGTAACGGGAGGCTTTGTTTTATTTTTAAGGCTACACTGTTTTTGTTGATTGTTTAAGTATTCAACGGGTGTTTCTGACACACTAAGTTAATCAAAATAGATTTATACAACTAAAGCATACCTTGACAGGTATTCCAATGGCCCATCTATCTTGCTTTTTTCCTTCCCCCCTCAGAGAAACACAGCCATCAAGTTTTCGGCCAATCTCTTTAGACTCATGCTGTTATTCCAACAGCATGATGTGCTTCTCAACTGAGGTAAGGAGATGCTGACATACTAAGTAAATGTGTCTGTTTTATCAATTTTCTATCAAAAGTGATTCCTGAACTACAGTACCAACCTAGTTTCTAGCGAGTTTAAATGTATCACTTTTTCTTCCAAAGTTTTGGATGCAAAATTAAATTCAATAATAAACTAAACCTGCAATCAATTTTGCTTAATAGGCAGTTTTGAGACTCTCCTATGGGATGCCTAGTACCTGCTTATGGTCTCACATGCACAGCCTGAACCTCCACTTGCAAATAAACCCTCAAGAATATTCCCAAAGAAAAAAAAGTTACAAACTTTACCCCCACACACGCTCATCACCCAAAACACATCTTTCCTGGCTAAAACTTCCCCTTCTATTTGCATACTACCATTTCCTTTTTCAAGCGTTGCCTGAACAACAAAAAGCCAGGTACTGCAAGAGTTTTGGGGCAGGTCTGACTTCATGAAGAAGGATACTGTCATACATACTCTTAGCAGATGCATTCAGATGATTGCCTTTCCCTTTTTTAAGCCTCCTATTGACAAGTAATAGACTACTCAATTCGAGCACTACATTTGATGTATGATCTTTCAGAATCTGTACTTTGTCCGCTTGTGTGCACGTGCAGATTCAGTTGTAGGATCTTTTCGATAGGGATTGTATTTTTGGATCTGTATTCCACTGAATACAGAACAACATGCAAACAAGATTAGAGAAAGCTTCTTTCCAGTTCCTTCTGAAGAAGGTCACAGGTGATAATTAAACATGCATAAGTGATTATCCTTTTGCATTTAAAATAAACCCAAAGACATTCCCACACTCTACAATAACCAGCATATTCCTCAAGCACAGGATGTTCAAGACTACACTAACATTGTTCCAAGCTTTCCATATCAACCTTTTAAGCAATCAAAGACCTGAAGTCCTTCCAAACAATCAAAGAGTGTAATTACAACTACAGACAATCTCAACCATCTGTGTCTGGATTAACTAGAGGCCTTGCCTTTCTTAAACTCTTCTGCTCTTAAGACAGTACTGCTGAACATAAGATGTGGAACAGTAATAGCAAAGTCTTATGCTGTTTAAGAGGCAGTCCTTGCTCTCGGGAGAAGGCTGCTTACATAAGACTATGTAGCCCAATAATTTCTGGGAAAAAAATTTGTAAACATGTTTTTAGTTTAAAATTTAGTAAGTTAGCCTACACTTACATTTTTACTTTACATGGGTTACTCTTTGCTACTGCTTCAGAGTTAAGTGCACAGCACATAAGCTGATAAAAAGTCTTGCAAAATTAAGCAGCTACTACCCAGCTCTACCACTACCACACCTTCAGCAAGCTGAGAAAAATAGAGCACAACATGGCAAGTCTATTTCAAATAGTTTCCTCAACTACCCAAAAGCTTGAACATTCCTAGGTTCAACACAAAAGGCCTTAGAATAGGTGAAAAAAACATCTTAAAGGCAGCTTCACCTAAACTCAGAATACCCATCTTTATTCTATTACTTCCTTTCTCTGGTACACTTAGTGCAAGAGAAATACTTCATCTTGCACTCTAATCTAAATTGAAAATATGCTTCACTCCAATTTGATTTGCTTTACAAGCACAAGACTTATTCTTGAAATCTGACTGTGCAGGATTAAATACACTACGTTATGCATTTCCAACCTATGCCTGCAGCACTCCAGAAGAGACCATTGTCTTCCTTGAGCCATATTAAGTTAACTTCTCATTAAATGCCATCAATATGAAAGTATTAAGCCTTTTCTCTATTCAAGGAGGGCCAGTAAAGAATTAATCTTTGATAATAAAATATATCACTGGTCAAACACTCACTAGGGAGATGGATCATCTTAGAATCATAGAATAATTTGGGTTGGAAAGGACCTCTAAAGGTCATCTAGTCCAACCCCCCTGCCATGGGCAGGGACATCTTCAACTAGATCAGGTTGCTCAGAGCCCCGTCCAACCTGACCTGGAATGTTTCCAGGGATGGGGCATCCACCACCTCTCTGGGCAACCTGTGCCAGTGTTTCACCGCCCAATCTTCAAACATTCTGGTTGCACAGGCAGTTAAAATTACATACCTGTAGGCCACACGATAATGAATCAGCGAGGTCTGCCCAAGTGCACGGAGTTACTTGAGCCTAATTCTCAATAGTGGATGGGAGGGAGAAACCAAGTCAACTATTTTTGAGGGTTAAACTCTGTAATAAAGTTGTATTACAAGATATGTATTTAAAAGGTATGTTAAACATGCTTTTTATTTCATACTAGTCTCACCTGGAGAGCAGTTTTAAATACAAATTCATATTTAGACATACATACTTTGACTGGTAAAAGCACTTTCCCCAGCCCTCTCAGGTTAAAGTTCAAGGTGCTAAGGATTACATTCTAGCTAAAACAGAAGGTCACAACCTACGCTCCTAGAAAGGCCTGTACTAGGGAGAAAAATATTCAGTTTAAACCCAAGTTTAAGACCAAATAGACAGTAGGTGAGACAAGCAGTTTACACAAAACACTGCAAAACAAAATGAAGAAAAAGTGGTAAGTAGGTACAAACCTAGGTTTCTGAACAAGCATGTTTCAGAGTTAAACAGGCAAGCAATCCAATGGTAAAATAACTAATGTAAACCAAAAAGTAGACCAGCTTTGTTTTGCACATAAGTGCGTCAATGCAACTGATCTCTTTGAAAGCAAGCTGTCCACATTCTGGGCAAATATCACTTCATTCATAGTCATGGTGCTTTCCAAGATCCCTACCAAACCAAGCAGAATCCAGACTCTGAATCAAATCTGAACATTTCTAGTAAGCAATAGTTTGTACAGCTTTAGTGTCCCAGCACTATTTTCAAACTCCAAGACACATTTTTTATAAAATATAAATTAAGGTTATATCAGGTGATGATAGAAGTATGACAGAGGAAGGACTTTAACTATACAGACAAGTATTATAGTGCTGTGGTCTCCTCTTTTCTTGAGGATGCATTAAGATAAACCTGCTGCCAAGCCATAGTAGCTTTGCCAGACCATGGATTTGTTTTCAGCTTGTGTTCTCATCCCTTTAATTCTTTTTAACTACAAATATAAATATATTAAACTTAAACTTAAGAGATGTATTAGCATCTAAAATACTGATTACAATAAATAATGAAACAAGCACCTGTTTAGAAGAGAGTGCTTTGTATTGGCTGTACAAAGAATCCAAAGAGTAAATTCACTTAGAGACATATTTTGTTTCACTCTAATATTAAACTAATCATTTAATTTACTTAATTTGTATTCTCACCGGAAACTCTAGCACTCTTTTTAGAAAGCAGATTTTTTTATTTGCTCTATTAATTTACATTTTTCCAACAGCTGTACATTTCACATATTCCCCTTTAAAAAGGAAATTATAAATAGAAAAAGACTGCCAAAACTCCACATTGGTATTACCCACTAAAAAATAGCTCTGCTATCACAATTCTGCTTGGCAATTCCTAAAGAAACATAGCAAAACCTATTAACAGATAAAAAATAACTGGAAAGAGTTCCATAAAGTTTTTAAAAAAGAAAAAAGAGTATAACAAACTGTAGCAGTTCTGACTGGAAGACCATGGCACACTGAGGTGTTAGCGATCCACTCTGGCTAGTTAACAGGCCCAGGCCTGCGCTGTGCAGATGTCTTGGCCACAGGATAAATTTAGCCAGCTCATAAAGAGGAGTCTGCAGGCAGCTCCCACTTGGGACCAGCGATTACACCACCTGCATGTCCTTGTCTTTATCAAAAAGTGCAGCAACAAGTTGTCCTGTGAACATCCTTCCTCACTGACAGCAGAAATGATGGAGAGTTGTTTTCTTGTAAGAAAATTCTCTAATAGCTCAAATGATCAAAATGAGGTAAGTCTTTCTACAGGCAAGGTCTGCACGGTGTGCTGCATAAGGATTGAAGGCTCATTTGATGCTGTACAACCTGTGTTCCCAGCTTCTAAAGGGATGTAAGATTATCTTTACTATTCTCTTTCTTTATAGTGTCATATCCAATAAAAAGAATTTTAAATGATACTGTACGGAGCCTGAGTACCTTTCTTACCAAGATCATCATGGACCAGCACCGCTTGGTGCAAAGCACAAACCATATAGATTGTCTTCCAGATTTATATTCTTATAGTTATATATAATTATATTATCTTCCCAAATACCTGTTATGTGGCACCATACAGCCTGATCACATCTCATTAATTTTCAACACAAAGAGGTGTGTTTGTATGTATGTAAAGCAAAGCACTATCTTCTGTCAGCCTCCTTTTCCCCTTTCTTTGGCCCCATACACTTTCAAGTAAACAAAAACTTCAGTATTGAATAAAAAGTAGGAGAGGTGCATGCATTCCTACTACTTCTAAAGTATCTATACACCTCTAAGAGCCCAAAGAATTGTATTTTTAAGCTTGGCATTAGACAGACCATAATGGAGCACACAATTTAATGTAACAGAAAGGCAGTTCATGTTAAGTCTCAAAAAGGGGACACAGATACACAAGCAGAATGAGAACCTAAGCAGTACAAGAGACTTTTTTTTTTTTACCAATAAATTTGAAGCCAAGCACATTCAAAGCATGTGTCAGTTATCTCCTCGTAGACAAACCTACCTTTTTTAATGAAATGTTAATGGATTTGTCAAATAGGATTGTGAGAGCACTGAGATACTAGACTACATTACCCACAGCAACGTACTCAAATCATCATCACCCCAGAGTTCATGCTATTACAGACCCAACAAACATACGACCACAAACTTCATATATATTTAAAGAACCAAACAAGTCCCATTGCAAATCCATTAGTTTTTTTCCTTTCAAAAAATATGGCACTCAAGTTACAGAAGTAAAAATTAAACAGAGCTTGCCAGACCAAGTAGGTGCATTTCTTTGATAAAGTAAATGGTTTTCTAAACAAGCCGAGTGAAAGAGAATCCAGGTTACAGAAAATAACGTCCAGAGCGACTCCATACTATATCAGCTAAGACAAAACTGGTAATTTCACCAAAATTACAAGCAATTCACAGCAAAGGATAGAGGTCACAGGCCATGCTGAACAAAGAAAAGGTAGACTAGATAAAAATAAGATTTAACACTTACAGGGACTGCAGCAATAGGAACGTGTAAAAAATGTTAAAGTGTGCAAACAACAGGGTTTTTTGCTCTAATTTTTGAGTCGTTTATTGGAAGCAACCAAAAGAAGAGAGGGAAAACCCTACCTGGACTAATCCTTTATAGAAGGAATGTGCCACCAACGATGCAGCCCTAAGAGCCGCAAAGGCTGTCCTCCACTAATACCCAAGAAAATACTTGTAGCAGACAGGGGCACCATCCCTGTACAAACCTAATCTGAATGCCTAAAGAGCATTATCATCCCATTTAGAAAAAGCCAACAAAACCAGAATCAGAACTGCGAGACTAACAATGCTCAGAGGAATGGTGACTCAAGTAGACTAAAGGAAGTGGGCTTTCTAGCATAAGAAAAAGAGAAAAGACAACATACTGGGGGTGGAGAGGAGGGGATAGAACAGCATGGGAAATGCATCTGCCTTCTCAGGTTGGAACTACATAGCCCGTCTGTGCCCAGCTAATGCTTATTCAAACCAGCGTGGGAGGAGACAACTCTCTCCAGAGATGACTGCAGGCATGTCATGCTGTCAAACATTCCAGCCCAAACACGCCATGGAAGATATCAGGGAAGTGGCACAGATTACACTCTCAAAAGATACCTGAAAGAACAGGCCTCCTTTGTTGCTCCCCCACCCCCCAATTAAGTTTTAAAATCAGTACGGCAATGCTGAAGATGGAAATAGTACACCAATACTACAAACAGTCCTTAATTCCAAGTTCCAAAGAAACGTTAGAGCAAGTTTGGGCATTAAGTATGAAAAGTCTCCTTGGTTCTTCACCCATTCTTTCCTAAGCAAGGAAGATTACACCAAAAGCAATCTCAAAAGGTCTAGACTGGGACTGGTATCTGTGTCATGCTGTACCTTTTATAGCTCTCCCAGAAACCATTTTACACAACAGTACATCAAGTCCTTCATCCCAGTACTAACATAGCTAACACAGAGTCAGACACCTTCCAACTGCATGAAATTAGATTTTCAAGCTCACTTATAATGCCTTTTTATTCTTGTAACCACATTCTTGGGTCTTCCTCATGCTGAGAAATATGAACACATAACCATAAAACAATGGTATCAGCAGTACCCCTCCAGCGTTCTAAAGGAAGCCTCAATGGTATCTATTTAATTCTGCATACCAAGATAAGTACTATAATCGAAAATTAATTTTTATCCCCTTAGTTTCTAGAAGCCAGACAGATACTCATGATGTCTATTTGTTGTGCTACTATGCTCAGGACATCAGAAAGCAAAGCTGAGGAAGATAACACTGGAGAATATTCACAACTTAAATTCTACAAGGTTTCTCTACTAGTAGATTCTTTAATTATAGTATAGTTTATTATCTTCAGTCTTCAAGAGCAGTGAAAGTACAAGAGAGCCAGCAGTGCACAACAGTTACGATTATTTAACGAAAGACCATCTTTCCTTGGGAAAAGGCAGGGACTTGCTCATACATGCTCTTCCATTTTCAGTGTGCTTTTCAATAAAGTCATAAATGGCCAGAGACCCTTGAAATAGCCCAGACAACTCCCATAACCTCACTGGAAACAAGTCTGAAAGAAAATCTTGTCAGAAGGAGCAGCCTTGGAATATGTCCACACACCTCAACCAGCTCCGAATTAATTTCTCAAGTACCACCAGTCACAGCAGAACACAGAGCGGACTACAAATCCTACTTAAGAAGTCAGGTAAGCATTTGAGTAAATTTTGTAGTCCACAGGATACCATGCTGCTATAACTAGGCTATCAACATAATTCATTATATGGTAATGTAATACCATACACACTGATGTATTAACTAAAGCATGTTCATATTCTGATTTGATACTTCCAGACAAGGGAATTCAACAGCACTGCATTTAGACAAAGATGGAAGGAACCAACATTCTTCATACCATAGGAAGTCCTGCTAGTTTTGCAGAGAGCAGAGTACTGAAATCCAATGGTTTTAGATGTTCAGAACCTCCATTCTACATTATTTTCCTAGCTCAAACCCTGATTTCCAATACAATAACCGTACCAAACAATTAATAGGGATGTTTACCTCTGACTAGTTGAATAGCTCTATGCAAGTCACTTATTTCTCTCTACCTCAAATTCCTCAACTGTAAAATCATGGTAATGTTTCTCCCATTCTTCATTAAATATTTATATGAGGAACCTTATACAGTAATAACACTTAACTTCTTACTAGGCAATCAGAGAGGCTATTCTGGATTGTACTACAGGTTCTGTTATGGTCCAAGGGCTGGAAGCACACATGCTATTACTTTTCCTAATAGTGGTCAGACAGTTTGCCTAATCTCAGAAATACAAATTTGTATTTATATTCCTTATTCTAGCTAGAATCGTTTTGACGTTTCTAAATATGAACAGTTGTCTAGTACAATAAGTTAAAATTCCAACATTTGGCCTAAAAAGGAAACTGATGGGTTTTTTTCAATGTTTGTAGACTGCCAAGACCAAACAGTGTCGTATCAGGGTAACAGATGTTGATAACAAACAGAAACCTCAAGTGAGATCACAAATCAAAAATATATATCAAATACATTCTGTATCTGCAAGATAATTATTGCCACGCATAAATATATCTACAAGATTTAAGAACAGTCAAAAACCAGTGTTTTGGTTTTAAGTTTTAAGTTTTCCTGATGCTGCATAAATTTCATGAAGAACTTTCCAGAAAGGAATATTATTACTTCCATAGACCACAGAGAAGAATTTAACTGCATCTAGGAAAATATAATTAACAGAGCAGCAATAGAGAAACACATCTGATTTCACTCTATTAGTTCTAACATTGGAAAGCTGATTCAGATTTTCAGCAGTGGCTCGCATCTCTTCTCAGAAGCAGCAGCTTTCCATCTCGTTTAATAGGAAAGACAGTTACTCTTGAAAGCCAGCCTGAGAAGTTAAAACACTTGATTCTGGATGTTCTGTCTAAACACCCAAAATAAAATAATGAGAATAGATAAGTTTCCAATTTACAGCTGATTCAAACTCAGGCACTCTGTTTGTCTTCTTTTTAAAGAAGCTCCCCACCACAAAGTAAAAAAAGAACAACTTGTGAAACTCTGCAGTCAAATACAAACTCACCTGAAATAGAATTGGAATAGGTTTTACTAATCCTCTGGCAGGAAGCATGCTGTCTGCATAATCCCCTCAATCTCTTAAGTGTCTTGCTGTTCCTATTACTCTACATTATGTATTTATTAATTGGACAAAGCACCCAGCTACATCTTCTTTTCTTTTAATAAAATGAAAGGACTGAAGGACAAATCTCACATTGCACATACTGTGTAATAGTGTATGTACAAATTACATACGAATGCCCAAACACAACTCTACAGTTCCAGAACTGCACATACGCATGCGATCATGAGAGCTAAAAGTGGCGTTACGCTTATCAGAAGCATCTCCTAGAACCATGCTAAGTTTCAGAACCATGTACAAGTGATCAGACTGGAATGCTACAGTAAACCTACAGTGATCCCGCTTTGTTTCCTGAACAAACACAACGTTAGCTTAACACCTATGTTCCCACTTAATATTTCCATCAAGCCCAAGTATGCTGTGCAACGTAGAGTCTTCTACCGCACAAAATTTCCTTTTTGAGTAGGCTGTCTGAGGGGACTTAACAACTGGCAAGTTTTTTTTCAGATAACAGTACTACAAGAAAAACACTTTTTGGTATGAAGCCAAGTTTAATAACTTCAAAAACAAGAGTCAAGGTTTTATCATCACCTGAATCAATTAAGAACTTTGAAGTAAAAAACCTCCAGCCCCATATTTGTAAGAAACCGAATAACAGTTTGAAGCAAAGCAGACGCTACTTTTAACAACTCCAGTTCAGTAAAGCACTTGAGTATTGATATATCCCGTCTCACTTCAATTACCTGAATCATTAAGAACTTTGAAGTAAAAAACCTCCAGCCCCATATTTGTAAGAAACCGAATAACAGTTTGAAGCAAAGCAGACGCTACTTTTAACAACTCCAGTTCAGTAAAGCACTTGAGTATTGATATATCCCGTCTCACTTCAATTAAGCAACGGTTTGGTTCTTTCCTGACTTTGAGTCAGTGTCATTGCAAAGTTAGTATTTAAACAATGTTAATGTTTAATAAAAAAAGTTTACTTAGAAAATAGTTTTCCTGTACTGCAAAGGCACTGGCAAAGTAATAATCATTTTCACACTTCCATTAGCATGGGTTGGAAGGGATAGTTTATCTTGTTAATAATTTAAACACAGTCTAGAAACAGTTTTTAGTTAAAACTTTTCAAATGCCCTCCCTTCTTCAAATATTTTGGATTACACAACAAATGCACATATAGATTTTTGCATTCAGATGGAAAAATTAGTTTAAAGGATAAATACTTTAGCATTAGACTCTAAATTTGCAGTTCTTAAATTCCAGCTCAGTAGACCTTTACATTTGCATGCAGATGAACTTTAGCCACCAGAAAATATCTGAATAAATATTTGACAGCCTGAACTACTCATAGAATACCAATAGTTTCCCCAGAAAACTAAGGCAATAATGTCTGGGAAATTAGGGATTACATTTCCTGGGGTTTTAAGTGAGAGCTTTAAAATCAATGTCACTTTAATTAAGCCTGAGTAAACTACATGACCATAGTTTTATAGCTGCTGTGCCACAAAACGGAAACTTTGCTTCCGTATTAAACTAAAACCACAACTCAAACTAGTATCTCCCAAACAAACAGTGTTTATAACAATGTCTTAAGCCTACTAACAATTAGCAGCAACAAAACCAGATTGTATTACTACCATATTCTTTACTGGTATCACTGGATCCCTTACCGGCATTTTTAATCCCTTCACAGTTTCTCACAATCAACCAAATTCTCAATTTCAGTATAAGAAACTGCATTCCAGTTTACAGTATCAGAACATACCGAGAAGTTGTGCACTTTTGATGGAAATGGATTCACATAATTTAATTCAAGGTGTGTGAAGACACTATTTTGAAACAGAATGGCACCAATGAGAATTAAATCGAAGATACTCCATTGTGAGTTTTTTCCACAGTTCCCTTCTGATTGTTGAAAGACCCTAGAATCCTCTCTGGTGTGCATCGGAGAAGGGTGTGCCAGCACTATACCCCAAACCGCATCTGAAACAGCTTTCCTGAGAGCTGCATCATCTGCCTTGTTTCCAATGTACTACACTGCTAGAAAGTATAGTCTTTTCATATTAGTAAGTTTAAATCAAATCATTGGGGAAACTGTTCATAAATATTATGAAACTTTATTTCAATATTGAATTACAATTTGATTTCACCTAGCTAGAAATTAAATCCAGAACTAGTTTGTAGCACACCAACAACTCTTGGGGAGAAGAATCACCAAACCCAAGCATAACTACAATAACTGAAGCCCGCTTACCAAGTCTGGTACAACTCTAATTGGAATGTATACACAAAATAGTTCATACAAATAAGCAGTTTAGTTATTAATTACTTAAGGCAACATGATTCCTAACAAGCTTACTGACATTAATGAGGCTGACTGCCCACATGGCAGGGGTAGGGTTAGGAAAACGCAGGCCACAGCCTCTCAGCTACATTTACCAGCTACCACAAAGCAGAGTTACAAGTTTGTAATGTGTGGCTCCGAACTCACTCCATGCAGGGTACAAATGTGTATTAGACAAGGCATACCATAGCTTGTCACCAGTTAAGAATAATAAAGAATATTATTTAATAGTTAATTAGCAGCAAATTAATAATAGATATATGTTGCCAAACCAACATACAATCTACACCACTTAAACATTAAAATTAGAGAATATTTAAATAATAGAATATTAATTCCACCTTACATTCCTCGCCCTTCTACGTGGCTACCCATGGCATCTGAACCAAGTATCTTCACAACCACAGCACAAACTTCTAATGTATCTTTAAAAAGAGTAACTGCAAGAGCAACTGGCAGAATAACACTATTTGCAAGACAACAGCTGAACAGCTGTTACAAGGATGCCTACAGAAAGGATAAACACAGCCCACAGGTTACGCACAGAATACAGACAGCAGTGTGAGACATTTAGATAGGCAACACAGAGACCAGTATAAACCACACCTGATCCCCTTAGTCACATAAAATATCCATTTCTAATCCTACCTGAGTAAAGCTTTATGGCTTTAGCAGCAGGTATCGTAAGCTGAAGTAGCATTACTAGTGCCACAGTCTCTTTCGCTACCCATAGCATGTTAGGCAGGGCAGGCACAGTGGTAGCCAAAGGGACACAAGATTTCCCCCTCCACGCCCCCTCCAGAAATCCATTATAAAAATACTTCTTTGGCAGTGACATACTGCTCTACAAAGTTCATTTTACAACACTGAAATACTGATGGATGTTTCTTTAGCATTGTTGGTCCCTCTCTAAAATTTACTCAACGTGCTTTCATCAACTTCAAAGAGCAGCTGTATTGGTATCTTGCAAGAAACAAAAGGCAATTTTCTTTTTCTCCCCATGAGAATTCTATTTTCCTGAAAAGGGGGGAAAATAAGTCAGACCAGCAACTCTATTCTCTCAAGAGAAACGAGCATGTTAATGTTGCAAATTTCTAAAAGTTACATGAATCCTACTGAAGTTGAAACTCAGTTACATTACGCTAATGTAAAATTCAGTAGAATGTAAAAATATATGCTAATGTAAAACTCCATGATAAACATTTTGTTATCTAGCTACAACAGAATGTTTTAAACACTGGGGAAAACCCTTAAGAAAACTTGTACCCTATCCTAACTCTTGGTTCTCTACTACCGTCGTTCTCCTATCCGCTCTCATTTCACGCCCCTTGCCCTGCTCAGCACCACAGACACTGAAGAAAAGCACTACTTAGGATAACTCTTCTATTCCCCCCGCAGTCAGCTGAGCTACACAGAGTAAAGAAAATGCACGCAACGTACTTAGACAACACATAATAAATTCTACGAGTGATATACTCTAAGATTTCAATCCTTAAGCCTTGTGGGCTTTTTTCCCCCCCTCTCTTGAAAGTTTAAGAGCTCAAACAAGATAGATCAATAAGCCCTGATCCATTGCCCTCTCTGCTAGGAAGGTACGTAAGGAAGAATTCTGAGACACCAGGAAATAATTGATGCCTTACCTTATCGCTTCAGCAAACAGACGAGGAAAGCTGGGAGTCAGCAGAACACATAGCCTAAGTACTTGAAACTGCAAGTGACCACACAGCTCCTAGCTTATTCTAGGACTACCTCAAAGGTATTGTTTTAAATGGCCACACTAGGTGCCAATTCAAACACAGTTTACCTGCTCAGCATAATTAATGACAATCTCCACATAAAATTAAGCTTTAGGGAAGTCCACTTTAATCACTCCTACAGAACTGGTTAATTGCAGTATTCACCACAGACAAATTCTGAATTGAAGCCAAGATGCTGCCTCAATTTCACCACAGAACAGACCAGCACAAAGCAAGCCTTATGTCACTAAAACAACTCGGCTAGGATGCAAGTAAAAGCTACCATGCAAGAAACCCCTTGCTACAAGACCACTGTTTTGCTGGGGATGAGAAACACATTGGCAAGACTGAGGAAAGGAAGAGAACTCTTATTTCACACGCAGTACTGCCAGGCCTCAACACCGAGTTTAAGTCTTCTCTCCCCTTCGGAGAAGTTGGGACTTGGCACCCGCCTGCCATTTGCTCGAGTGGTTTCCTGCCGCCGCCGCATCGGGGGGGGGGGGGTGGCAGCTGGCGCCCGGCCGCGCGGAGCGCGGGGGGAAGGAAGCCCCAGGCGACCGAC
>NW_008794085.1:862159-871040 GCF_000699145.1 Aptenodytes forsteri
ACGCGGGAGCGTTACCGCGCGGTTACATTCGGAATCGGCTTTACATCCCCGCTGCGCCCCGCCAGATGCGCTGCCGCTGTATCTGTTCCGCAGCAGCGGTGGCCTCGTTACAGGCACATCCAGCGTCCGCCCCCCTTTTTGCAAGGGACAGGCAAAAGTCCCTATTACTGTAGGGCAAGACCCTTCGACGGCTCTTTAGTTCCGCTGAAAACCTGGTACGCTGTATCTGTTCCGCAGCAGCGGTGGCCTCGTTACAGGCACATCCAGCGTCCGCCCCCCTTTTTGCAAGGGACAGGCAAAAGTCCCTATTACTGTAGGGCAAGACCCTTCGACGGCTCTTTAGTTCCGCTGAAAACCTGGTAACTATATAAAAAAAGTTCACAAATATACACAATGTTTAAAAAAAAATAAATCAATCATAGCTTCATTTGACTTTCCTACTTCACTTCCCCTTTCTCCAGCCGACAGGGCAGCTCCCTTCTCCAAATGTCTGAAGGGGCTGATTCTGCTGGGTAAACGCGTGAAAGCCTGAAAGAAAAATTTTGATTCCTGCCTAGATTCCTGCAAATAACTGGGACAAGCGGGCTGTGTCTGCCTCCCCTTAGTCATACAACAGCTCAATCTACTCAAGTATTTTCCCTGCCATATTTTCATTCTTAGCAACTCCATTGCAAGAATCTATTCAAAATTCTATTTACGATATAATTATACTCCTTACACTCGCTCTGCTATAGTAATGTTTACTGTTTGTCTGGTCACCAGTTTCGTGGAAAAAAGGTCTATTTTCAAAATATTACCAAAATCCTTTTATTCACAGCTCTACAAAAAAACCTTCATTTAAACGGCACAGACACTAAATTCTGCAAAAATAACCATTTGCAAATCATATTCAGTACACATTTAGCTATTATTATTAGTTCCAACTTAAAAGAGCCATTAAAATACAACATACTTTATGTGCTTGTTTTGAAACACAGGCATTGCAGTTGAGCCAAAAGTGAGACTAAATGACAAATAGAAGTGAAGCTCGCTTTTTAACCCGAACACATAGAAACGCTAATGCAAACAGGTATGTTGTAAAAAAAAAATAACCAAACATGCACGTTTGTTTCACTAGTTTGCAGTCGTACTGGCAGCGTAGCAGAGAATGAACTTGTTCTGTATTTGTTTTAGGCTGATCGCTTCTACTTAGGGCGTTGTACTTTGATGGTAATCTAACCGCAGAGAAGCTGCTATTGTCATCACAACGATGACAAGAGCGTGGCATTGTCTGCAATTACTGCTCCAAGAGCCGTTGGTAAGGTTTGGTAAGCAGCAGACAGCAGGCCAGCAGTCTTCCCAGGAGACCAATTCCCTTTCGCCTCATGACTTGCCACCTCCTTAGCCGGCTGTATCTCGGTTTCCACCATCAAGACAAATCTTTGCCTCTATTAGGGTTTCCCTGAGGAATGATTTAATCCATTTTACCTTATTGGAACTATTTTCCCTTTCTGTGAGCAAAATAAATAAAAGTACATCTTATTCTATGAGCTTCCTTTCTACTAATTCAAAAATGAAGTCTGTCCCCAGGATCTGCCACATTTTCTTTTTGTCAGCAATAGGCTAGGAAGACAAATTAATGTTTAATTAAATTATAAAACCAAGAACTATTTGTGCTAAACTATAAAACCAAGAACTATTTGTGCTAAAAATAAAAGTATTGAATTAAGTCAGGACACTGAAGTTAATGGTCATAAGGGTCATAATTGCTTGAGCAAAAGATTGCAGCCCAACTTTCTAGGTTTGGTTCTTATTACTCTGCCACTGAGTAGCTCCTGGGGAAGCACAAGGGGAGCACTCAACTCATCAATCACACCCCACAAATGAGAGCGATGATATCTGAGCAAAGCAAATATTTTGTTAACCGCCTACTCAAAAACAACGCTGTTCTTAGCTGTGCAGCTCCTGTCTGTATACCTAGCACATCAAGTTCATCTTCGGAGATATCTTAGTGCAATTATTTTAGGATTAATTTCTTCCAGTCGTTTTCAAGCAACATTATCTGGAAAATGTTCTTCAAGTTCTAATACCCTTTCTAATTGTTTGTCACAGCCATTTATAAGATACTGAAAAACAACAGCTTGACGATCCAGGGGAAGTTGAGTTTCATTTCACACACGACGCCACCCCCTGATCTTTTTTAACTTGATGTTTAGGTGTTATGAAGCCAGCTTTGAATCTTAAAAGAAGTAACAGTTTCAAATGTTATGCTCAGTGTGACTAATGGGTGTCCTGAGCATCTGCTTCATGCCTTCACCTGTACAATTTGGGGAAATCTCATCTAGTAAGAAAGGGAAAACTATATAGCAGTCCTGTATATTTAAGAGGGTAATATTTATAGTCAAAATTTCACTTTAAAATATTCTTCTATTGAACATTTTTTAATATCAGAGAGGTGATATTTATACTTGTCTTTTAACCCTCCAGTAGTGCTTAGAGTTGCAGGAGCAACAGCATCTTGATTGGCAATCGCGCTGGCAGCAGTTACCTGAAGCTGAGCCAGTCCTTTGACTAAAGCACCCTATGACAACTTGCCTTGTGATCACCAAATGCATTTCTGACCGTCTGTTTCTCAAGATCCCATCTTTTGATATGAAAGGCTACAGCTTCATAGTTCGCTGAAGCACGAACCAGCAGATCATAACCCTTTATGCCACACTACCATTTATTCTCCTAAAGAGAATAAAAAACCGTGTGAGCTTCATAGTTCTCCATACAATTTAATTTCAGACCCTGGCACATCCTGATTATTATCACACTTGCTCTTTCTGGCGTTTGCTAAAGCTTCTTTGTCTCCTTCTGAGACTTTATAAATCACATGTTACATACGCTCCAGATCATCGATTTCCTGGTGCAATAATGTGGTGTGCAGTTCACAAAAAAGGCTCTCGCTGCGGGGTGGGTATTTTAGAACACCGCTTCCCTCTGCTGGATCCGTGGGCAGTCACAGCTCTGCCTGCACTGGAGGGACTTACCCAAATCCTCTGCCTCTAACTTAGGCAAGACCCCTGCTCCTTCCAGACAGCTTTGGACAGTAAGGAACTAGCAAAGGTCTTCTTATTTTATCAAATGAATATGGTAACCATAGAAGTTTAATCCAGCATCACCTGGACAGGAATATCCATTTAGTTTCTGCTCAAGACAGGAATATCTCAAAGCTGTAGATGTTGCTAAAATTGGTAGTCTTAGGGCCTGCCATTTCATATCGACTCCAAAACCCTGACAGGTTAGCTCTTGAGCTGCACTACAGTCATTCAGAGTAGGAGATGGCTTGATGTACTTCAGTGAAAAAGCATCAAGCTCATAAGGTACCCCAAGAACAACACCATACATAAGCAGACATTTGAGAAGACAGAGTATTCTTTTTCTTTCTCTGTTCTGCGCTGCTGCCTATTCTCTGTGTCTACCTGTGAGGAAGTGAGTGCAGACAAAGTGACGGCAGCATGTTAACATTATGGTTTTTGGCCCATTACAGTGCAGGTAGCCTAAAAACCCCAGGAATGTACAGTATATAAGGTTGCTAGCATGAACCTCACTTTGCAGACAATGGGTATGTATAGATCTGTTGTCTGCAAAGACCTTCTCTACACAGACCGTGCTGATTTTAATTGACAACTCTTAAGTGTCAACTGGACCCTCATGCCAGATAAAGTTAAGTCGATATTTAAAAACACCTTTCACTCAGACCAACAGGCATTTCTTTGTAGAGTGTGTGTATATAGAGCACCACAGAAAAAAAGATTAATTTTTTTTAAGGGAGAGAAACATCGGCCGTACTTTCTGTGACTCTAATGGAAACCAAGAACAGTGCTACAGTGAATTTTAATTGAGTGCTACACTTCCTATCTGGTCATCTGTTCCAAACTGCTAGCAATAATCAGAGTATGACATTTTACAGGGGGTTTTGATGGAAACTACCATATTCAGATACAGCTGTCTTGCGTTCAAGTCATGCAGTTGTTGGTATACTGTTCACAACTGAGGGAGGGGGAGTGTTAAGAGGAAGGTGAGAGAGAACTGCAGAGATAAATGAGTAAGATTATGCTTAATTCTTGCTCTCCACAAGGACAGGAACTGCTCCCAGTGCAGTGCTACAATGTGCTCCTAACTCACTTGTACAAACATGACTGAAAAACATCATTAAGCATTTTGCTGAACAAAGATTCTGTTCACATACTCTGCTGAATGAAGGCTTTTGGTGGACTTCAAAACACAGGAAGATGACGACCGAGCTAAAGATGGGGGAAGGGGAGTAGAAAATACAGATATAATCTTAAAACAATATTCCCAGTCAGAGAAATTTACTTTGAAAAGGGAGACGGAGACGTTCCACAGAAAAACTGTCAAAGGATTGGATCAAAGTGGTACTCAACGTTAAAATGTAGAACAGGTAACAGTGCTGAAAGCCATACTGAGGTTAACCGGAATAAACCTTCATTAGAAGACAGGAACCACACAGTAGGTGGTTCCTGAACAAAGCCTGTGCTAAGCACACTGAAGGTCTAGTTAGAAAAGATCATATAAGAAATATTTCTCATGGAAAAAAAACCATTTTCAAAGAGTTTGGAGAAGAAATAAAAGGCTTGAACAAAGAAGAAACCAGAATGTCAGGATCAAGGAGACATCCTGAGTAACAGCAACAGGGAAAGGAAATAAAAAAAAGTATACAGCATAAGGCACCATAAGCAATGCTTTTCTCAGCAGGATGTTTTCCAGTCATCACCTGGTTTTTAAATGCTTAAAAATAAGGATTACTCTCTGCTTCTTTTAGATGGTATTGCATTCTTGCCTCCTGGTGATCCTGGCATCTTATTCTTATTGACTAATTGTGAAGTCTTTCTCTGAGACTTTCCAAGCAAACATCTAAGGTGGACTTCAAGTAGAGCAACTAAATATGAGTATTCGTCTCCTAAGAGCTTTCAACACAAAATAAAGGTTTGTTGGCTCTAGTAGCCCTACAGGCATGAACAGTTCACACATGACACTTAATACTGCATTACTAAAAATTGATGCACATCTGCTAGAACGATACTAACAACAACAACAGAAAAACTTAGTGCTTTGGGATTCTGATACCATTCACTCCTGTTGTTTACAAATGCATTGACTCCACTGTACAGTTCTAGTATCGCAACTACAAGTCATAAAAGTGCAATTAAGAATCCAGCACTTGAAACTCTATATCACATAATTTTCTGCTGAAAACACAGGAAATACACTTCAATGCATTCTTATGCAGATTCTGGCTTCTCACAAGTGTCCTAGGTCTTTCTTTCACCTATGCTATCTTATTTTTTATATTTCACTCACCTTGCACAGAGGTGAAAGAATTTTACACCTAGTAAATATTTCATTAACACCAGCTTCTGTTTGCTCAGCACTCTTGTGAAGTCTTGCATTTCTAGTCCATTCAGCACTTGTCTGGAGACAACTTTATGCTTGCTGTGGAGGTTAACACACTAGAAATCAGAAGTCCTCCAGTAGGAAACTACTTACTGTGTTGTTTTATGTAATCACTGTTACTTTACTCGTTAGGCTGCAGACGTGCAGCCCTGATTTCAACTGAGACAGCTCAAGAGGGTCATCCCCTTCAAATAACCTCCTGTTGCTGATTATAGTCCCCAGCTGTTTTTTCACCAGAAGTTGCTGCTCCCTCAGAACTGCAGTCTAGTTTATGTGTGATGTCGCTCCCCACTTTGGTGCTACCAAAATTAACCTGATCACTTTAAACACTTCTGGTTGCAGGGTTTCTTTAATCTGCATAATTTTGAAAGACCCAATTTGGGATCAACCAGTATAAGCTCTTTCCCATTTAACTTGCCCTTACGATAAAGCAGGATCTCCTCTGCGCCTTGCAGACTCAGATCCTCAGGGAAGTTGTTAGATCAAAAGACCAAAGGCAATTTGTTTGTCTTTCAGCACACTTTCATTCTGGATCTTTTTTTCTCATTCTCTTCAGTCTTCTTTCCTAATGTGTCGTTTGAGGTTGGCCAGTGATTTATCTGAAAGATTTATTCCCCAATACCCCTCCAGAAGGTGAAAACATCAGTTCTGTACTACTTGTAGCCCCTGCCAGCAAAAATGTCACAGAATCACTTTCTGGTAGCTTGAGGAATCCGTAATAAAACATGCCGCTGCTACATCTCAAGCAGAAATTTGCCTTCTGTTTTCTAGAGAACACAGAAAAAATAAGACAAAAAGGTCTGTTATACCAAAGTATCTCTACCCAAATTTAAATACAAAGAAGGCACCTCTGGAATCTGTCAGAAAATATTTCCGTTGTCATATCCATTTTCATTACTAATGGCTTGATTTCACAGGGAAAAAAAAAGCCAATTTTGTCCACAAACCATCACAACATGAAAAATATAGAATTTTATAAAGAAGTCAAAGATACAGAGACATAGTTTAAAATCAGCCTTGGCAGTATGAACAATATCCAAATAAATGAATATTAATTTGTTTATGGATACTGCTAAGAAATGCTAGAGTTATCCACCACCTGTGTCACTCTGCAGTTGCATTCAAGTTTCTTTGAGATACACAAAATGTATGAGGTCATTTAAAATTGGAGTGCTCTCAGCACCTGCTAAGATTAGATCTTTAGAGGCAACAAAGCCAGGATAATCTGAACTCCAGGATCAAACTAATTGGCTATGATACCTTTTTTAAAATAGTGCCAAGCATACACAGTAGCTACTATCTGATAAGTAAATCGTTACAGTGCAGCCTACCGGGCAAAGAAAAGAAAAAGTCATTATTTTTGAATGAGAATCAAAGTAAATAATAAACGCGTACAGCACAGCCTCATATGAGGAGGTCCTTGGCACATATTTGGGATGCTTAATCATAAAAAAATGTGGTTAGACACGAGTCATACAGCTCACCCCAAACGACTGAAAAGTCTTATGCATTTGTTTAATACTGCATACTGTGAGTAATATAGGAAATTCTCACTGCAGTATTTCCAGCTTCCTAGACTCCTCTGATGCAACCCAGTGTTAGTCACACAGTGTGGGAGCAGTCAGATAGCCACATCCTCTTCCCCAATCCAGATGCTGGCTGGACTCAGCCTTCAGGAATAAAGTTAGGCCTGCGAGATATTCGGGCTGTATTTCTTCATCTGTATTATCGTACATTGTACTTAAGATGGCACGCTAATTTCTCAGAACACCTCTTTAATAAATATTTGCGAAAGACAAGATTCATACGATTCTTCTTGAACAGGGCTTACAGCCACAAAACGGCAGACTGTGAAGTGGCAGCATGGCAATGGGCTGGTGAGGATGGTACCTCCCACCCGAGAGACTCCAAATTATCCACGGCTGAGAGGTGTGTGGGTGTCCTGCCTAACCTATTGCACAGGCACGAGTACAGGCCTGGACACCGAACTGCTGCAGACATCAGCATGTCTTCCTGTGCTTTTGCCTGAAAAGCAGGACTGTTAGCACAGCACAGTTGTGCAGTTCTGAGGAAGAAAAGGAATAGAAGAAGATACTAAGAAGAGGAATTGTGAGCAAAGAAATTCTCTCATCTTCTGCCCAGTTGCTTTTGTGATCAGAAAAAACAGGCTTTCATCCATTTCTTGTTAGTAAACAAGACTGTGTCAAAGACTTAGATGTCCCATCAGTAATTTAATATTTTTCCCTCCTGACAAAAAAATCCTCAGGGCCCGAAATTCATGTAAGAAGGAAATTACAACACATACGTGCATTTTTGAACTGCCACGTGTAAGGTTTTATTTTTATGACTTGCATAATACCACTTTGGAAAGTACTGGCTGTATCCCAAGGGAAAGCTGATCTAAATTTTATGTTTTTCATCTCTACTTTGATTTGACCAAGATACAGGTTCATTAGAGTCTTATCTACTGCAGCTAGGGTAGAAAACTCCAATGGACAAAACAGAGCTGAAGTCAGCTGATTTTCTATGGACTGTTAATAGTGTGATTTGTGCATCCAAGTTCTGCCAAGTAATTTTCTCCTCTTCAATTGAACTGCCTCTCACTAATGTGTTTTGAAGTGTAGAGATTCCTGACTACCACTGCTGCTTTACAAATAAGATGGAGCTGGACTATATTAAATTAGCCTAAAAATGCACTAATTCTTACTTCTAATGAATGAGAATGTGTTAAGCAGTTAGACCAGCCGTGCAAGACTTGTATCAAACGTTCAGGATGCATTACTGTGCACTTGCAAAATGAGTGAGCTGCTTCTAAACTGAAAGTCAGTACGAGATACTTGGGGTGCTTAAAAAAAGCTTAATGCGGGTGCTGGGAAAATTATTTATTTTAAATATGGAAATAAATATTACTTCTAAGTATGAAAGATAAATTTGAAAAAGCAAATTCCTCGCCATACCTAAATTTATTACTTTAGCTGAGTCCTGGGATTCAGGACAGATTTAATTTTATGAATACTGTTGAACGCTGAATTCAAAAGACTTGACTTAATCATTAGGCTCAGATGTCAGTGTTCCTGTTTTCCCTACTGCGCCAGAACTTGGAAAATCCTTTTAAGATAGCAGTCTTTGAAACAGAAGTTTTGGCCCTTCACACCGCTGAAAGTGTGGCAAGGCTGAACTGCTTCATCAGTTTCTCTAACGCTGTTGAGACAGGCCTCCTTCAAGACTGTCCTGGTTCCAGCTGGGATAGAGTTAACTTCCTTCCCAGTAGCTGGTACAGTGCTGTGTTTTGGATTTAGGATGAGAATAACGTTGATAACACACTGATGTTGTAGTTGTTGCTGAGCAGTGCTGACACCAGTCAAGGACTTTTCAGCTCCCCATTCCCTGTCAGTGAGAAGCTGGGAGGGGGCACAGCCGGGACAGCTGACCCCAACTG
>NW_008794085.1:871157-873629 GCF_000699145.1 Aptenodytes forsteri
TATTATTATTATTATTTTCCCTTCCTTTTCTGTCCTATTAAACTGTCTTTATCTCAACCCAGGAATTTTACTTTTTCTTCCCCCAATTCTCTCCCCCATCCCACTGGGGGGGGCAGTGAGTGAACAGCTGTGTGGTGTTTAGCTGCCTGCGGGGTTAAACCACGACAAAGACCTTCTGACTGATATACAAAGTGAGCCTTTCCTGCTTAAAGCACAAAATGCCATTAAGTTAAAGAAATTAAATCGTCAATTTTGGGGGAGAGCTCGGAAAAAATGCTACTGAGAATAGGTAGCAATCAGAATTTTCATAGTGGTCCATCACTACAGTGGACTCTGATTGTTGCATAAGTTGGACCTGTTATATGTTTTTCATATTACTTCAGCTGACATTTAAACCAAAACTGTTGCACCAGATGCTATAGAATTGTAACTAAACGAGCAGACAATATTGCCTTTGCCATGTTAGTTAAACTGCAGTGGATCCTATTAACTCATGTGCTCATAAGATTCTGTTTTACCAACAGGAGTCACATAATCAGGTGTCTTGCAAGAGATGAAATGTCAGAGCCAGTTGGGGCAGACGAGACTTTAAAACCGCCTTTATTCTTCATTATCTCAGCTGATCTGGTAAACACTGAGCATCACTTAACAGGGTAAGGACACAAACAGTGCTCGTTTCATCAGCTGAGGATGAATCAGCAGTATCTTAACAACATCCCTTCAGCTATCTGTATCACGGACCTAGAGTAGTAGTGTCGTGCAGGAGCCCGGAAAATGTAACACTGCGTGGATTTCCCCATGATGTCTGCTTTGTACACGATATTCTGTAGAAAATATGGGCATCGATGTGACGAACGGCCAACGGAAGGCTAAAGTTTCTTTTTTTTTTTTTGTTTTTTCCTTTTTGAACCGCCTTGTGACATGGCAAGGTTTGGGATCTGCTGCCCTCCGGTGGATGCCTGGAGATGTCCTCTCTGCCAGCAGGAGCACCGTGTTTGAAACCACGAGAATTCTCAAAAAGCATGACAGAAAAAAAGGAATAAAGTGTTAAGTTCTTCGTGCGTCTTATTTAGGATAAAAAATAATAGCTGGGACTCTTTTCTTAATTTTTCTATTTTGTTCTGGTTTTGTCAGAGTATTTCTACATCCAAGTAGAGGTGTTCTAGTTCGTTCTATGACACTGGTTCTCTTCAATCAGCTTTCACTCTTTCATTTTATACGAATATATATAATGATTACATATATAACACAACACATACAGTAATGATATCCAAGTAGTAGATGTATCTATCGCAGTTGATAATATCTGCATTCTGCCTGCTAATCCATCTCTTTGTGATTATTACCAATACTAGACCTCTTTCTAGCATCAACATTTAAAAAAAACCAATGAGGACTAGCTATAGAAAGTGTTTTCTTATTATCTTGTACAGTTCTTTTTAAAATATTTATCTGTATTACTGAACATTTTAGAACAAGAAATGCACTTGACACATAATGTCATTCCAGGCCCCTGTAAAAATCTGATTTGTGAGGTTCTTTCAGCTCTGCAGTGGTCTGAGATACTGGATGTTAAGATCACAATGTTACTTAGCATACAAAAATCAATCAGAGTTTACAACCTTTCTCTTTCTTAAAGCTCTGTACAGTGATGTTGATATTAAGGCAAACCGGTTTTGTAAAGATTTACAAAAGCAGCAAAAATAGGTTGCGAAGACATTTCAAATATATATATATATTTTCTAACTGAATAATCAAATTTAGCGATGATGAGGTGCTGATTAAAGGGAACATTTTCATTTATGAATGGAGTAAGTCTCTGTCCTGCTTGTGAAGGGAACCTTAGAAATGCAAATCCTGTGACTTTGTGGAATACCTTAAGAAACCTGGAAAACCCATTCTTTTCCTGATAAGGGGTTAACTTAGGTATGAGGTGATTGTTAATGATTTTGACACTTCATTCCTTCCAGAAAGACAGACCTAAGAAGGTAACTAGTTAGCCCAGTTTACACTGAGCGTGAATTTTTATGTTGCTCTGGAGATGCTACATATATGTGTGCGTGTAGCTCCATATCAAGAAATATTTGAGCACGAAGAGATCAGAAAAATCGTAATCCAAGTTCCGACAAAAAATCCACCAGAACTTGGAAATCAGGAGACATTTCTAAAACGTTCAGCCAAGTTGCTGTGCCTCACTTTGCGAGCAGACCTCTCACCCAGCAGCAGCCTTTCACCCGCATGGTGCATCGGCGAGACCTTTGCTCAGTGCCACCTCAGTCGCCAGCCTCGGTACCATGACTAACGTTGCGCTTTGGCGGATCACCTCACCCTCGGGGCCGAGGCCCGACGGCCCGTGGCAGGGCGCGCTCCCTTCCCGCCGCGTTTTCCAGGCCGTGCCCACCGATGCCATCGCCCGCGTCCCGCTCCTCGCTACCCCGGCGGTTCTGGGGCACCGGCGAGGAGGCGCCCGCG
>NW_008794085.1:874192-879058 GCF_000699145.1 Aptenodytes forsteri
CGGGGAATTGGGGGGTGGGAATGGGCGGGGGCGCCCCGTGGCCGGCCGGCCGCCTCCCTTCTGCAGAACGCGGGGCCCGTCGGTGAGGGCGGGGGGTTTGTAAGTGCCCGGCAGTTTCTGGCCTTTCAAACTTTATGCTGCAAACGCGGAGTGCGTCAGGTTGAAAATATGCGTGGGTAGAGGGCGTCGGTGAAAGCATAAGTGCGATATAAAGCGGCTAAATGGCAAAGCTGCTAAATGAGGGGAAAAAAATAAGAAAAAAACCCCCACAACCTCATCCCTCTCCTCATTCCTTCTCGTAAAATTTATTTCTCCATGCTCAGTTTTCTCCGTTCCGTGTAGATTATGGAAGAAGAAATGACAAAATGTTGACTACTACGGCAAATCCTTCACATACAGCAGTTTTTAAGTTCAGTGCCCTTAATAAGAATACCCAACTTCCCCAAGTCCAGCAATTTTAGCAACGGTTCTCTTGGTTTGACGTGTCATTCATTACTTTAGATGGTAGGAAAAAAAGTTCTGGAGAGGCCTCAGTAAGATGGCATCCTTTCTTTCCCTAAAACCTTTCATCCTCTAGACACATACGAAGAGACAGTCTTTCAAAGGTTTCACAAAGTTTGGCTGAGATGTAACACTTTCCAGGTTTGCATATTCAACAAATATTAAACACAACAGAAAGATAGCAGGGATTATATTTACATTATTGTGGTGGCTGATGACCTTGCAGTGTTTCTAGTAACGTTTGTCTCTCAGACTGCACAGTAAAGTGAGACTACTTGTTACATGGAAAAAATGCAGCAGCTTAAGGGGTCTGACTGTAAGTCTTTCAAGCTCAAAGGCATTGTTTTTATAGAGGTGGTGTAACTGAAACTCAAAAATGAAGGGGCAGCAGCATTTGGCCTTTAGTTTCAAATGGAAAAAAAGAAATCAATTCATTACAAACATGTAACTTTTCATAAAATGCCCCAGTGGTACAGCAGCATCTGAGGTCAGGGTACTGTATAACCGGGAGGCTGGGCAGCTGTTGTGAAGGGAGCAGAAGAGCCTGCAACTCAGAGGTTGTATCTGTGCTGGAGTGATTATAGGATATAGTGATTATATAGCACAGCATGAGCTAAACGATTGTTAGTACGCAGATGTATTCACATAGAGTTCCCATAACAAAGTCTAACTATATCTTCCAGTCTAGTTTAAATCACCCAATCTGAGTTTAAACCAGATTAGCAGCCAGAATGTGTCTTCCTTCCAGCCCCACTGAAAAACATTTACTGTGTTGACCTTTCTGGTAGCCTTCCTTGCTTCTCACTCCCCTAAAAAAATAGGAAGCTGCAGGAATAGTAATTTGTTATCATTTTTTCCCTAACATGTTCTTTCTCCTGTTTTCTCTATGAGTATGCAAGCCTGAATTCCAGGAGGACGACTACGAGTTAAAGCATGAATGCTTCAGAGCACTGAAAATTAGAATGGGATGAAAAGTATTCCTAACTGCTAATTTCTGAGCTTAACAGACACGACTCTTGGCCAAAAAGCCAGTACCTGGCTCCAAGACTGAAAAAAGAGACATTAATAGGACTAAGAAAAATTTAATACCTTTTCATTCCCCCACAAAGACCAGTGCATTTTCTGTGTTTGAAGAACCTTACAAATTTTTAAGAGCGTTGAAACAGGGTTTGCAATACCTCTGTAGCTGCCTAGCACTGTGTAACTTTCCTGAGCTGGAAGAAACTTTCTATCTTGATGAGAAAAACTTACCTTAGGACATTATAAAACATCTCATTGATGTCTTATACATACTTGGTCATTGCCAAAACACATATAGAGGTAATAATTAAGCGTGCATTCATCCTAAAAGTAACAGTAAATAATTCTCTTGAGCCTGTGATACGTGTTAACATGTCACATAAAATTATAGTGGGAATGGGGGGGGGGGGGGGGGGGGAAGAGTAGGTCTTGCTCTTTTTTGAGATTGGTGTGGGAGAGTATCTGGTTATATTAAGGAGGCCTTTGCCTTTACTTCCTAGAGTAGCTTAAATGGAAGTATTCAGTGTTGCAGAAGAGAGAAGAGGGTTTTTTAGAAAGGAAAAAAGTCATACATAAAAGTATTTTATAGGAGGCTTTCCCATTTAGTGACCAGTAGTCTTGTCTCTGAGTGCTCTTGAGTCTGAACAGATGCTGTTCAGCATTTGCTGGAAAAGTGTCACAAAGATTGAAATGTAGTGGGACAAATGTTACATGCTAGTGCCTTGACTTTCCTTCCTGAGGCTGTTCAGCAAAGTATTGTTTCCATTATGTTCCTGATAAAGTTTTCACAATTTCTACATTTCTGTGGTGTTAAAGGTAGATATCATTTTTTACTGCAGGTATTTTAGGTACTTGTGGAGATTGACCACGCCACAGTGATACAGGTCTACTGCTCCTCATGCTATGTTGCAGTTTCGTATGATTGCCTTGTGTCAAATAATGGCTTGTCAAATACCACACAGTCTTTCAGCGCAGCATGGCACTAATGCTAGAAATATTTACAGCTGTTAATAATTTTTCTTACAAAAATTGCAAGTTGGTTTTGCATGTAAGGTTTGCAAGTTTTTTTATTTAATTTTGCTACTCCTCAATACAAAATGAAACAGGCAAAGATATGCATGTTTGTCCCCCTGTGCTAACTACTGCAAGTGTTCGCAGTGTGCTGCAAGAGTAATCCTGTCTCTGGTCTGGCCCTGGGAGAATAGCGCTGTTGTTATAGTCACATTTTAAGATAGTATCAGTATGTTACATAAGTAGTTTTTGTAAACATATGCAAGGAGAGAAATAGAGACCTTCACAATCTTTTTGATTTCACGTAGTTATTATCAAAGATTATGTCAAATATGCTAAGTGCTGTTATTAAAAGTAACTTAAAGTGTATTGACAGGTCTTTTTAAACAAATACATTTGTGTCTTTCAGAGTATCTGCTGACTAGTGTCAAAGATTTAATTGCTGTTTACTTTTGCTAGTCCTCAGGCCAGCAGAGTTGAGGAAATTGCCAGTGTTTCTTCTTGTAAAGAAAGCGTCAATGAATTGTATATGTGCAGATTGCTAAATGGAATGGGATTACATGGGTATTATTGAGGGTCTAATTGAGTTAGCTATAACTCAGTACTGTGTGAGAAAGACCCTAATATCAGAATTGAGACCGAGTTTGCAGCACTGGAATAAGAAATGCAAAATCAACATACTTTTAAAACTTAACTCATTCAATGAGGCATCCTTAAAAGGGAGTATTGGTTGACCTTTTCTATTAGTTTACATTGAAAGTGTAAAGAACACTTTCTTGTTGGACTAAATGCATTCTTCTTAATGAAAAAATCATATTTTACTTTGATATTGAATTACCCTCTCTACTTCTATCTGCAAAGCTTGCATGGTATTGTTTTAACAGGCAATGGCATTCCTTTGTTTCTAATACAAATAGTACAGTTTTTTCTTTCTTTTTTGTTTTCTTCCCCTTTTCAGGTAGCAAAGTCTGGGGGGGGAAGCAGGGCTTATCTGTTCTTTAATGAGTAAACTATGGAAACCAAAGTTAATAATTATACTGCTGTGGCTACTGTGTTTCTGACATAGGTCTATGGGTTACATATTTTTCTTTTACACATACCAGTCATTTTGACAATGTCATCCAATTTAAATGTATTTAAAAATACATTCTGGAAGCAGTTGCCTGAAGTACCAGCTCCTAGTTCTTTTTTATAGTTATTAATTAACAGGACCCATTTTCTCTAGTCAGTGAATGATCTGTTACTCCACACAGAGCATCCTTTCTAGCTGTCTGTTTTCTGCCATGGTAGATATTTCATGTTTGCCAAATCACTGTGGCAAAACTTAATATAGTTATATAAAGTGCGTAGGCCTGCCTCTCCAGTGTGACTGGTGATATTAATTATCTGTTTCAGAATACCTGATTTGAAACACTTGAACATGAAGACCAGTTTTAAAGTTGTGTGACTTTTTAAAAATTTGGCTCTTTTTCTATTCTGTCTAAATTGGCAATTGTAATAATAATTTTTATTACACAAACACATTTTCACAACAATTCTAACGGAGACTTTCAACCTTGAATTGCATTTAGTCTTAATTGTCAATCAAGAAAAAGAAGATCAGTGCTGTCAAATAGAGGAAACCTTCCTTCTACATGACATTCAGAAACATTTTGCAGCCCTGTCAGTTAAAAAGTTTCATCCTCTATGTTTACAAATGTGATAAGGTAATAATTTACTAGAACTTATTTCAATGAAACAAAATCACTGAAGGGAAGAGAAGGGGATCTTATATTTTTAAATTGCTTAGTGATGTGTAGAGACTCATTCCTCGAATCTGTAAGTTTTTTTCAGGTCACTTATTTATTATGCAGGCATGCTTTTTGCTTCACGAAGCTTCTGTTGCCTTGGCATTAGAACATACCAACTACGAACAGATTTGCTTTACAGATCCATCAAACTTTCAGCCTCTGCAGTAAGTATGCCTTCAGCTTCATAGGTAAAAATATTTTGTGCAATATTTGAGAGATGCACTAATTTTACAATGTTGCCAATATATATGCATTAGCTGTGTTTTCTTTATTTCATTACATTGATCCAAACATTTACTATCAAGAACAAAATAAGATATTTGAATCAGTCAAATATTTAACCCCACTAGCATAACAGAATTTGGCGATTATTGCTTTGTGTATCCTTTTCAGTCTTTAATCATAGAATCATAGAATAATTTGGGTTGGAAGGGACTTCTAAAGGCCATCTAGTCCAACCCCCCTGCCGTGGGCAGGGACATCTTCAACTAGATCAGGTTGCTCAGGGCCCCGTCCAACCTGACCTGGAATGTTTCCAGGGATG
>NW_008794085.1:879948-906459 GCF_000699145.1 Aptenodytes forsteri
TCACCAGTCTCCATCTGGACATTGAGCCCTTGACCACTACCCTCTGGATGCGACCATCTAACCAATTCCTCACCCACCGGGCAGTCCACCCATCAAATCCATACCTCTCCAGTTTAGAGAGAAGGATGTTGTGGGGGACCCTGTCAAAGGCCTTACAGAGGTCCAGATAGACGACATCTGTAGCCCTTCCCGTGTCCACTGATGTAGTCACTTCATCAATTTTTAATTAAATCACATCTAGCACATATCAGGCCAGAAGGATTGCCTAGTTGTTAGGGCCCTGGAGCTTGAGATACAGGAGACAGGTTCAGTCCCAGCTTTATCACAGACTTTTGGTAAATCAGTTAATTTCTTTGTATCTCAGTTTTCCTGTAATGAAATGAGAGTAGTGGTGCTTCTTGATGCCGCAATAACAAGGGGTATATACATACCTCAAACTTAATTTTATACAGAATCTTCTCAATTTCCCAGCTTAACTGTTTATAAGATTGTGTAACTTTGTTTTAAGTCTTCCAGTTTTGTTGAGAGAAAACAGAGCTTTGCAACATGGTAGGTGATTGGAGGTCACACTCTGCATTGCATGTAGAACACTGGAATGTAAATTGTGTTCCCGGGTCAGAATAGGAGTTCATCTAGTCAGCAACTTGGGTCAACCAAGGCACATGTCAGATCCTTCAAAACAGATGTTCCAACCATTATACTGGAGAGTTGTAGCATATTTTTCCCATATGAGAAGTTTCTTTTAGCGTGCAAGCCACTTTGAAGGTCAGCTTTTGCCTGAGTCAATTTTTCATATGCTCTAAGTATTTGTATTCTATTTAATGGAGAAGGATATTCTCACTAAATGTGCTGAAATCGACTCCTGTTGTTTTTTTAATTTTCTTAAGATCTTGGCTTCTGTTGTAGCTTTTGACATTGAATTCCACAATGTAATTACGGACCATGTAAAAGTATTTGCTTCTGTCATTATTAAACATACTGCCATTCAATTTAATCACAAGTTTCTTTGTATTAGGAAGAAAGATAAATACGAGCAGCACCTGACTTTCTATCAGGTGCTTTCCCTGATAGAAAGTGTTAGGGAAAGCAGGAGGTCAGAGTTAGAGCTTGATGAGGACATGCCTCTCCTGCTTAACACCGATCTTAAACTCATGGAAATCCTAGCCCTGCACCTAGAAATGGCTTGAAGATTATCAAGGGATGATATAACTGGGCTAAAACAAAAAAAAGTCTTAAGAATTCTCATGACCTTCTGGAAGAAAGAATGCTACTTAAGGAATCATTTAAAAATATCAGTTAATTGGTTGGCTTTCTCAAAGTAATAAGGTGGACCTGAACCCCACTGTAAGCTGAATCTGTGAAAATCTGAAAACTAATGCAGGACCAGCTATTCTGTTTTAAAACTAGTTTCAAGGCACAAAAAAAAATAAATAGGAAGACTTGAATCATTAAATATTTAAACTTAAAACAGTATGAGAGCTGTAAGGTGTAAGGCTTATTTTACTTGTCAATACAGGTTACTTAATGCAGTTAAGATTTACATTATAGTTAATTATAAAAGTCCTGCAGTTGATAAGCCTTTAGCTTTTAGCAAATTGAAACAATTTCAAGAAGAGCTGGTCAATGGAACAAATTCACCCATGGCAGCATACAGAATTCTCATTATTAACTGGAAAGATTCAAGGTGAGACTTCTTATTCCTTGTAGTACGAGAAGTCGTCTAGCATGTGAAAAAAGGTGTGTGTGTGGGGCTCAGTCTAAGTAGTACCTGTATTATTTGTATTTGTATAGTACAGCCAAATATTAATCATGTTTACCAAGATGTACACTGTAAAATTGGATTCATCTTCTAAACCATATGTGTGTTTTTAAATAGATGCAGTATAGATTACCTATTCAGAACTCCTTCTTAACTATGGTGTATGTTCTGTGTCAAGAAGTACAGCTTCACCTGTCTAGTTATCTTAGTGGTTTTCTTCCTGAAGACAAATAAAAGGTGTCCTGTGCTTGATTCCTCTGGTGTTTGTGTCTCATAGATGAGGTCAGAATCAGATCTGTAGAGAAGACATATGAGCAGAGAAGTATCTGTTTAATTTTATAGCTTCCCATTCTTCAAATCATTAGGTATATGGTAGCTTCTTTAGTGTAAACAGGTTGAGTACAAACATGTGCCTGCATAATATTTCTACTGAGTCATTCCCATTGATTCAAAGTTGAAACTTGGAGTGTAATGGTAACGCAGACGTTTTCTTCACAGAATATGGTAGCTAGAATATGGTTTTTCAATCTTTCAGAAAATAACAATAGCTAGCAGTAGTATAAGTCACTGAAATTGGTAATCTGACTCAAAGAAACAGGAGTGTCTGGAGTACTGAGGGACTATGTAATTCCTATGTAATTTTTTTCTAGTATCAAGCTGGTTTACAAAGATAGAAATGGGCTTGCACTTTTTTTGTTTTAACATAGAAATAAATCTGTTTTTTTTCCCTAACTTTCTTTTCTCTTTTTAGCTTAAAAATACCACAACTATCAATAAGTTTTTCTCTGCCTTTATAGAGAGTACTCATTGAAAGTCTATTCTAAAGCAGTTCTCCAAGACCTTAACTGAAGGTCTGAATATACAGGAAAAACATGTTCTAATGTGGTTTTGCTGTGTTGTAAGTAAATACTTTAAAGTTTTAAAAGTCTGAATGAAAATAGGAAATGTCTTTGCTATTTTCCTCTTACCCATCAATTTAACAAATAAAATTACATAGAAAATGCAAGCTTTCCAAATTGGATTGAGCAGGAATTGGGCTAGAAATAACACAGTCTTTAAGTTGTTAGTATATCATAGAAAAGAAAAAGAATGTATGTACCCTATTTTTTTCTTTTTAGGTCATCTTTTAAAGCTGTTGAGCTGAATTTTGCCCTGCTCCTTCCTTGCTGAAAGTTCAGTGGCTTTAGATAATGATGAATGAGAATTTAGGACATTTTTGTGTATTTTCTTGTTAGTCTGAATTCAAGCTATTATGGAAGCTTTAATGAAAGAACATGTCTATAATTTTGTGTAACTACTGAATTCAGCTGGCAGTGGTATATTTGAGAAAGCATGCGGGAGGGTTTGTCATGCAGAATCCAACAATACAGTACTTTGTCTTTCTTAACAAAACCCTTCTGTCTGTATATTTTGATCTTGCAGACAATGGCCTTCAGACACAAAAACACAAGACGAATTGAAGGCCTTGATAGCAATGTGTGGTAAGTAAAAGGAAAATATCTGCAAATTTCAGAAAATATCTTTGGCCGATACATTTTCTTTCCAAATTGATAATTATTGTCGATAAGAAGGTACGCAGCACTTGCTATCTCTGCTGAAATATATTTGGCACCTGCTTAGAAGCAATGAACTAAATTCTGTTAAAGGTGTGAATTAATTCTTAGTCTTGAGCTTTAAACGTTAGGCTTGGGCTTCTCTTCATCTAGTAAATCACATAAGACAAGTATAACTCTTGGGCATGGTCGTATAGCTGACTTTCAAATTTAAATGTTAACTTTGTTGAGTAATATATTTCAATTACACTTGATTTGTGTTTACCAAATGAGTCAGATTTCTTTTCAAAGCCATTATATTTGTCTTTATAATTTAGCTCATTATTTTTAATACACTTTTTTCTAGGTATTAAATTGGTCTCAAAGCAATATTGCCGTCACTGGTAAATATGGGATTTTGTTAGTTGGTGAAAACACTATTTTGGGCTTATGTTAGTTGTATGTATATATGTGTGTATATATATACACAAGGTGTTTTGGTCATCCAGCCTCAAACTCATTTTTAGTAATTTGTGTTAATTTTTGACAGAACTGTGATGCTATGTGGGTTTTTTGATTTTGTTTGGTTTTTTTTTTTAATCTTGTTAACATTTGGGTAGTGAGGAAAGAGTAAAATGCAAAGCTTACCTGTGAAGGGAGGGGGGAAAAAAAAAAGTTCAAGAATCCTAATGTTTGTATCTGGCAGGCTACTAGGAACAGTTAATGAACAGCCTGAAAGAGTCTGTTGCCTAAAATCACAAAAAAAAAATTATAGCACTCTGAGGTGACTGGATAGTTTAAATGACACCTTCACTTGACAGAATCTAGCCTTTAAATTATTGAATGTACCTGTTCTAATTAGATCTACTTCATTTTGCAAAGAGGGTAGTGTTCCATTTCTGCCCATATCCAGAGTTACTGTGTGTTTGTGTGTGTACACATCTGAGCACAGTTCTGCTGGCAGAAAAGTTACTCTGTGGATGCAGAAAGTCAACCTTTTATTGGGTGCCCTCTGACTCCTGTGGTTACTTACCATTGTCCCAGCCCCCACCTCTCCATGTGAGCACTCTACTTAAACCAGTTTCCACTGCTGTGAATTTGGCAAAGTGAAATGCTTTTTTTGTCTTTTAATCCTAATGAAGGAAAAGATAATTTTTTCTGGTATGTTAACTTTAAGATGTTTTTTCCCTTTAGGGTTGAATTTACAAAGGTGGCAGCAGATCCCTCAATTGTTAATCTTGGTCAAGGCCTTCCTGATATATCCCCTCCCAGTTATGTTAAAGAAGAGCTGGCAAAGGTAGCGGCAGTTGACAGACTGAACCAGTACACACGAGGCTTTGTAAGTACTGTGGAACTTGAGGACCCAAGTTCAGTGGAGAACATGCCACAGGGAAAAAAATTGACTTCGCTTTAAATTAGTTTTATCTGTAGGCCATACTGTTATGTCCCAAATTAAGTTGATCTAGTAGCCTTATCCGTTACTAATGAACATCCTCTGTGTAGGCTTCTTCAAGGCAGAATCCTTCAGCAAGAGCAAAATAGTAGAGCACATGTGGGATAGATTGTCTTTGAAGAGTCTTTTCACAGTTTAAAGAGTGTAAATGATACATTTACCTCTGATTTTGGTCAGTGTAAACATGAATCTGATAGAATAATGGTAGAATGAGAAAGAAATACTTGATATCAGTTGAGACTGCACCTCTAGGACCAAGAAAGGATTCGCCCATAACATACAGTAGATTTCAGTGGAGATTAGGAAGTGATCAAAACAGTAAGTTTTTTCCCCTGGAAGATAGTCACTACCCATTCTGTAGGTTGGCTTGTAGCGTTTATGTCTTGAGCTGGGTGTGAGTGTGTGGCATTTATCATTGTCCAAGGTGGGATATTCAAGTAGTCTATTACTGTTCTAGTATGACCACTTCCTTGTTTGGTTTGTCTTTCTTATATTTTGTGGTAAAGAAAAACCACGTTGCCCAACTGAGAATCGTGTGTCAGGATTGCTACAAGACCCTAAGGAGTCTATCTAATGTTTTTCTAGATGACCACGTTATGCAACAGTGATAGAAAAACACTGTATAGACTGGTAGGCCAGCAATTGCTTTGGTCGTTGTGGCACCATTGTCTATATATTCCAACATAACTTTTTGCCTATTCTCTTGAGAATCTGCATGTATTAGAACTGAACGGGGAGCAGCAGTGGCCAGCAGCTCCCTAAAGGAGAAGCTATCACAGCGAGCAGGGCGGAGGCCTCACCAGCCAGGTCCCAGTCTCACAGTACCTGAGCAAGGCAGGCCCAGAGATGGTGGCTGAGGTCAGCCCAGATCACCAGGCAAGTTTGTGGTGGTGAGGTGGGCCTGAGGTCAAGCCAGGAAGTCAATCTACAGGTCAGGCCTGGCAATGCTAACCATGGTTGGACATAACCCAGTGATCACTGGGCAGGTCCAAGGGTGACGAGGCAGGTCTAAGGTCAAGCCACAGAATCAGTCTACAGGTAGGGGCCGGGATCAACAGGGTCTATGGCCAGGTACAGTCATGGCTGTAACTGAATTGCAGACCAGCAACCCTACTGCATAGCGCTTAAATGGAGCCCCTGGACCAGGGGCACAGCTCTGGGTAGAGGCCCTGGGTGAGGCTGGTCAGGGCCATTAAGGCCTATTAGGGCTCTCGGGGCCCTGGCAAGAACAGAAAAAAGAAAAAAACCTAAATCCCCAATGAATGTAGCCTCATTACCATCCTTCTTTGGGTCACTTTGTTTAATCACCTTTAGTTGTGTGCAGAGTCTCTGCAAGAAGAATATATATATATATGCATAACTTGAAAGTATAAAGCAATTGTTTAGTGGCAGACGCACACAAAAGATGGGTGGAATTTAGTGAACTTCTGGGCTAAGCATTAGTATGTTCATCAGCCATGTTGTGGTTTAATCTCAGCCGGCAACTGAGCACCAGGCAGCCGCTCACTCACTCCCCCCTAGTGGGATGGGGGAGAGAATCGGAAGGGTAAAAGGGAGAAAACTCGTGGGTTGAGATGAAGACAGTTTAATAGGTAAAGCAAAAGCCGCGCACGCAAGCAAAGCAAAACAAGGAATTCATTCACTCCTTCCCATCGGCAGGCAGGTGTTCAGCCATCTCCAGGAGAGCAGGGCTCCATCACGTGTAATGGTTACTTGGGAAGACAAATGCCATCACTCCGAACGTCCCCCCCTTCCTTCTTCTTCCCCCAGCTTTATATACTGAGTATGATGTCACATGGTGTGGAATATCCCTTTGGCCAGTTTGGGTCAGCTGTCCTGGCTGTGCCCCCTCCCAGCTTCTTGTGCACCTCCAGCCTGTTCAGTCAGTAGAGCATGGGAAGCTGAAAAGTCCTTGACTAGTGTAAACACTACCTAGCAACAACTAAAACATCGGTGAGTTATCAACATTGTTCTCACTCTAAATCCAAAACACAGCACTGTACCAGCTACTAGGAAGGAAATTAACTCTATCCCTGCTGAAACCAGGACAAGCCACAATAGGGTACCTGAAAAGTCATTGCTCACCAGGCAGACAAGGTTTTGGAGGAGCCTTGGCACAGGGGGAAAGGCTACAGAGAGAATGGGCTACAGTCTACCTTCCGGCAAATATTCAGACTGATTCTCTAAAATGATTTGCAAATCAAGCATAAATATAATTTTCCCAATGCATGCAATTATTCAGTATTTACTTCTTTGACTTTGTTCTTTATTTCCAAATAGTTTGATAATTCCCATGATAACTATGCGTGTTTGCAGGTATATTATACTGCAGATAGTAATTAAAGAGGAATTTTTACCAATATTCCCATTTTCAGCCTTTGCACTTCCTCTACGAACTTCTGCACTTCTAAGATTTTTGAGCACAACTATTTGTGGTAGCAAATATGGGAGGGATGAGTATGAATGATGCACATCCATCTGATAATTGAGACATTGTCTCGGCTCTCTGCAGTGCTTGGACCTCTCATTGACTGTAGGGCTATGGCCTGTAGAGTGACCTAACGTGACTTGGGTGGTGCAGCATTCCTGTGTAGCTGACACACTCATGGCAAGAAATGGCTGTCATCTGAATCAACAATGACTTGTAAGCCTTAATTTATGGTAATGTTCCTGTTTACAGAAGGGTTCATGATTTTATGCCTTGTGCGTAGAGGTACAGTGTTCAATATTTTAGAGAAGGATTTTTGTTATGGTTGCATTTCCTGACGGAGCTGTTTTCTATTTCTACCAAGTATCCAAAAACAAAAAAGATTTTTCACAGCCGGAAACCTATAGGCTTCCTGAGTAAACAGAATTGTGCCTTCTTATTTTCATATTGTATATGATCTTTGTTGCATGCTTGTTTTCGTGTTCTTTGCACATTTTGAGAAGAGTACGTTAAGTGCCATGTCCCTATAGGGGACACAAATGGTGAACGGTGCTCTGAGATTTGGGATATGATTATATGAATCATCATTCTGATCACAAGTGCTGTTTATCAGCAGTATATAAACAGAATAAAAAGATTTCCCTTGCACCAAATAATTTTTAGTTGAAAGGTAAGGAAAGAAACAGAAGGAGCTTCAGATGGAAATATGGGCAGGTGGGAAAGAGACTCTAAAGGGGGTGAGGATGAATTGGTGTCAGAGTATTCCCTTCTCTCCTCCTGTCTCTTGTCCTAGCGCTCCTATAGGCTACCTGGAGCTATCCTGAGATGCGATAATAAGATAGAAGTTAAAAATCATCAGATATACAAAAAGAATTTCCTGGTAGATACGAATAAATTGAAACCACTTTTCTTCCCTAATGTGCAAAAACCTTAAACCACGCTACCTGTTAGCAGCCATTAACACTGAGGGCTCATCTCTTATTTTTCTATTTCAAAATGTATTATTTTGATATATGTGGAAAAAACCCCAAACACAGGCTTTGTACGTTGTCAGGAACACACAAATCAGTTGCATTTGTTTGCTTTAAACAGGGACATCCGTCGCTGGTGAAAGCCTTATCTCAAGTATATGAGAGAGTTTGTGGAAGAAAGATTGATCCTCTCACAGATATCCTGGTGACCGTGGGAGCTTATGGATCTCTCTTTAGTACAATACAGGCATTAATTGAAGAGGGAGACGAAGTAAGTTTTTATTTGAAATACTCATGTATACTCACTGAAATGAGAATTTGCCTGTTTTTTATTCATCCACTTTTAAATATAAGTTAATGTTGGGGCTTCTTTCTTCATTAATTTGATTTGTTACAGTTGCACATCTGACTCTCAGAAGCTGTAATCAGGAGACTATCCTTTGGATGTCTTCCTATCATTCACCAACTTACAAACCCCTTTCTTTCATACTTACGGTACCTGTAGCAGTTTCTTTATCACTATTACTGTTAGGTGACACAATACACACTGATTTCTTATTTGAGAAAACTTGTGGGCTGTTGTCTGCAACAGAAGACTAAGGGTGGCGCAAAGTATTGTTGACATTTGAATAACCATTGTGTATCAAGTTCTGTTTTGGACTGTTGCATGGGAGCAGCATAGGTAGCAGAAAAGTCCTTTAAAGAAAGGATTGTTAGTTTACTGTACCAGCTGTGATGATTCATCCCTTCACTACTGATGTCTGCCTTTTTGACAATATTAAAAGTCATTTGGGGAGAATATTTGTTTGTATCTGTAGTGGACAAGAACTATTTGTGTTGTCATGCATTTTGCTTTCAGTGTTTTGTTCGTTTCGCTTGTATAATGTATTCTCATCTGTATCTTTTCTTCCTTTTCTGTTGCTTTGATATTCACTTCTCTTTTCTTGTAACAGTTCTCTGCAATTAGCCTTTGGGGTTTTTTTTTATCTAGCCTCTATGCAATTTTCCTTGAATTTGTCCTCTCTACCTGAAAATTTTCTTCTGATAAAATTTGAGGACTTCAGACATTCTTCTGAGATTTCTAGATACTTGGAAATCCTGGAATTTCGTGGACAGAATTAGGACAGCTGTGCCTAATTGTTCATCAGTTTGCTGTTTGCTGTCTCCCACCTTTGCCTTGCACCTTCAAACCTGTGTGCAGGACCCAAACGTTCCTAATATTGTATCTTAATAGTTGTAATGTGTAACTAGAGAAGAACAGCCTGTGTGTGTCGTCAAAAACGAGTAGTGCTTATCATACTTAGACTGAGGGCATTGTTATATGATGTTCTAAAAGGAGGAACATTCTGCTATGTTAGATCAGGATGGAGTGCCAGAAACATTATCAAGTTATACCACCAAAGTAAATCTTGGAAGTATTCATGCACGGTAAATTCTGTTTCTGATACTGATGATTGTAATTTCAGGTAATAATAATAGAGCCATTTTATGACTGTTATGAACCAATGGTAAAGATGGCGGGTGCAAAACCTGTTTTTATCCCACTGAGAAATGTGAGTAGCTTTTTAAAAATTATTTATCATATAAAGTTTCTCATCCGTACTCAATACGGTTTGATGAACACCTTCTAGACAATGCTCTTCTGTATAGTTTTTCATAATATCCAATTGTATAAAAATGAGATAGATTGCTATAGTGTAAGTCTGAGGCAATGATAATCCAAAGCAGATAGAGTATTTTATTACTGTTGGAGAAGGTGGGACAATGTTTCTCATTTACTTTAATTTGTGCATTCTGAAAGCTGATCAAAATTCCTTTTTTGGACGTCATCAGAGAATGTTTTCAGTGGAAATAAGGGAAGGAGGATCACATATCAGTGCAATTTCTGTATCTGCTGGTTTTCAAAAGATTTGGTTTCTGATGCCTTCAGCAACTCCTACGATGACAGAATATAATTTCTTTTCCAAAATCTGCTTACTAAATAAGGAGCTATCATGCTGTATGCATATTTGCTATACATACAAGAATTCCTGTTTCCTTTATTGGTAAAAAGGAATAATTTTGGTATGGGTTAATTTTCAAATTGGTACTGCTGGCATTATGCTGGCAGCTTGCAAGGATTGTTCTGGATGCAAAGCGTTGATCCTGTTACCGTTGCCTTGGGTGACTGGCAGCCCTGCATGGGGAGGGCTGAGGGGCTCTTTAGGCCGGACTGTTGGGTGAACACCATGAAATCAGAACAACACTGAATGACAAAACCTCCAGGACAGCAGTGGGAGTAGGTGAGACTGTTCCTCTGGGTGCCCTCCTTCTAGGGACGTTTTGAATGATGGGGTTCCTCCAAGTATTTTCTGTTTCGCACCCTTGTTTTTGGTCTGGCCCTCTCCCAGTAACTTGCAGGTGTCAGAAAGTTAGCGTGGCCGTGCTCTTTGTTCTCTGTAGCAACTGGCCCAAACTTCTGTTGTCCTTGTGTAATACCACAGCAACTCCAGAGCCTCAGTGGTGGAGATTTTTAACTGTTTGGCCATTTTCATATGGACAAGGAGGAGAAAAAGACCTTGAATCTCTCCAGTGGTGATCAATCTTTCCAGCCAAGCATGCACACGCTTGTTCTAGTGTCTGCGAAGGCCATAAACTCTCCTGTCATGTGACTGGGCTTCCTGCGTTACACACAGTTATAATCGGCATCTGTGTAACCAGATCCTGGAAACCAGTTCCTGGGGAGGCTTTGAGACAGACGGTGGCCAGGAAAGGACAGCCACTGTCATAGTAATTAACCTTGCTCTTAGAGCCTCCCTGCCTGTTTCTAGAAGTGCCTTCTCCCAGGAGAGCAGGACAGATTGGATAGGTTGTCAACTATGGTTATGAAAGTGTCTGAGGATGATAAGTTGGGCATCTCTGTTTAGGCTGTAACATGTTGTATTCAAATAATGCATAAATTTATTGGTGTGTTGTGTTTGTTTTTTTTTTTTTTAAGAAAAATGATGGAAACTCTGCATCTAGTGCTGATTGGGTCTTAGATCCTGCTGAACTTGCAAATAAATTTAATTCCAAAACAAAAGCAATTATACTGAATACCCCGCACAACCCTATAGGCAAGGTAAGAATCCTGCTTTAACACTACTGTAATTTCCTTAAATACTATGACTAATGCATTGTCCCTTACTTTCTTGTATCCCAGGTGTTCACCAGAGAAGAGCTCCAAGTAATAGCTGATCTCTGTATTAAACATGATACCCTGTGCATCAGCGATGAGGTGTATGAATGGCTGGTGTATAAAGGAAATAAACACATTAAAATAGGTACTGATTTTCTGTGGCATCTTAGAAGTGGTTGCGGAATGATGTTGTAAACGTGCCTCTCGGAGATAATGGTTGCTGGAAGGAGCTCAAACTTCAAGCTTTGACTATTTTACAATGTTTAGACTCTAAGGAGGAGAGCTCCTCCCTTTTCTGAAAAACATTTTGAAGAATAATTTCCAAACAGAATTTCCAAAAGCTCTTAAGTGACTTTGGAGCAGATATCCATAGAAAGCAGTGGGACTGATGCTCATAAATCAGTTGTGATCATCTGAATATCCCATCCTTATTCAGTTACTTTGTTGGCCATGACAGATATAACTGCTGTTCAGGTATGTATATTGGACTGTAGCTTTGACTTTTTAGAATGTTTAGACTCTAAGGAGGAGAGCTCCTCCCTTTTCTGAAAAAACATTTTGAAGAATAATTTCCAAACAGAATTTCCAAAAGCTCTTAAGTGACTTTGGAGCAGATATCCATAGAAAGCAGTGGGACTGATGCTCATAAATCAGTTGTGATCATCTGAATATCCCATCCTTATTCAGTTACTTTGTTGGCCATGACAGATATAACTGCTGTTCAGGTATGTATATTGGACTGTGCTTTGCTGAAGAACTAATAGAAGGAACAGAGATTAAAACTTCCTTCTCAAAGCATTATAGAGATAATCAATGAGGGAAATGCATAATGAGGAACACAATTATTTTTGCTCACTACTTATAAAAATAAAAAAAAAGTATAAAGGTTAGTGCAGAGATAGATAGTGCATGAACACTGTTCCTCCAAAGTGCAGAGACGGTGTTAAATAATGGACGTAGAATTCAATGAAGTAAGTCACTGCATGGGCAGTATGAAAGTATGCTAAAGTCTTCAGGCAGTATTGCTGCAGGGGTAAAGCACCATTGCAAGAACAAACTAGAATGCCAAATATGATGTTATGTCTCTCTCCCTCTTGTTTTACTTCTTGATCCAAGTTTCACTGAAGTTAGTGGAATCATTCCCACTGTCTCAGAACAAGTGAATCTAGTGCAGGTTACTGAACTCCTTCCCCAATCCTATAATGCTACAGCTAAGCATCTATGTAAAAATTTCTAGTGTGGTGGTCTTGGTTTGGATCTGCTGATGTATTTGAGCTGGCTAAAGCCAAAACTTCCTTCTTCTGTCCTTTTGTTTCTGATGGTAGCACCTTGCGTGAACTATCTGTTATGATGTGCTTATTGTCATAATGAAGGCACGTTTCAGTCGTGTGCAATAGAGACATCTAGTTGAGATTAAACAATGAAATCAAGAGACATAAATACAACTTAGACATGAAAAAGCTTAGCTTTTTTCCTGGCTTTACCACTGGTTGAATGCTGAATAACTTTGCTTCTATGCTTCAATTCCATATAAGTAGAGTGGCAATAAAAGAAACTTTCCGTTAGTGGGGGCTACATCATTGTAAAAACTGAATCTTATAAATAATAAAAAGGAAATTGTATCTAAATGACCTTGCAATACTTAATAGCTCAGCTACACAGTTGCTGATCATACAGCTGCAGTACATTGATCGTACTGGCCATGCATAGGCTATGAGTCTGTTTTGAAAGTGGCCTAATTTCATGGCTGTTGTGGTGCCTTGATAGTGATACCTTCTCAAAGACCTTCAGACATAGAAGAAGGGGAACATTTTGGGTACATTAATGTGATAGTAATCTGAGTCAGTGCATCCTAACAAGTTACCACAGTAACTGAGCATGTGTGGCTTATCATGTCCCAATTGCAAATTAAAATGAATTAAATTAAAGCTTTCTTCATGGGCTTAGCAGGTGGTTCATGCAAATAGCTGTCCTCAGAACCAAAATCTCTGTGGGTGGTGTAAGGTAATCCATTTTCCTTTGCAGTGGCAGCAGGTCTGAACACTGAAGTTGTCAGTTACACTTTGTCTTAATGGACAGGTGGTGAATTCTTAAGACACAGTAACTCTATTGTTCGTTAGTATCAGTATTGTTATTTTAATGCTTCAAACCAAAACACTTCCAGTCAAACAAAAGGCATTCTGTAGTTTAGCATAAAATGTAAAAATACCGTGTGATGATAATGCAAGTTAAAGCCTGGACAGTTAGTCAGCTAGGTTTAGGTACATATTCTCTAACAGATCCCATGATATCATCTTTAGTGTTAAAATGATTATAAAACCTTCAGGGTAACACTGTAAACAATAACATTATCTCAGTAAAAGAAATAAGATCTGCTCTTTTTAACTTAAGTTTCTGAGATTTTTTTTTTTTGTCTACAAAAGATAATACAAGAAAAAATGAGTGTGTTATTTCACTATTTAAAAACTCCTGTGTTTCCATATTAACCTCTACATATTCCATCAAATGCAGTGACACTTTTTTGGTGAGAGATGCAAAATGGATATTGCAGCAATTTACAGGGTCTGATGGTGGTTCCTTAATACAATTTAACAGGGGTTGCTAGCCACAGATCATAAAATTAGTACGGTCTTTGTGCTGCTGTCACTGAAGCAGTTTTCTGTAGTGTAGAGCACTTCATCATGTTTCTCATCATTATCTGACTTCCGTAAAACCGTGGACCTCCTCTAAGTAATGATTAGGGTTGCACTGGCAGATTTAGAGATTGCATCTCATAACCGAGGATTCTGAACAAGCCTCTCAACAAGCTGAGCGCTATCCCAGGTAACAGGCTTATTATATGTGTTAGTTTGCACTTCATTAGTTTTTAAATTGTAGTCAGACTTGGTTATGGTGTCACATAATGATGTTGCCATATGGCACAGAGGAATTTCCCTCTCTATTTAAAACTTGCTGCTTGTAAAAGCAATGGAGCTGCTTCTTCCCCTGTGCCCTTTTGCTGCTGCTAATGTTTGAAATGCTGTTACATTCTGTCTCCAAGGTTGAATTCCTATGACTATGTGGCAAAACAGTCTCGCTAGAGGGCATTAGCTTTGAAATTCAATTCTTTTTGCAGTCTGTGAGAGCTTGCCTTTAGGAAGTGATCTATACTCTTGATCTAGCTAGCTAGAAGATGCATCTGTTCAAACTGCCTTTTTGTTTTCAAGGTCGCAGAGCAGTTGAGTGAATATGGGTGGGCTAGTTGGGATATGAGTTTCTTTCCTGCTGTTTTGTTTCTCTTCTTGGCAAGTGTGCTCAAAAAAATACAATACATGTTTTCAAATAACTGCAGAGACTTATACCGTGTCTAATGCAGATAACTGCTGCAAAAACTTCCTTACGAAATTCAGTGGTTTTATTTGGAAAATCTTTGTTTGTTGGTCTCCCTAGAGGAGGGGAGTTAACAATTGACAGGTTCACTGGTAGTGGTTCTAGTGTGCAAGCGAGGTGGAGCCGGATGTTGTTGACCACTGCAATTGCAGTAGTGGTATGACCTTGTCTAACTTTGTGTCTCAGACTTAAGTGTGTCTTGATTTATCTGTTTCTGTTGAAAATGAATTAAGTTAAAGAGTCCAAACAGAGCTCCCCTGAAGCAGTGTGCAGAAAAAAAAAGGCAAACTACAGGAAGAGACCTTTGCTCTGTCATCTCCTTGGAAAGGAAACAAAGGATTTTGGTCTCCTACCAGATAGAAATACAGAGACAGAGATAGGCCTCCATGCGTTCCTTAATCCTTGCAGACATCCTTAGCTAGCTGCTATTTTCAGTCAGTCCCAGGCCTGTTCAAATTATACAACAAAACATAATTTATTTACTCACTCTGCTAGTTTTCTGATTTTTACGGTGTTTGGTTCTGGGTTAGAAGTCTTAGTAATTCCCTTCTTTTTCTGATGTCTGAGATAGCCAGTGACACTGAACCGGACAATTCTATTAAAATAGCTTGCAGTGCCTGAGTTAATGTTGTATATGGTGCTATTATCAGGCATCAGAAATAATGCTGTCTTGAGATGAATGGTAGCCACTTCTTAGAGCATATCTTTCTTATGAATAATTACACATTTTAGCTGAGGATAACTAACGTAGTTTTCACAAACTGTGCCTCTCTCTTTCTGCCTCTTCTTTCTCCTTTCATTAATCCTTACCTTCTTTTCATGCCAAAAAGTATTGGGCCATATATCCTTTCTCATTTGTTAAAATTGCTATAACTTTAGAATATTCTCATTGCTTGCTTAATATGCTGCAATGTTTTATCAACATACAGCTCTGAGCTAGGGGCAGTACAGTTTTTCTAACCACATGGAATATGTGAATGCACCTTTACCCAATTAATTTTATTTTGTATACAGCTACATTGCCAGGTATGTGGGAAAGAACAATAACTATAGGAAGTGCTGGAAAAACATATAGTGTAACTGGCTGGAAGGTAAGAAGAATCAATATAAAAGAGTTCAGTTATATAAATAACAGAATGCATTTATTACACTAAAAAAGTCTCCGTTTTTATGACCTGTCTTTTGAAAGCTTCTGGCAAATCTCTGTGTCTCCAAAACATGAAGATAGCATTCAGTTGGAGCAATTACCTATCTTGAACACCCATGTTTTAATTCTCTTCTTGTCTCTCAATTAATAAGCTCTTGTGAGAAAACAATACTAAAAAAATAAACACAGTACGATTTGTTCAAAACCAGTCAAGATTCTTGGAGAAAACATGGATATTATCGTATTTTAACTTCCTGGTTTTGTGGTGATTTTTCAGATTGTGATAATGGTATGTTTTGGAATGGCTTATATTTCTGTAAGATATTTAATGATAATATTTTGCTTGACTTTAAAATACATATCAGAAAGTAAACAAAAATATTTAACCATTTGGCAACTAAATTCTTTCTTCTTCATCACCTATGCTCAAACTGACCCATGACATATAGTGAGCTTTTGTTTTATGCCCAAACCACCTTTGACACAGGAGCTTATGAGATGGAAAGATTCTAAAACAATTAGGAATAACATTCCTAATAAATGCTCAGTTTGATTTCTCACCCTTGTTGAATGAAGAGTTAAAAGTTTGCTCAGTACCCTATGAGAGAGAGGGATAAGTGAAACTATAACTGTTGTCTCAAATCTAGACTTTTTTTAATGGCATCATTCAGCGAACTTTGTGTAAACCAGCTCTTTTCTTAATTCTTTATCAAAACAAATTCCCTACCAATTCTTAACATAGAAAAACTTGAGACATCAGCTAATTTTAAAACTTTGTTAATTTTTAGTAACACCACTGCTGTAAGTGTAACATATGCATGCTTTCTTCCCTTAGCTTGGTTGGTCTATTGGTCCCCAGAACCTGATTAAGCATTTGCAAGTTGTTCACCAAAATACACTGTATACTTGCCCAACTCCATTACAGGTACGTACAGTTGGGGCAGAGGAGGTTATCTTCTGGTGTAGCAAAACTGTAGGCCTCACTGTAATAAAACAATAATCACAACAATGAATTTTTAGTTGTCAAAATATATATTCTGGCGTGCAAGACGAGGAGACAAATTTGATCAGCTCACTAGGCATTTAAAAAAAAAAATCAGTCTCTTGCAGATTCTTTCTTCTTTTACCTACAAACTGCTGCTTCTTGCATAAAATGTGACAATCTTAGTGGTTTCCTAGGAAATATAAATAGAAGTTCTTGCTACAAGGTCTTGTTTTACTGAGCATTATCTCCGTCTACTAGTTTCTAGTATTCTATGATACGTTATCATCAATAATTTAAACTTGGCTTCAATTCAGATTGCAAACGCTTGTGTCAAGGACTGTGGCTTCTGTATATGATTAGTGCCTAACAAATGATTGGGTGCTTTGGGTATTGCCACAGCACAAAGTAACAAATAAATTACACACTTGGACGTAGCTTGTGTAATTTGTATATGCTGATTTGCCTAATAAGGGCCAGAATCGAAGAAAAATCCACGTGATTTCAGTAGGAAGTGTGTTGAGTGTCTTTGAGTGTACTGAGTGTCCATGAGTACTTTGAACATTGATTATGTTTCCAGGAGGCTTTGGCACAAGCGTTTGGGATAGACTATAAACGCATGGATGACCCAGACTGCTATTTTTACTCACTGTCTCGAGAGCTGGAAAGCAAGCGTGATCGGATGGCTCAGCTACTTCAGGAAGCTGGACTAAAGCCTGTCATTCCAGATGGAGGATACTTTATGATTGTTGATGTTTCTACATTAAGTTAGTATCAAGTTTATTAAACAGAGTGTAGAAAGCAAATATTATAGTTAATCTGAAAATGCAACTTTCATTTTAAACTATATTCTCATTTCATGTTTGCATAACATTGTCAGAAGTACTAACTGGGACTGAAATTTTCCATTTGACCTTAGCCTGGTAGGTACATTTTATAAACTTCAGCAAAGCCCTTGTTTGTGGTCCTTACTACTGTCCGTGTTTTGCAAAGCTTTGGCAAGGTTTTAGGGAGGATATAGTAGGTGGATAAAAATGTCTATTTTCAAAAGCTCTGTGATTATGAAAAAGTTTGAGAGCCAAGCACCTGGCTTAATATCCTGAGTTCGTACCCATTTGTACCTTCCCTTTTCTGTTTGTTTGTTTGTTCTTAATCTGAAGTCATACCACGAAGGCTCTTTGAGGCATTCTGATTTCTAAACACTGTAAAATGCTACCAAAATTTACAAAACCTTTTGGAAATTCAGGTTATGGTAACTTTGGAAGAAGAATTCCCACAGGGGAACATTTTCAAGTTCCACATTTTTCACTACCTGGTCCTAATGGCACTTGTCATTCACACAGAAATGTTTAAACGCAGCTGGACCTCGCAGTGCTACCGTGTGTCAGAAAGTTTTAGATACCCCAGTTTCACAGATGAGAAAACTGCAGTTGCAGTGATTATTGCTGTCTGTGCTATAAATACACTCTTCAGTACCCTCCGCAGTCCTGATCCCTCAAAAACCCGTACTTGAGGACTTCCTGGAGTACTGCATGGCTTTCTGCCAAGCTACATGTCTGAATTTGCTTTGAATGGAAAGCAAGTGCTCAGGTCAGAATGGAAAGGTTCAATCTGTTGGCCTATTTTAATTGTTACAGTCTAATTTTTTAATTATATTTTAAAATAAAAGCATACATCTTTATTCTTAAGTATTAACTATAATAAAGTGCTGTTAATGAATGCCTTCCCAGTGGAGTCTAGGAAATCTTACAACATGTTTGTTTTAAATTTAATTTTTTTAGATGTGGATCTCTCTGATGTAGATGAGAAACAACCTTATGATTATAAATTTGTCAAATGGATGATAACATCTAAGGTAAGGTGTCTTAGTCATACTCTAGCTTTAGAAATGCTTTTCTATTGAAAGCAAAAGCAGTGCAACTGTACTTATTAAATAATGTAGTAGAGATACTCCATTCAAAATATTATTTGGTGTTTATAGTAACTGCTGATAATGATGTGGCTAAAATATTGCTAAATATGCTGAAAATGTACCCTGTAGGTTTGTGTTACATCCCAGCACTTTTCTTTCAGCACGCTTAAATGCTAGTTGTACAGAAGTACCTTTGAAATGTTTTGCCTAGGAAAAGTAATTTGAATTTAGTTAAGCCTAGCTAGTGCATACAAAACTGAACCTTGTCTTTCCCTCACATGTTGGGAGGGAGAGTTCTAGAAATGGAATAGTAAAGTCATCGTGCTTAAAACAGATTTGTTTTATACATATATAAAATAAGCAAATAACATTTCTGTTTTCTGTTTCAGAAGCTGTCAGCAATTCCTCTTTCAGCATTCTGTGGTCCTGAGACAAAAAGGGAGTTTGAAAAATATATACGTTTTTGCTTCATTAAGGTAAATTTGTGTCCTGGGAAGACTTAAGACTCCTAAAAATCAATGCAGTACAGAAATCTGCGAGAGACTGTTACATTTTGCTCAGGATCTCCCGAGTCGGATGGTTTTAGGAACAGAAAGTTAGCTTGGTGTAAAATTCAGCACAAAGTAGCTTCAACTGTCTGTTTGCTGAGGGACTTTAAACCATAAATGTGGGTGACATGGCTAAGAAGGGCAATGGCAGGAAAAAACTGGGTGGGTAGGCCTTTTTTAGCTTGCTCTATTGATTTTTAAAAACATTCTTGACCAGTGGTGACAGTGAAAATGAATGATACAGGTACGCTATCAATTAAGGTGAATTCTATAATCCAGAGCAGAGAATAATTGTATAGCAGAGTGGTATACCCCAAGCCCATTCAGTTTCCCGCAACAAAAACAGTGAGGAGGTCACCTTCAAATTTAGCTCACTTGCCTGAAAATACATAGGGTTTCACACGAGCTCCAAATTACAAAAGAAAACAAAGACACAGAAGTTATCTTACATGTTTTTTGTGAATTGGCTGACGTTTGCCATTTTGTGAGCACCTCCTTTTCACATATATTCTTCCTCCTGTTGAATCTGTTCTTGAAAAGACTGAAAGACTTTGGGGACACGTACATAAGCTTTGATAAGCCCGCAGCCCTAAGATATTTCCCCGATTGTTCTGTAACAGAGTCAGCATAATGGAACACGTGCAACTCCTTAACTGTTCTAGTATAAAGATCGGAGCCTTAGCTTGAACCAGTAATGAAGGGGAGTTTCTCCTTGTGTTATTTAGTTCTTTTGATGAGATACAAAGACTATGATATAAACCGAGCCAGTAACAACCAGGATGAAACTTGCTGGTTGTAAATGTGGCTTGCCCGGGATGAACAGCACTAATCATGTCAAGTTAACGACTACTTGTATGACTCGCCAGGTTGTAGCCAAGCCACACAACTGGCCAGTGGATAGATTACCCATATTTAGAGGGATTATGTTTAAGTAGTTCGCAGCATAACTTTGTTGCATGGAGATTTAAAAATCCCAACTGTACACATGAAGATTAGGAAACTATGCTAGCATGTCTCCAATATAAAGCTGCCAAGTACATCACTGCATAAATGCCAGGCATTTATATAAGAAGTATTGCTTTCATTAAATTTGATAGTATGAATGCTTAGAAAATACGTTATCTTTTAAATATACCTAATAAATATTTGCAAGGAATCAGCATTGAATTCTTTGTGTAGTCTAGATTTGTAGCTATAACTGTTAATGAAAAACTGACTGACAGATATTAACAGGATGCCAGTGAAGCTGCCAAATATTGATGTGGGATGATATAATCATGACTGCTACTCTCTTTTCAAGAACTTCATACTTGCAGTAATAGTGATATTCCTTGTTTTGCAGAAAGACAGCACACTAGATGCAGCTGAAGTGATCCTGAAGAACTGGAATAAACAGACAGCCTGATTTTTCTTATTAACTCTTCCATCTGGTATAATTACCTAATAGTAGGGTTTTCTTATTGCAAATTTAAGAACAAATTACCTAATACAGTACAGAATTAATATGACATTGTAAATAACTTTGTGCTGCCACCTGCTGAGGAGCTAAAACAATGATTTACTGAAAAATGTGTAATGCAACTCAGAGATTATTTTCAGTCTTTTCAAAATCATTTACTTTTTTCCCCCAAAAAATCTATGGGATTCACTACTTCTACTGAAAGACAAAAATTTGTAGGACTGTTGTGTAAAATAAATAGATGATACAGGTATTTTAAAGCTTAGAAGAAAAAAGTGGGAGGTGTTTTTGGTATGCGATAGTATAGGACCTAGGGGTGAGACTTAAACATAGTGGTTTGTGAAACCCAATAGCCTGCAGTGAAGGAAAATTAAGATATGCCTCGTATTAAATAATTGCAGTGACTTTCTACGTACATACCTACCTACACTGTCCATGCACAAATTGCATCAGCTTAAATAAAATGATTGAGTTAAATCAATATAGCTTTTATACTATAAGCAAGATTGAAAAGTGCGAAGTTGCATAATTACTATTTTATTTTCCCACAATAGTCATGTGTGCTGCTCTGAAAGTATTCAGGCCTCAATAAAATTATAAAAGTGGCATCTAGAATAGGAATTCTGTTTACTCATGTCTACCTATTTATTTATTTATTACATGGATGAATCTACAAAGCAAAATAGAAGACACTGCTTTAGAGGCTCCTTCACAATCAGATGTACAGTGACATCATTGATCCTGTCATCCTTTTTCTCACCATGTTCACGACATTGGTAACTTCACACCAAACTTATTTCAAACTCTTTACATCCAGGGGGAGCACGGAGATGAGCCTAATACTGTGCTATGGAGCTCAACTAACTTTGTTTCAAGCTCAGTTGATAAAGGACTGTTTCAAAAGAGATCAATATGGAGAATTCTTTTCTAGTTGCCTCCTATTTCAGTTCTCTCTGCGACCTTTTCATCTGTGGATGGGTTTCCCACTCGCAGAAGCAATCCAGGTAGATAACCTTTTAAGGCTGTGTGTTATGTTCTCCATGTTGTTTCTATATTCTTCCCACTGGCCTTATGGTGGAAAGCCTGAACAAATGCAATAACTCATTTTGCAAATATTTCACTCGTTCTGTGATCACACAGCTGGAATCTTAACTGAATTTCATCAGACTGTGACCATGGCCAGGGCCTAAAAAAAAGTATAGAAACTGGACTGTGAGAACAGCTGCTAGGCTTTTTCATTAGTGCTTCTTGGTCTTGGGCTTTTGGGAGTCCAGTAGCTGGGTCTTCTGTAGTCTTTGTAGCTGTCTTGCACTGCCATTCCCCAAATCTCACCAGAAGATGGTTGGCTGGTATTTTTAAGGTGGTGTGTAGTCTTTGTGTAGAAAAATCAATTTAGTAATTAGAATGACTAAACTGAAATTTCAGCAGGCATTTCATGTGGAAATCCCTACATTAAATTCCAGGAGGAACTATTTTTTTAAGATACTAAATTTCTGTGAAATCTACACTCTATTTTACAAGCAGTTTAAAATCTGTTTATGTAAGTTGCACTGGGGAAGCTGTGCTGTTGCAGGAACTAAGAGGGCAGTGCAACAGTCTGTTGAGGTGCATGGTAATTTGGGAAAGAAAAATGTAAAATAGTCTGCCGCTTTAATTGAAAAGTAATTTTTTATAAAATTAAGCAAATTTTTCTAGCATAAATACATGGTAAAAACATAGGCTTCTATGAAATGTTTGATTATGTGAATCAATCTTCTAATTTCTTAAGCCTCTGAAATGATACAGAATAATAAAATATTTGAATTTTGGTTTCTTGTCCTTTAAACAGGTGCTTCTCAATGCAATTAAACCTTATGCAAGTGATATTATTTTCATCATTGTTATATATAAAAACTTTTGAAAAACATTGCATCGTGCTTGCATCGTGCTTCTTGAAGATAACAGCTACACAGCACAATTCTCTAAGTCTTTTTTAAAACCCTATTTCTACTATCTAAGATTTCCCTGAGATAGCTCTGGGTGGTTAGCATGTGAGCACACACATAATTGGGTTATGTGGCCTCACAACAGTAGTAAGGTATTAAGGGTTCTTCCATTCACCTCTCTTTACAATGTTTTCATGTTCTGTTTAAAAAAAAAAAAAAAAAAGCACCTCACTGCTTCCAAAAGACTTGCTGTAACACACTTATATTACTCTCACTGGCAAATGGGACACCCTGTGTAAAATCAGTCTAGAATATGCATGAAAGAAAAATGATATGCAGGGCTGAAGAGGAAATTAAGAAAACTATAGCAAAATAATTTATCCATTGTTATGTTTGACTGTTTCAAATATCTCATTAGTATGCTAATAACTCACCTGCTAAAGCAGTGAATTTGAGTTGGGACACACAGGTGGCCAATGCTTAAAGATAGCTCTGCATTGTGTACAGGTGCAGAGCCTTACTCATGTGTGCTGGTTTTGGCTGGGATGGAGTTAATTTTCTTCACAGTAGCTAGTATGGGGCTGTGTTTTGGATTTGTGCTGGAAACAGTGTTGATAACACAGGGATGTTTTCGCTATTGCTGAGCAGTGCTGACACAGAGTCAAGGCCGTTTCTGCCTCTCACCCCACCCCCAAAGGGATATCCCACACCATATGACGTCATGCTCAGCAATAAAGCTGGGGGGGAAGGTTGAAGGGGGAGGGGGGCGCTGCCCGGGACTGGCTGGGCATCAGTCGGTTGTTGGTGAGCAATTGTTTTCATTTGCATCACTTGTCTTTCTTGGGTTTTATTTTCCTCTCTCTTTGATATTTTTCCCCCTTTTCCTTACATTTTTTTAAAATAATTATTTCTTTTTAATTATTAAACTGTTTTTATCTCAACCCACAAGTTGCTTTCTCACTTTTACCCTTCCGATTCTTCCCCCATCCCACCGGGGGGCGGGCAGTGAGCGAGCGGCTGTGTGGTGCTCAGTTGCCGGCTGTGGTTAAACCACCACCCTCATGTTATAGGTCCCACTGTATTAGACTTGAGTAGTTTAAATTCCTTTTTTCCTATTTTGTCCAGGTGCTGTAATGTGGTAATCTTTTTGTTTCATCAAATGTCTGAACACATAAGATGCAGCACAGAGATGAATTAACATACCAAGCATAATTCCGCTGCTCTGCCTATTTACTGTTTCCTTCGTTTGCTCCTTTGAGGCATTTGACTGACATCTGCTATTTTAACAAAATGACCGTTGGCTAAACCACCAAACCATTACAAAGGACCTTTAAGACATGCAAGTATGAACCAGTGACTTGTTTTCATTAATGTACTCCTCATTGTGTTTGCAAAGGCATCTGAATATCCCATTGCATTATTACTGAAATAATGCTGGTAATACTAGCAGTGTAAGAATTGCAATTTAATTACACATTTTTATTACTGACAGTAGCTAGCATGAGATACTTTGGGTGAAATTTTAAGAAACTCCAGAATGACCAATTAAGTAAGTTTTAAAATAGGATTATTGTTGTAACTACGGTGATGGGAAAGAAACAGATACAGCTGGGGACAGCAAGGTGAACTTTCCGTAAGTTATTAAAATGATCTCTTGTTGACAGAGACTGTTAATAGTGGTATTCCCATCCGCCACATCAACCACTTTTTTTCTGCTGCTTGTGGACAAAGCGCTTGAAAAATTGCTGCAGACAGGGGATAAAGAAATGCTGAGATACGATCTATCATATTTTTTGCAACATTTCTGAAAATGATTGTCATTCTATGGTGGAAATTAAACTCTTTCAAGTCTAGATAATGAGAATAGGGTCAGAAGGGACCCGCTGTTGACAGTGATTGCCAGCAGAAGATCTTTTTCATGGAACGGATTACATGAGAAGCCAGGACAAACCTGGAAAGCTTGATGGGACTGACAGTGCTGATGGGGCACATCTGTTGCAGACACTGCTACATACACATTTCAGAGGTTATGGGGGAACTTAGTATCGCGTGCTGTGTTCACATTGACAGTTACAGTGGTTTGTTTTTTTTTTTTAAATTACTATTTCATCTTTTGGGTTTATTGAGCATTTGTGAAAAAGGTCATTGCAAATGGAAGAAGAGAAGCTTTAAATGTTTATCTTAGCATCTGTATCTTCTAATAGTTCAGCTTCCTTTTATTCCAAAAGGTTTATTTTTTTTTTTTTAGACCTGAGGAATGTGTTGTTGGTTTTTTTTTTAGACCTGGGGAATGTGTTGGCAAGTTCAAACTAGCTCATTTTCAACCAGCACACAGCATTTCAGTCAGCAGAAAAGTGTTTATAAGGTGTGTGATAATGAATTTGACTCAATATTAGCAAGTATTAGGAGAACTTTTAAACCCCGCTGAATTTCCTTCTTTGAGCTAGCAGATTGAAAAATATTCTTGTTATACAGTGGAGACGTGGTCTTTAGTGGTGTGAACAGTCCTTTGTATCTGATTAATAGATAGCCAATTTACATCTGTTCAGAGGCTTCAATACTGATCACTTTAAAGCACTGAAGTAGTGGCACTTGCCAAAATCTGTAGACCCTCCTGTCCTATTCATCCCTCTGTTTATCAGTGAGGAGAGGCTCATGCCAAAGATACAGGTTTTTTGTCCACTGTTTAAAGCTTGCGCTTGAAAACCTGTTGTTGCTGCTCAATATACAGACTAATTTTGCATATGGATAATCTCTTGGGGAATTAGTCTGGACTGGAGTCCCGTGCTGGAGGGCTTTGGTTTTGCAACAGCTCTTGCGGGTTTCTTCTTCTCCTTGGCCTGTTTGCTGCCAAGGTGGGTGCGAGGGTGAGAGACAGAAGGCAGCGGATCACACCATGCAGGAGTGTGTAGGGTAACATGGGAAACCCACACAAACCAGCAGGCGTGCGCGTGTGTTTGTGTGTCTGCTTGAGCCAGGCTGAGCATCCGCATGGCCCGTTTGCCAAGGGCTTCCATGAGTCGCAGCAGGGCTGCCCGACACCTGCGGGTCCTGCAGGAGGGCCAGGTTTTTCTCATGGTTGAATCATCCGAGTGGCAAACCGGAACAGCTGTAGCAGGTGATGCCAGTAAGGGGGAACTAAACTTTTCTTGTCTTTTCTTCCCCTTTCTGGGAACTGGTCTCTGCTTGGTCTCAGTTCCAGAGCCAAAAACGTTGTGCCCCAGACACTTGTGTGCAACCTCCAGCAGTTTTGCTTAAACTCGTTTTCTGCGGTGTTTCACTGAACTGCGGGAGTTCGCACAGGAACAGCTAAACGGGAGGCACGTCCCACGGGCAGCTCTGCTTTGGTGCAGCAGTGGCAGCATGGTGACGAGCAGGCTGGCAGGGGGAAGCTTCTGCAGCGAGGCCCGTCGGCAGCACGCGACTGTGCTCCCCGTGCTCCTGCCTGGGCCTTGGGTCGCGGCTTGAGGAAGGTTCCAGCTCGGCCCCCCACAATGCAGGCGTTTTAAGTGACAGGGGCTTTATGAGCCCGCAGCCCCAAGGTACCCAGCATCGTTGGATTTATCAGAACGAGATTTTGGTCACTCAGCCGCCCTCGGTGCAACCCGCCCTCGCCCTCGGGTGGCCGAGCCCTGCCCTGCACGCGAGGATGCGGTAAACAAACAGCCCTGCTTAAACGCAGGACGTAAAGGGAGGGCGGGACCTGCCCGCACCCGCCTGCGGCTCCGCGTCCGCTTGTCCCTTCGCGCGACCCGTAGCGAGCGCTCGGTGGGCCCCGCCCGGCGCTGTCGGTATATAAGGGGGAACGTTGCACAGCCGCCTGACTTCGCACAGGCGCTGCGGCAGGAGGGAGGCAAGATAGCGGCCCC